>NC_047105.1:43890513-44202388 GCF_902500255.1 Thalassophryne amazonica | reverse complement strand
AGCATTTGGAGCAACGGAACAGAGGACGATTCTTGTTTCTTTCTCGCAACAAGACAGGAGTCCCAGTTAGTCACTTTAATCCACACAAAAGTGACTCATGATTGACATATTTTAATGGCTTTGAGAGGGGATAAGAAGCAGAGTTTCCGCTTCTGAAGAGGAGCGAAGCAAAGATCCAGTGAAGCAGAGCCGCGCTGCAGAAACAGTTGATTACAGACCCGCTTCAGGGTCTGTAATCAACGTAGAGAAATGATCACTTTCCCGACAAATGCCCTCAAAACAACATCCGATCTGAAGGACCGATAAGGGAATCGTTAAGCACAAAGCCTTTGATATCAGTGCATCGAATCATTTCTTAACGATACCTGAAAAGAACCGGTTCTCAATACCCAACCCTACAGGCTAAGGTCAAAATTTTGGCCTGATCTGTATAAAATGTTTTGAGTCACATTATGTATGTATGTATGTGTGTATAAATATGTGATATTTGAAGATGTAGACTCAACTATCTGCACCAATCAATATGTACTGTTGGGCAGTATGTCTCATGGCCATGTTCTCGGTCTATTTGATAACTTCATATCTTTTCTGGGATGCCATGATGCATACTGTTCTTTTGCTTACCATGCTACACAGACAAAACATAGTTTTACTTGTACACATACCGTGTACATACAACGTGAGCAGTCACCGCATATAAATGTTAAATGCAACATTTTTCAACCAGTCACATAACTTTACTGATCCACGCCGAGGGCAACGGCCCGCCCATCAGGGCGCGGGCCGAGTGCAAGCGGAAGACGTAGGTAGAGCGCTGGGTGAGGGAAGCTTGCAGCTGTTGTAGCAACTCTCTGTTCAGTGAAGGCATCTTTCAATATGACATCTAAAATTGAGGTCTGTTTCCTGTCAGTCTTTGAGTCTTCTGATTTCACATTAAACTACCAGGAGGCGGGAAAAACCTCCAACAGTATGCACAGTAAGTTAGTGTGCAGACTCAGAGATGAATTGCCCAGGGTCAAAAGTCATTTTTGTTTTTTTTTTTACCATTTCATTGGGACCCAGCTGCCCTTTAGGTGATGTCCAGGTGCATCAGTGGGTGTGTTATGGTGTTATTGACTTTGGATGGCCTCGATCATGGTCAAATGTTAAATTCAGTTTTCTACTGTATAGGACCTGCTCAGTCTTGGTTCATAAGTGAATGCTAGGGAAAATTAAAATTAGCCATATATTTGAAATTAACCATATACATACATGCCTACATACAACCCCAATTCCAATGAAGCTGGGATGTTAAATGTAAATAAAAACAGAATACAGTGATTTGGAAATCCTCTTCAAACTATATTCAATTGAATACACCACAAAGACAAGATATTTAATGTTCAAACTGATAAACTTTGTTGTTTTTGTGCAAATATTTGCTCATTTTAAAATGGATGCCTGCAACACATTTCAAAAAAGTTGGGACGGGGCAACAAAAGACTGGGAAAGTTGATGAATGTTCAAAGAACACCTGTTTGGAAACAGGTGAGTGTCATGATTGGGTATAAAAGGAGCATCCCCAAAAGGCTCAGCCATTCACAAGCAAAGATGGGGTGAGGATCACCACTTTGTGAACAACTGTGTGAAAAAAAATAGTCCAACAGTTTAAGAACAATGTTTCTCAACGTTCAATTACAAGGAAGTTAGGGATTCCATAAGTCTTGTATACATTACACTCCTGACAATTTTGGCCACTTTTTGTAACAACTTTTTAAAGAGATAAAGTACCATGCCATAATTTTGGGCCTTATTATTTGACATTATTTGAAACAAATTATCTTCTCATTATTTAAGTGAATGTGAAAATATGAAGGGAAAAATAAAATTTGCCTTTTTTTTTCCAAATTATCCATATGCATTTATGTAACCTTACCTCACTTCCACATTATTGTTATGATATATTGCCTGAGCTCTACCAATAATTTCAATATGCAGTATCACATGCTTTAACACACAACTCAAAAACTCTGTAAGGTCAAACTCAAAGTCAAAAGTGCATTAAAAAAAAATTAAGCCTGTGTCACCACTACTGATTTTTGGCCTTTCTGATCCCCAGAATGAGGAAATCAGCCCCAATTTATAACAACAGCAGTCTAAAGTTGTGTGTCATACACCAGGTTAGTGTAGACTACAGATGATATTGAACGTAACGCCATGAGCTTCTGGGCATGCACACCATGGTACTGTGTGGTCTAACATCTGCAATTATAAAAAGACATTTCCACAAAGCTAAAATTCATGTGTTAACATTTGAAAAATGTCTTCTGCTGAAGAGGGCAGCATGCTTTAGATAAGATTATAGATGTGTATCATAATTTGAGAGATGATTTAATGAGGTTAGCAAACAATGAGCCCTGAAACCACAGCTGCTCACAGAAACATTCATGCACACACACACACACACACACACACACACACACACACACACACACACACACACACACACACACACACACACACACACACACACACACACACACACACACACACACACATACCTGCATGCACATGCAGGTGCGCACACACACATGCACACTGGCCACTGCACTCACTACCATGTCAGGTGAATTTCACCTGACTCCAAATTAATCGCGTACTGCTCCAAAAAAAAACAAACAAACAAACAAACAAACAAACCAAAATCTGCATTGTATTTTAGTTTTAGTTTAAACTGCTGCCTGGCATCATAATAACTGAGCAGCCAAATTCAGTTTCAAGCACAAATTATTCAATTTTAAAAGGCACTGATGAAACAACAAAGGTATCTGTAAAATTAAAGGAAGACACACGTGCGTGTGTGTCTGTGTGTGGCCTGGTATGTGACAGTGTAGCCATACTGTGCGCTAGATAAGGTAACTTTCAGTTTTTTTTTTTATAATATGCTGACCACATCCCCTCCAGCAACAATCCGTCCTTTTGGCTCCAGACTGTGCTCAATCTGCCCTCATACCCCTGACATGCCCTGACTTTTGCTAAATATTATACCATACCTGCATAGTTACATCTGACTATTCACTATTTTGGATCACTCTGTGACCTGAAATTACAAAATTTTTTGAACATGCTTACTTTTCCCAATAGCTCACAGTGCCAATACATTACTACTTTTATCACCTATCAACCCCTCTCACACCCCCTTTCAGGACCCTATTGGGTTTTTTGTACCACAAATGTAGCCAGTCGTGTGTCACATATCTGGACTCAGAGACTGACTTCATAATGGAAGTCATAATCATAATGTTTCCTTCGCAAAGAAAGTACATAATCCAGAATGTGATGACCATATGTACATTATATCTCGCCGAAAGAAGAACAGCATTCATCCTAACTGTGTTGTTTGTTGTTTAGCTGTGCAACTGTATATTTATTACTGCCTACAATTAAGTAAAATGGCAAATGGACTGTATTCATCCCAGTGCTTTACAATGATGCCTAACATTCACGTACACAGATGTCAGTAAGTTGGGAATTTATGGCCCTGCCCGAGGACCCTTAGTGACTTTGTGATCTGAAGGGGATGTGAACAGAGGATTCTCTGGTCTTTAAGCCCACTTTTAGACCACCACCTGCCTACTTTGGAATTTGAAATTGACTTTCAAATGCATATCTGCACATTTGCCACAAATTATGTTGCCCCACAACCACAAGTACATAATCATACATTCACCAAACCAACCAAAAAAAAAAAGAAAGAACAAAAACCCCTCTGGTGCCACCACTGCAGAGAGAACAGAAAATTCACAGTACAATAAAGCAAAAAATTACATGAAATAAAATTAAAAATGAAAGACTTGTGTGTGTGTGTGTGTGGGGGGGGGGGGGGTAGAATAGTCAGAAGCGGCGTCATCCCGCTGATGTTGAACTGAGAAAAACTTGCTACAAAGGGAAATTTCCTGAGCACAGCACAACACACAAACCAGGGTATAAGAAAGTGCAGCAGAATGTGAAGCTGCAGACCAGACAGCAGCAAAGAAACACATGACAGTTAGGGTGTTTGAAGGACTATCTGAGCTGCAGTGGCCTACGGCTTTAAAGTTAAAGTGTTAGATGTCCCACTCATTAGGGGACACGGTTAGAGGGCAGAACGTGCACTTTGAATCGCACAGCTCTCTGTGCTGATCGTAGCTCTGCAAGGCCACGAGCGCAGAGGACAGCCACACAATTCTGCACTCACTTAAAGTCACAACAAACATGCTTTTGACGTTATTTTGGTTTTGTGGCTTTTATTGATTCGGCTGTAGTTCAATTAGGGGCGTTCTGACAGAAGCACAAAATCCCTCTGGGCGTTTTATTCGCTTCAAAGCCACTGAGCTGTCCACTGATATGACTCACAATGCTGATTTGTCGACGAGCTGCACTTTGGCGTGAGTGCGTTCGGGTGTTACTTTCATTACACAAAACTCTGTAAGATTTCAGAGGGGCACCGCTGAATCAAAGCGCAGCTCCCAAGACGCCGGCTACAACGCACTGCGTGTTTACAGTTTTCACGGCTGCTCCGACATCATCTGAAAATCAATCAACATCAGGATTGTGCATCTGTTATTCTCTATCTCCTTATCACATGGCTGCACCAGAGGCCGAAGCACACATGGTTTCTGAAAAACCTGCTCCCATGTGACTTCAGCAAACGCACTGAATTAAGGAGCAGCGAGAAGTCATTTCAACCAGTATTCCTGCTCAATGTTTTACAATTTAAGTCTTAAAAAGAATTTTCTTTGACTTCCTTACAATTTTGTCCCATAGTGTAAAGTTTTCACAATCTCATATCGCCAATATGATGATTAGAACAATGCAGAAAAAAATTGCATCAAAACATCGTGACACACTGGGAATCTCCAGCATGCTGTTGCTGAGTCACAGGGAATGCTAAGTAAATATGCTAGTGCTAGCTTCATGGAGCTAAAGAAATGCTGGAGGTCTTTAATTATGAGGGAATGCAAGAAAAACTGTAAAATAGAAACAGAAAGGTAGACAATGACAGATACACCAAATAATAAGAGACCACCTGGACATACAGTATCTTACATGAAGGTTTTGCTGGATATTGCTGGTGTGTCAGCTGTCAATATGAAAGCTAGTTGCAGCTCAGTGTTTTTAATTGATTTGCCAAAATCAGTCAGTGGAGAGACTAACATCATATGATGATGATAATAATAATAATAATAATAATAAAAGAAGAAGAAGCAGAACGGCCGATATAGGCACCAAGGCCTGTTGGTGCTGTTGCTTATCTCCAGATTCCATAGAGTCATGCGGATAAGAGTCTACAACTCCCCCCATGGATGAGATGCCAGTTCAACACAGGTTACTTCCCCAGCTGAGGTCGGTACCCATTTACAGCTAGGTGGACTGAGACCATGTAGATTGTGTCTTATCTAATGACACAGACAGGTAGCATGACCAAGACTCACCCAGGTCTACACACTAGAAGGTCAGCTCCTCATCCACTCAGCTCCCTGCTCAACCACAACAACAACCATAACCACAGCAGTAATAATGATAATAACTTAATTTGTATAGCACTTTCATTTTAGGTTCAAAGTGCTTTACCTCAATGGTAAAGCACTTTGATGATGTCCAATAATAACACAAGTCAAATCAATACTATCAAATTAGAATAACACTAAGTACACTTTAAAATACACAGTGAAACACACAATATTACTCAGACACAGTGCATCTGGAAAGTATTCACGTTTCACTTTTTTTCTACATTGTGTAATGTTACAACCTTATTCAAAAATGGGTAAAATTCTTTTTTTCCCCCTCAAAATTCTGCACATAATTTTGCAAATTTACCAAAAATAAAATAACTAAGAAATCACATGTACAGTAATGACAGCCTTTGCCATGAAGCTCAAAACTGAGCTCAGATGCATCCTGTTTCACTGATCATCCTTGAGATGTTTCTACAGCTTAATTTGAGTCCACCTTGGGTAAATTTAGTTGATTAGACATGATTTGGAAAGGCACACACCTGTCTACATATAAGGTCCCACAGTTGATAGTGCATGTCAGAGCACAAACCAAGCATGAAGTCAAAGGAATTGTCTGTAGACCTCAGAGACAGGATTGTCTCAAGGCATAAATCTGGGGAAGGGTACAAAAACATTTCTGCTGCTTTGAAGGTCCCTCCCTCCATCATCTCTAAATGGAAGAAGTTAAGATCCACCAGGACTCTTCCTAGAGCTGGCCACCTTGTTGTGTGGGCCGCTGAAGAGGAGGTACTGCTGGCCCACCACCACCAGAGGGCGCCGCCGCCCCACAGGAGCAGCCTCGGTAACAGCTGTCACCCATCACCTGAGACAGCTGACGGCAATTATCACTGGGGTATATCAGCAGGACGGCATCTCCACCTCATCGCCGAGATATCGTTCTACCTGGAAGGTAATAATCTCAGCTGACTGCTTGACAGTAACCTTTGTGATTTTTGTGAGTGATTGCAGACTTTTTTCCCCAACGAGAGGTGGAGGTAGCTTCCCTGCCGTACAGGTTGCTGGGTGCAAACGCGCCCACGTTAATTGTGTTCTTGTTCCTCGCCAGCAGTACCAGGTCCGACACGCGGAGGCAGTGGCCACCTGGGAGTTCGGAACTTGGCGGCTCCAGTATTCCCGGGGTCCTGTGGCGGAGGAAACCGTGTGGTTCCGGTTCTACTTTGGAGAGGCGTCTCCTATCTTCGAGCCTGCCCACACGACACCTTTGTGAATTGAACTTTGTCCATTGTTGTAATTTGTTGTGTTTGTTGTGCACGTTCGCAACAGTAAAGTGTTGTTATTTGACCTATTCCATTGTCCGTTCATTTGCGCCCCCTGTTGTGGGTCCGTGTTCCTACACTTTCCCAACAGGATATCTCAGCCAGCGTCATGGATCCCGAGGGGCGTCAACCGGCTGTTGAACGGCCAATGGAAGAACAAGGCGTACAGGCGTCCGCAGGAGGGGTAATCGGTGAGTTGCAGCGGATCCTCACCGCTTTCACGACTCGGTTAGACTTGATGGCCGAGCAGAACGCCCTCCTGAACCGCAGGGTGGAGGCTCTCGCCGCGCAGGTGGAAGCGCGCCCTCCGGGCGCCGCTGCGGCTCTCCCTCCCGTAGACCCTGTGCGTGACAGCGACGTTCCACTGGTTGTCCAACGACCCCCCCACCATCCCCTGAAGCATACATAAGCCCCCCAGAGCCGTACGGAGGCTGTGTGGAGACGTGCGCGGATTTCCTTATGCAGTGTTCGCTCGTCTTCGCACAGCGTCCCGTCATGTACGCGACCGACGCTAGCAAAGTAGCTTATGTGATAAATCTGCTTCGTGGTGAGGCACGCGCTTGGGCTACAGCGCTCTGGGAGCAAAGTTCACGGCTCCTTCTGACATATGATGGGTTTGTGAGGGAGCTCAGAACAGTGTTCGATCACCCTAATAGAGGAGAGACCGCTTCAGCCGTGCTGCTGTCAATGAGACAGGGGCGCCGGAGCGCAGCTGCCTATGCAGTCGACTTCCGCATCGCGGCTGCGAGGTCCGGCTGGAATAGCACTGCCCTCCGCGCCGCCTTCGTAAACGGACTGTCATTGGTCCTCAAGGAGCACCTGGTGGCTAAGGACGAACCGCGGGATTTGGATGGGCTTATCGATCTTGTCATACGATTAGACAATCGGTTAAATGAGCGCCGTCGGGAACGAGACGAAGGGCGTGGCCAGGCACGCGTCGTCCCTCTCCCTTCCGGTTCCGACCGCGTTCCGCCCTCCCCACGCTCCACGGCCCCTGCGCTCCGTGCGATCACAGCTCCCCCTGCTGACGAAGCTATGGACACAAGTAGGGCAACATTTAGGGCACCGGTCACACAAAGGAGGCTGGCCCGCGGAGCGTGTTTTGTTTGTGGCTCGATTGAGCATCAGGTACGAGACTGCCCCGAACGGTTAAACACCAACGCCCGCCCCTAGACACTGGGCTAGGGGGGGGCCGAGACGTTCACGTGGGACACACCCACATCGCCACACGACTCCCAGTTACAATCCTTTATGAGGATTTAACCCTGAAGGCCCCAGCACTGGTGGACACGGGCTCAGAAGGGAATTTGCTTGATAGCAAATGGGCCAGGGAGATAGGGTTCCCTCTGGTGGCGCTTACCTCGCCTGTGCAGGTACGGGCACTAGATGGCTCCCTACTCCCTCCAATCACCCACAAGACACCACCAGTAACTCTGGTGGTGTCGGGGAATCACCGGGAGGAGATCGAGTTTTTTGTAACTCCGGCCACCTCCCGTGTGATTTTAGGTTTTCCCTGGATGTTGAAGCACAATCCCCGGATTGATTGGCCGTCCGGGGTAGTGGTCCAGTGGAGCGAGACCTGCCATCGGGTATGTTTAGGTTCCTCGGTTCCTCCCGGTTCCCAGGCCAGGGAGGAGGTCAAAGCCCCGCCCAATCTAGGGACGGTGCTGGTGCAGTACCATGACCTTGCGGAGGTGTTCAGCAAGGATCTGGCACTCACCCTTCCCCCGCACCGCCCGTATGATTGTGCCATTGATTTGGTTCCAGGCGTTGAGTTCCCGTCCAGCAGGCTGTACAACCTCTCACGTGCTGAACGCGAATCAATGGAGACCTACATCCGGGACTCTTTGGCTGCCGGGTTGATCCGGAATTCCACCTCCCCGATGGGTGCGGGTTTCTTTTTTGTGGGGAAAAAGGATGGCGGATTACGTCCATGCATTGATTACAGGGGGCTGAACGAAATCACGGTTCGTAACCGATACCCCTTACCCTTGTTGGATTCGGTGTTCACGCCCCTGCATGGAGCCAAGATATTCACCAAGCTTGATCTTAGGAATGCGTATCACCTGGTTCGGATCCGGAAGGGAGACGAGTGGAAGACGGCATTTAACACCCCGTTAGGTCATTTTGAGTACCTGGTCATGCCGTTCGGTCTTACAAATGCTCCCGCGACGTTCCAAGCATTGGTTAATGATGTCTTGCGGGACTTCCTGCACCGATTCGTCTTCGTATATTTAGACGACATACTCATCTTTTCTCCGGATCCTGAGACCCATGTCCGACATGTACGTCAGGTCCTGCAGCGGTTATTGGAGAACCGGCTGTTTGTTAAGGGCGAGAAGTGTGAGTTTCACCGCACTTCTTTGTCCTTCCTGGGGTTCATCATCTCCCCCAACTCCGTCGCTCCTGATCCGGCCAAGGTTGTAGCGGTGAGAGACTGGCCCCAACCCACAAGCTGTAGGAAGCTGCAACAGTTCCTCGGCTTTGCGAATTTCTACAGGAGGTTCATTAAGGGCTACAGCCAGGTTGCTAGCCCCCTGACAGCCCTGACCTCACCAAAAGTCCCCTTCACCTGGTCGGATCGTTGCGATGCCGCGTTCAAGGAGTTGAAACGGCGCTTCTCGTCTGCACCCGTTCTGGTGCAGCCCGATCCTAGTCGCCAGTTAGTGGTTGAAGTGGATGCCTCGGACTCAGGGATAGGAGCTGTGCTGTCCCAGAGTGGGAAGACCGATAAGGTCCTTCATCCGTGTGCCTATTTTTCCCGCAGGTTGACCCCGGCTGAACGGAACTATGACGTCGGCAACCGAGAACTCCTTGCGGTGAAAGAGGCTCTTGAAGAGTGGAGACACCTGTTGGAGGGAACGTCCGTGCCATTCACGGTTTTCACTGACCACCGGAACCTGGAATATATCAGGACCGCCAAGCGGCTGAATCCCAGGCAAGCCCGCTGGTCACTGTTCTTCGGCCGTTTTGACTTCCGCATCACCTACCGGCCCGGGACCAAGAACCAGAAGTCGGATGCCTTGTCCCGGGTACACGAAGACGAGGTCAAAGCGGAGTTGTCGGATCCACCGGAACCCATCATCCCGGAGTCCACTATCGTGGCCACCCTCACCTGGGACGTAGAGAGAACCGTCCGGGAGGCCCTGGCACGAAGCCCGGACCCCGGGACTGGACCAAAGAACAGACTTTACGTCCCACCAGAGGCAAGGGCTGCAGTCCTGGACTTCTGTCACGGCTCTAAGCTCTCCTGTCACCCAGGGGTGCGAAGAACCGTGGCAGTTGTCCGGCAGCGCTTCTGGTGGGCGTCCCTGGAGGCCGACGTCCAGGACTATATCCAGGCCTGTACCACCTGTGCCAGGGGCAAGGCCGACCATCGCAAGGCTCCGGGACTGCTACAGCCGCTGCCCGTGCCTCATCGCCCCTGGTCCCACATCGGCCTGGATTTTGTCACGGGCCTCCCGCCGTCCCAGGGAAACACCGTGATCCTCACGATAGTGGACCGATTCTCCAAGGCGGCCCACTTCGTGGCCCTCCCGAAGCTCCCTACGGCCCAGGAGACGGCGGACCTCCTGGTCCACCACGTCGTCCGCCTGCATGGGATACCATCAGACATCGTCTCCGATCGCGGTCCCCAGTTCTCCTCGCATGTCTGGAGGAGCTTTTGCCGGGAACTGGGGGCCACGGTCAGTCTCTCGTCCGGGTATCACCCCCAGACCAACGGGCAAGCAGAGCGGGCCAATCAAGAAATGGAGCAAACACTGCGTTGTGTGACAGCCACGCACCCGGCGGCCTGGAGTACTCATCTGGCCTGGATCGAGTACGCCCACAACAGTCAAGTGTCATCAGCCACCGGCCTCTCCCCCTTTGAGGTGTGTTTGGGGTATCAGCCCCCGTTGTTCCCGGTGGTTGAGGGGGAGGTCGGTGTGCCCTCGGTCCAGGCCCACCTGCGGAAGTGCCGTCGGGTGTGGCGCGCCGCCCGTTCTGCTTTGTTGAAGGCCCGGATGAGGGCGAAGACCCATGCAGACCGGCGGCGGACCCCGGCCCCTACGTATCGCCCCGGGCAGGAAGTGTGGTTGTCCACAAAGGACATCCCACTACAAGTGGCCTCCCCTAAACTACAGGACAGGTACATAGGACCGTTTAAAATCCTCAAGGTCATCAATCCCGCCGCAGTGAGGCTTCAGCTTCCAGCCTCACTGCAGATCCATCCTGTGTTTCATGTGTCGAAGCTCAAGCCCCATCACACCTCGCCCCTCTGTACACCCGGTCCGGCACCACCTCCTGCCCGGATCATCGATGGCGAGCCGGCTTGGACAGTGCGCCGGTTGTTGGACGTCCGTCGGATGGGCCGGGGCTTTCAATATCTGGTGGACTGGGAGGGGTATGGTCCCGAAGAACGCTCCTGGGTGAAGAAGAGCTTCATCCTGGACCCGGCCCTCCTGGCCGACTTCTACCGTCGCCACCCGGACAAGCCCGGTCGGGCGCCAGGAGGCGCCCGTTGAGGGGGGGGTCCTGTTGTGTGGGCCGCTGAAGAGGAGGTACTGCTGGCCCACCACCACCAGAGGGCGCCGCCGCCCCACAGGAGCAGCCTCGGTAACAGCTGTCACCCATCACCTGAGACAGCTGACGGCAATTATCACTGGGGTATATCAGCAGGACGGCATCTCCACCTCATCGCCGAGATATCGTTCTACCTGGAAGGTAATAATCTCAGCTGACTGCTTGACAGTAACCTTTGTGATTTTTGTGAGTGATTGCAGACTTTTTTCCCCAACGAGAGGTGGAGGTAGCTTCCCTGCCGTACAGGTTGCTGGGTGCAAACGCGCCCACGTTAATTGTGTTCTTGTTCCTCGCCAGCAGTACCAGGTCCGACACGCGGAGGCAGTGGCCACCTGGGAGTTCGGAACTTGGCGGCTCCAGTATTCCCGGGGTCCTGTGGCGGAGGAAACCGTGTGGTTCCGGTTCTACTTTGGAGAGGCGTCTCCTATCTTCGAGCCTGCCCACACGACACCTTCGTGAATTGAACTTTGTCCATTGTTGTAATTTGTTGTGTTTGTTGTGCACGTTCGCAACAGTAAAGTGTTGTTATTTGACCTATTCCATTGTCCGTTCATTTGCGCCCCCTGTTGTGGGTCCGTGTTCCTACACTTTCCCAACACACCTCTGTGAATGTCCTTGAGTGGCCCGGCCAGAGCCCAGGCCTGAATCCAATTGAATGTCTCTTGTGAGATATGAAAATGGCTGTGCACTGATGCTTCCCTTCCAACCTAATGGAGCTTGAAAGGTGCTGCAAAGAGGAATGGACAAAACTAGCCAAAGATTGGAGTATCAAGCATGTGGCATCAAATTCAAGAAAACCTGAGGCTGTAATTGCTGCCAAAGGTGCAGCAATAAAGTATTGAGCAAAGGATGTGAATTCTTATGATTTCTTAGTTTTTTTATTTTTAATAAATTTGCAAAAATAAAATAATAAAAAAACAACATCATTTTCATGTTGTCATTATGGGGTATTGTGAGTAGAATTTTGACAGAAAAAAATGATTTATTCCATTTTGGAATAAGGCTGTAACATAACAAAATGTGGAAAAAGTGAAGCACTGTGAATACTATCTGGATGCGCTGTATATAAATGATCTATCAAGGTGCCATATCAAGAAATTATTAAATGTATGTTTTCGAGTTGTAAATCAGAAATTCCAAGTTCCCAGTTTTTATTGAATGCAGCATGAACTTTGAACCTAACGCCTCTGTTTCCTCCTTTGCATCATCTGTAAAATTTCATGGAGGGAACTTATTTTTTAAGGAATTCCCCCCAAATAAATACTTTACCAGCAGTAAAATTAGCTGCTATTTTGTGATCTACCACAGAAGTAAGGCACTTTATAATACCTAGATTATAAAAACTAAATAAATGTTCTCCACTTCGTGAAGAAAAAAAAAATCAAACATATACACATTAAAGAGGTAACAAACCCGTTATCTTACAGTCTGGATGCCTGGATGTTGCGTGGCAAGCTAGTCTACTTTGTGAGCGATATGAAAGAACAACACTCATGCTATTATGTTTGTCAAGAGTCGGTTTGTTTTTCGCATCACTTTTTAAATGGAATATGTCTAATCTCCTCTTACTCATATCTGCATTTTGCTCACAGTGCTGATCTTTGCTTAGCTCTGCAATTCTCAAATTACTAACTTATGAGAATTCACTTTGTAAAAGGGCAGCACTTATTCATATGCTGTAGTTTCAGTCACTGTACTTTTTGTAGTACAACTGTGGAAGTTTTGATTCTGAAGACCTTCAAAGAAAATTTCATGCAGCGGAACAAAGATGCATCAACAAAAACAGATGGTAAACCATGCAGCATTTTCTTATGTTTTTGTTCCATAGGCGGCTCCAGAAAGGTCGCTGGGGTGCCAGAGCTTTTCCTGCAACTGAATGTTACTCATGATATTTCTTCCACAGGTAGACAAATGCAACAGTGTCAACTGGATCACAATGATGAGGAAAAAGACCAACATGACAAACCATTCAGTCACATTTATGTGTGACAGCTTACAGTGATGATGAAACGTGTTCCATTCTCCAACAACAGCATTTTGTACACAAATCACAATTCTGCTTTTCGAAGCATAGCTCCCCCAAAAAATGGCTAGCATTTGCCTTTTCAAATATGCACTGCAACAACCTGACACGCAGTGTCTAATTACTCCAAATGAGACTAGATCACCTTTACATCACCAAAATTTGGCTAAGGTAAAAGGCTAAGGTATACTTGTCATCTTAAAGCTGTACATACTTTCAAATTTCACAAAACTGACAAAATTTAGTTTTTACCAAAATCAAAGCATTATAATGTCGGTTTATTTTTGAAACATGTTGAAAAATTACAGCTCATTTTAATGACAACATATTTACCTCAGGCGGAATTCCATAGCGGATATTTTCTTTTCCTTCTATCGCCATCATGCATCACCCACTTCAGAGGTGTTATCTAATATCAAAAACAACATTTTTAGATTTTGAAGTTGTTGTGTGGGCCGCCAGAAGAGGAGGTACTGCTGGCCCACCACCAGAGGGCGCCCTGCCTGAAGTGTGGGCTTCAGGCACAGCCGGGGGTGACAGCTGTCACTCATTATCTCATGACAGCTGTCATCCATCTACACTTCATCATTCCACTCCATAAAGACCGGACGTCATCTCCACCTCGCTGCCGAGATATCATCTACCTGTGAAGGAAATATTCTCAGCCTTAACTGTGTCTTAGTCTGAACTCTTTTGCAGCCGCTTTCCTGTGGTGTTCCCTATCTGAGAGATTGGCGTTTTGTGTGATCAGCGACGGCTTCGCTTCACACCCCAACCAGATAAGTGGTTAGACAGGAGCTGCACGAGTGTGTGTTAGAGGTGGAGGTGGAATTCCCACCATTGTTGTTACTGGGTGTGCACGCACCCACATATGACTGTTTTTGCTCCTCGCCAGCAGTACCAGATCCGACACTCGGAGACGGTGGCCACCTGGGGACTCGGAACTTGGCAGCTCCAGTATTCTCCAGGTTCGGTGGCGGAGGAAATTGTGTGGTTTCGGTTCTTCTCAGGACAGACGTCTTCTATCCTCGAGCCTGCCCACACATCACCTTTGTGGATTGACTGCTCAAATTCTGTAATCCTCTGTGTTTTTGTTGTGCTCTTTCACAACAGTAAAGTGTTCATATTCGACTCTTTCATTGTCCGATCATTTGCGCCCCCTGTTGTGGGTCCGTGTCACTACACTTTCCCAACAGAAGTGTTTATTTCTTGTTAACTTAAAATATATGGAAAACAAATTAGATTTACACAGAAATAAGCCGGTTTGAAGCATCGCCATCTTGGTTTATTTTATTTGACCATGCAGGCAGGTGATGTCATGCTGCTTTTCTCTATTCTGATTGGCACTTGCCATGTGCTTCTCATCATCCCTCGTGCAGAACGAATCTAACCCCCATGTGATCTGATGTTGCTACCAAATGTAGGTCACGGCCATCTGATCGCTTGAAATTTTCCCCTTCGGGGGCAAAAATTCTAAATTGCATCCAGACAGCGCACATTTTGATCACGTTGGCAGTGTCATATTATGAATCCCTTATGTAAAGGAATAAAATTACACTGGTGCCAAAGAAAATTCTTTTTATGACTTAAATCTTAAAAAACCCAGAGGCCATACAGCTTTAAAAAAGTCACTGTAAAATATTCTTCATGTTTAATGAGGGAAACAGAGGCATATTTACCTCCACAGGGATCCCGTTAGTGCTACTGGTTGCTTCTATGCTAATTTCCGTTTGTTCAGTGGTGACAAGCAGTTTACATCACATATTTCTGATTGCATTGACTAATAGCAGTAATTAGCCAAAGCACCCAAGGCAGTGTTTGTGTCAAATTGTGTCACTGAAATATGTTTACCACCCAAAACATCTAAAAAGAGAGCCTAGGTTGGAAAAAATGCTGGAACTCCCCTTTAATACAAATCTGACAATAAATAAAGCTTAAAATAAATAAAATTATGTAAAGGTGTATGTGTATTTTTAACAACTATATATATATATATATATATATATATATATATATATATATATATATATATATATATATATATATATATACGAGGGCTGTCCGTAAAGTATAGGTCCTTTTTATTTTTTTCAAAAACTATATGGATTTCATTCATATGTTTTTACGTCAGACATGCTTGAACCCTTGTGCGCATGCGTGAGTTTTTCCACGCCTGTCGGTGACGTCATTCGCCTGTGAGCACTCCTTGTGGGAGGAGTCGTCCAGCCCCTTGTCAGAATTCCTTTGTCTGAGAAGTTGCTGAGAGACTGGCGCTTTGTTTGATCAAAATTTTTTCTAAACCTGTGAGACACATCGAAGTGGACACGGTTCGAAAAATTAAGCTGGTTTTCAGTGAAAATTTTAACAGCTGATGAGAGATTTTGAGGTGATTCTGTCGCTTTAAGGACTTTTCACGGTGCGAGACGTCGCGCAGCGCTCTCAGGCAGCGTCATCAGCCTGTTCAAGCTTAAAACCTCCACATTTCAGGCTCTATTGATCCAGGACGTCGTGAGAGAACAGAGAAGTTTCAGAAGAAGTCGGTTTCAGCATTTTATCCGGATATTCCACTGTTAAAGGAGATTTTTTTTAATGAAAGACGTGCGGGCGGATTGCAGCGTCGGCTCGCAGCCGCCGCGACGCTCCGTCACAGGAAAAACACCTCTGCTGGAAGCCTTAAGGACAAGTTGGAACATCTCCAGCTGATAAACAATTTCTCATATGCTCACTCCACTGAAAGCCATCAAAAGCCAACTGGATTTTAACAAATCCCGACGCGGCGCGGCGGCACAGGAAAAACACCTCCGTGTTGATAACCATTTGTTAAAATCCAGTTGGCTTTTGATGGCTTTCAGTGGAGTGAGCATATGAGAAATTGTTTATCAGCTGGAGATGTTCCAACTTGTCCTTAAGGCTTCCAGCAGAGGTGTTTTTCCTGTGACGGAGCGTCGCGGCGGCTGCGAGCCGACGCTGCAATCCGCCCGCACGTCTTTCATTAAAAAAAATCTCCTTTAACAGTGGAATATCCGGATAAAATGCTGAAACCGACTTCTTCTGAAACTTCTCTGTTCTCTCACGACGTCCTGGATCAACAGAGCCTGAAATGTGGAGGTTTTAAGCTTGAAACAGGCTGACGACGCTGCCTGAGAGCGCTGCGCGACGTCTCGCACCGTGAAAAGTCCTTAAAGCGACAGAATCACCTCAAAATCTCTCATCAGCTGTTAAAATTTTCACTGAAAACCATCTTAATTTTTCGAACCATGTCCACTTCGATGTGTCTCACAGGTTTAGAAAAAAATTTGATCAAACAAAGCGCCAGTCTCTCAGCAACTTCTCAGACAAAGGAATTCCGACGAGGGGCTGGACGACTCCTCCCACAAGGAGTGCTCACAGGCGAATGACGTCACCGACAGGCGTGGAAAAACTCACGCATGCGCACGAGGGTTCAAGCATGTCTGACATAAAAACATATGAATGAAATCCATATAGTTTTTGAAAAAAATAAAAAGGACCTATACTTTACGGACAGCCCTCGTATATATAAAAACACCAATTTTAACTGAAAGTGATGATTGATGCACGTGTAATAGACACATCAAATAAACTGCAGCAATCTGTTTTTCTCTGTAGAATTGAGGCAAGGTATGAACTAAGAGGTGTGCACAAAGAGGCTTTGTGGTTGGTTGTCTTCTTCCTGTAAAGGTTTCCTGTGTGCCGCTGCCTGCGTGTTTACCACCATGTCTACCTGTAGACCACCACAGTGACATTCATCAAACAAGTTTCACACCTTCAAAGCACATGTGGAAGCTGCATTAGTGACTTTCTGATCTTATGAATTTATTACTTCTGACGTGTAATCACCCTTCATACAGTATGCTCACTAACCGTCTGTGACCTCATTGACAGAATTCTCTCATGTGCATTTGTTCGTGATTTCTGCACAAAAATCAGTCCACATTATAATTATCAATGCCAAGGAGGTTGTTTACTGCTTTGCTGATTTGTACATAGAAATACTCAAAAACCAACAAATTGATTTTCAACCAGACATGAGGGGGAGGATCAGTCTTAAGCAGGAACTGATACGGTTACACTTGTAGACTGTCCTTATAAACAACAGCAATCAAAATACAGACCTTTTTTAAATTTAACGCTACATTGTGTAAGATTTAGGGGTGTTTATTTGCATAAATGGAATATAGCATTTACAACCATCTGTTTATTAGTGTAGAATTACCTGCAACGCCAAGTTAATGTGTTTTCGTATGCTAAGAAGGAGCCCTTCATATCAACATGGAGGCCACTGTGTCACACCAACATGTTGATACAGTCACTCAAAAAGGACATACTTCATCTTTTGCACTTTGTCGCACGGTCGAAACACAAAAGAAAAAAGAAGTGGTTGCTCTCCTATACCCTGTCTACTAGTTGCTAATGCAGGCTAACAAGTATGAGAATCCTTATTTTTGTGAAAAGGTGGATCATGCATATTGTTCATCACATGAGAATGCAAGAAGTGTGAATAACTGTCGCCGAAGAATCAAAAACATGAGGGGAATCAAAATCATAATACAGTGTGCAACCTCACCGCTAGATGACACTAAGGCCCCGTCCACATGGAGACGGGTTCAGGCGGATCCACAAATGTTTTGTATCATATTGGCATTTTGTCCACATGGAACCAGATACTTTTTGAAAATGTTTCCCAGAGTGAATAAATCTGAAAACGCCGCCTTTGTGTATTTGTGTGGACAAGCAATATGGAACTTTACTGAAATAGCCCCACCTCTCTAAGCTCAGCCACTCATACTGAATGGCCTGTTGTTGTTATTATTAGTGTAATTTAACATATTATTTTTTTTGGTGGCTCATTAGTTGGATTCATTTTTATCGCGAGCAAAATACTAAAGAAACGAAGGATTGCTATGGCGAATGCAGATTGCGAATAAATGTAGTGCGGTGATGCTAATAAAATAATTGTAGAAAGGACTTTCTGCTGTTTATATAGGTTATTTTTTTATTCTTGTTGGTGCTGGGTTGAAGCAGAGGCCTCCTCCAGCTCAGGCTAAGAAATGCACCTGGAGCAGACAAACACAGAGGGACTTCTTTAAAAACACTGTGTTTATTCACAAGTAATTTCCACAATAAGGAATAAAAGCATTTCCAGATGTCTTTTCCAAAACAAGGGTGTCTTATGTGGATAACACTTTTCACCAGGCTGGGATGATGAATCCGGCTGAAGCATCGCAACAGGCAAGATTAAGACTTTACATTTCCTCTGTGTGCCACTTTGTAGTGTAGCTTTAGCTTCTGTTGCTATATTGATTAGCTCCTGTGCTGGTCAGCTCTTAGGGCCCCTTCACACACAGTGTGAATTTGGTCGAAGTGCACATGAAGCAGGAATTGTATGCAAAACATGTAAATTCGTAGCTGCCTCGAACGCCTCGTACACCTGTTGCTACACCTATTTGCGCATACCAGCAGCTAAAAGACAGAGTGTGCGCTGTGCGAGCCCATCATCCCTCTCGTTGCAGATGATGGCCAAATTCCAGCTGATGCATATGAACAGCTAACATCGCTCCCATGGCACTTAGAAAATGTGTGGCCATTTGCACTAACATCATGACAACAGTCAGCAGACAATCATTGTCAAGCTGGATGTGAAATTTGTCTAAGTGTCCCATGAATGTGGTTTTGCAAAACAGCAACACACGTGAGGTGCCAGAGTGTTGACTCTCTCCACACACACATGTGGCGTGTGTGTGTGAATTGCACATGTGTTGTGCTCACCCCCAACATCCGTACACATGTGGTGCCGGGGGGGCGCAATTACATGAGCTGCTGATATATGGATATACAGATCACGTGTTGTGTGCGCTGAACTGACAGGGGGCGTGTCCACCCACAGCACGCGCACATTGACAGGCTGCCCCAAGTAACAATGGACTGTCAGATCATACCATGATCTGACAGCGATCTGACTGTCATGTCACCCACGTGAGCTCTGTTCCACATGGACACGCGCGCGGGGCCGGCTGGACAGACCGGACCAGTAGATGTGGACATGATAACAGCGCATTGCTTCATTAATGTAATTTCATGACTGTACGTCTGTGACCATGGATCATCTACAGAGCAACAGACGGTTCATATACTTCAAATCAAATCAAATCAATTTTATTTATATAGCGCCAAATCACAACAAACACTTGCCCCAAGGCGCTTTATATTGTAAGGCAAGGCCATACAATAATTACGGAAAAACCCCAACGGTCAAAACGACCCCCTGTGAGCAAGCACTTGGCGACAGTGGGAAGGAAAAACTCCCTTTTAACAGGAAGAAACCTCCAGCAGAACCAGGCTCAGGGAGGGGGAGTCTTCTGCTGGGACTGGTTGGGGCTGAGGGAGAGAACCAGGAAAAAGACATGCTGTGGAGGGGAGCAGAGATCAATCACTAATGATTAAATGCAGAGCGGTGCATACAGAGCAAAAAGAGAAAGAAACACTCAGGGATGGTTCAGGGTCACCTGATCCAGCCCTAACTATAAGCTTTAGCAAAAAGGAAAGTTTTAAGCCTAATCTTAAAAGTAGAGAGGGTGTCTGTCTCCCTGATCTGAATTGGGAGCTGGTTCCACAGGAGAGGAGCCTGAAAGCTGAAGGCTCTGCCTCCCATTCTACTCTTACAAACCCTAGAAACTACAAGTAAGCCTGCAGTCTGAGAGCGAAGGGCTCTATTGGGGTGATATGGTACTATGAGGTCCCTAAGATAAGATGGGACCTGATTATTCAGAACCTTATAAGTAAGAAGAAGAATTTTAAATTCTATTCTAGAATTAACAGGAAGCCAATGAAGAGAGGCCAATATGGGTGAGATATGCTCTCTCCTTCTAGTCCCTGTCAGTACTCTAGCTGCAGCATTTTGAATTAACTGAAGGCTTTTCAGGGAACTTTTAGGACAACCTGATAATAATGAATTACAATAGTCCAGCCTAGAGGAAATAAATGCATGAATTAGTTTTTCAGCATCACTCTGAGATAAGACCTTTCTAATTTTAGAGATATTGCGCAAATGCAAAAAAGCAGTCCTACATATTTGTTTAATATGCACATTGAATGACATATCCTGATAAAAAATGATGCCAAGATTTCTCACAGTATTACTAGAGGTCAGGGTAATGCCACCCAGAGTAAGGATCTGGTTAGACACCATGTTTCTAAGATTTGTGGGGCCAAGTACAATAACTTCAGTTTTATCTGAGTTTAAAAGCAGGAAATTAGCGGTCATCCATGTCTTTATGTCTGTAAGACAATCCTGCAGTTTAGCTAATTGGTGTTTGTCCTCTGGCTTCATGGATAGATAAAGCTGGGTATCATCTGCGTAACAATGAAAATTTAAGCAATGCTGTCTAATAATACTGCCTAAGGGAAACATGTATAAAGTGAATAAAATTGGTCCTAGCACAGAACCTTGTGGAACTCCATAATTAACCTTAGTCTGTGAAGAAGATTCCCCATTTACATGAACAAATTGTAATCTATTAGATAAATATGATTCAAACCACCGCAGCGCAGTGCCTTTAATACCTATGGCATGCTCTAATCTCTGTAATAAAATTTTATGGTCAACAGTATCAAAAGCAGCACTGAGGTCTAACAGAACAAGCACAGAGATGAGTCCACTGTCTGAGGCCATAAGAAGATCATTTGTAACCTTCACTAATGCTGTTTCTGTACTATGATGAATTCTAAAACCTGACTGAAACTCTTCACATAGACCATTCCTCTGCAGATGATCAGTTAGCTGTTTTACAACTACCCTTTCAAGAATTTTTGAGAGAAAAGGAAGGTTGGAGATTGGCCTATAATTAGCTAAGATAGCTGGGTCAAGTGATGGCTTTTTAAGTAATAGTTTAATTACTACCACCTTAACATAACATTGGTACATAGCCAACTAATAAAGATAGATTGATCATATTTAAGATCGAAGCATTAATTAATGGTAGGGCATCCTTGAGCAGCCTGGTAGGAATGGGGTTTAATAGACATGTTGATGGTTTGGAGGAAGTAACTAATGAAAATAACTCAGACAGAACAATCTGAGAGAAAGAGTCTAACCAAATACCGGCATCACTGAAAGCAGCCAAAGATAACGATATGTCTTTGGGATGGTTATGAGTAATTTTTCTCTAATAGTTAAAATTTTATTAGCAAAGAAAGTCATGAAGTCATTACTAGTTAAAGTTAAAGGAATACTCGGCTCAATAGAGCTCTGACTCTTTGTCAGCCTGGCTACAGTGCTGAAAAGTAACCTGGGGTTGTTCTTATTTTCTTCAATTAGTGATGAGTAGTAAGATGTCCTAGCTTTACGGAGGGCTTTTTTATAGAGCAACAGACTCTTTTTCCAGGCTAAGTGAAGATCTTCTAAATTAGTGAGATGCCATTTCCTCCCCAACTTACAGGTTATCTGCTTTAAGCTGCGAGTTTGTGAGTTATACCACGGAGTCAGGCACTTCTGATTTAAGGCTCTCTTTTTCAGAGGAGCTACAGCATCCAAAGTTGTCTTCAATGAGGATGTAAAACTACTGACGAGATAATCTATCTCACTCACAGAGTTTAGGTAGCTACTCTGCACTGTGTTGGTATATGGCATTAGAGAACATAAAGAAGGAATCATATCCTTAAACCTAGTTACAGCGCTTTCTGAAAGACTTCTAGTGTAATGAAACTTATTCCCCACTGCTGGGTAGTCCATCAGAGTAAATGTAAATGTTATTAAGAAATGATCAGACAGAAGGGAGTTTTCAGGGAATACTGTTAAGTCTTCAATTTCCATACCATAAGTCAGAACAAGATCTAAGATATGATTAAAGTGGTGGGTGGACTCATTTACATTTTGAGCAAAGCCAATTGAGTCTAATAATAGATTAAATGCAGTGTTGAGGCTGTCATTCTCAGCATCTGTGTGGATGTTAAAGTCGGCCACTATAATTATCTTATCTGAGCTAAGCACTAAGTCAGACAAAAGGTCTGAAAATTCACAGAGAAACTCACAGTAACGACCAGGTGGACGATAGATAATAACAAATAAAACTGTTTTTTGGGACTTCCAATTTGGATGGACAAGACTAAGAGTCAAGAGGGTGCTTGATAAGAGGGTGTTTTTTATGGTGTGTGGTTTTATTTTTTTTAAATACGACCATCTGTTTGTTGATTTCAGGCATTTTCCCGCCCTGTTTACAGGCCAGTGACAGTAGTGCAGTGGTAAAGTTTCGGGCTGGTAATCAGTAAAGTGCAAGTATGAATCCTGTGGGTGGCATGTATTATTTTTTCCACAGCAGCAGCAGCGGCGTGATGTGGTTCCACATGTACCAGCTGGTTTTTAGTTTTTTATTCCGCAGTGGCACGATGTGGTTACACATGCTCCAGCTGCTCGCACTGTGTTCATGCACGAGCATGCACGACACCTTCGCAGCAGGATCGCACACGCCTGCAAGTCGGCGCAATGTTTTCGTGGTTTGCTAATTAGAACTGTTTTGCACTGTTTCACCGTAATTCGACCAAATTCGCAATACGTGCGAAGGGGCCCTTACAGACGTCTTCTCTGTTTTCTGTACAGGTGTTACAGCACCACATATGTACTCCAGTGTTTTCAGGAAGTTTGAGCATTTTCTTGTGGACGCAGATACTTCTTGAAACAGTGCCATGTTTATGAAACACTTTTTGAAAACGGCAAAGAAAAAGAGTATACTGGGAAAGTTCCTTATCCGCGTGGACAAGGTCTAAATCTTACACACTGTAGCTTTAAGTGTAAGATTTCTTTTTTAATGAAACTTCAGGAAAATCGTCACCTTATCCTGGTACAAATGTAAAATTCTGGGCTTAATTTACAATTGTACAAAGTGCTGAAGCAAGGAAAATGTGTAAATTGTAAAAGAGAGCATCATACCAGAACCATTTCACAGTAGCGCATGCAGGGATATTGTTTTTGGCCCTGTGTATCTGTCCAAGTGTGACCAACACAACTTTTGGATGACAATTTGGACAAAACCTGGTAAAATGCCTGAGGACTAAATAGGGATTTGCACATTTCTGGGTTTCTAATGCGGAAGTAAAAGTTAGCTGTGCATCCGAACTTCCGGTCCGGTGTCAACAATGGCAGAAGCGGCTTCACTGTGTCGCTGCTCTGTGCCGCTCTGCAATTCCAGTGAACAAACACAGCTGTACCTCAGCTTTCACTCCTTCCCGTGTGACAAAAGTCTCCAAAAGAAATTGGTGAGAGCTCAGAGCATGGTGATCGCTCTGCTCTGACTGTGGAGCAGCTGCTTTGTGAGGATGAAGTGGAGAACACGGCAGCTCCAGCTGCAACAACACAACACGGCTACCATTCAGCTCCTCAGCCTGGTCTGTTTTATTTAAATATATATATGTATATATTATATCCTTTATTTAACCAGGTAAAAGCCTCACTGAGATTAAAAATCTATTTTTCAAGAGTGACTTGCTCAAAAAGGCAGCACAACATGGACACAGACACATAAACTACGGAACAAATATACAAAATGTAAATACGAGGTCTCTTAGATAATAAACCGACCCTTTTATTTTTTTTTTTTACTATATGGATTTGAATGACATGCGATTACACCAATCATGCTTGAACCCTCGTGCGCATGCGTGAATTTTTTCACGCGTGTCGGTGACGTCATTTCCCTGTGGGCAGGCCTTGAGTGAGATGTGGTCCCGCCCTCTCGGCTGAATTCCTTTGTTTCACACGCTGCTCGAGATGGCGCGCGTTGCTTTATCAAAAATTTTTCTGGACCTGTGAGGAATATCCGAGTGGACACTATTCGAGAAATTAAGCTGGTTTTCTGTGAAAAGTTTAACGGCTGATGAGAGATTATGGGGTGTTTCTGTCGGTGTAAGGACTTCCCACGGAGCGGGACGTCCTGCAGCGCTTCCAGGCACTGTCGTCGGCCTGTTTCGAGCTGAAAACATCCTAATTTAAGGCTTAATTCACCCAGGACATCGTGAGAGAACAGAGAAGATTCAGAAGAGGCCGGCATGAGGAATTTATGCGGACATTCCACTGTTTAAGGACATTTTTTTAATGAAAGACGTACGCGCAAATTTGCCGAGTCGTTTCCGTGACGACTCGGCAAATCTGTGTGCGCCGCGACATGAAAAACACCTCCGTGTTGAAAACCATTTGTAGAATTCAGGCGGCTTTTAATGGCTTTCAACAAGTGAGTAACTGAGAAATTGTTTAACAGCTTGGGCATGTTCCAACTTGCCCGTTAAGATTTCCAACGGAGGTGTTTTTCCTGCTGCGACCCCCCGCGGTCGGGTCCAGCCCGACATGCGACTCTGCTCGCACGTTCTTTCATTACAAAATGACCGTTAACAATGGAATGTCCGAATAAACTCCTCATGCCGACTTCTTCTGAAAGTTCTCTGTTCTCTGACGACTTACTGCGTCAACAGAGCCTGAAATGTGGAAGTTTTCAACTTGAAACGGCGAGACGCTGCCGCCTCGAAGCGCAGATCGCTGTCAGGCGCCGTGGACCGTCCTTAAAGCGACACTACCAGACCAAAATCTCTCATCAGCCGTTAAAATTTTTACCGAAAACCAGCTGAATTTATTGAATGGTGTCCACTCAGTTGTGCCTTACAGTTTTGAAAACATTTTGATCAAACAAAGCAGCAGTCTCTGAGCCATTCCTAAACAATGAAAAAAATCGACGAGCGGGTGGACGACTCCTCACTCAAAGACTGCCCACAGGCGAATGACGTAACCGACAGGCGTGAAAAAACTCTTGCATGCCCACGAGGGTTCAAGCATGTCTGATGTAATCACACGTGATTCAAATCCATATGGTTTTTGAAAAAAATAATAAGGTCGGATACTTTTCTAATAGACCTCGTACATGCATACACAAATACACACTTCAATAAATAAAATAAAATTCACAACATCCAGCCAGCATGGAATACAGGTACAGTGACTAAAATGCCATCATAAAAACATTTACACACATGAGTATTCTGTACTTTTGTGAGCGTGCGGAGTTATTATAAATTAACACCAGATTAAGTTCAGATCTAGAATTTGATCGGCAAATCTGGATTTAACTGATGTCTTAGCATTCGACCAACTTTGTTAGTTTGACCACAGTGTGAAATTCTGCTCAATTAAAAGTGATATTAGCGAACAGTAGTAATAAGTAAAAAGTAATTACACAATAATAGTCAAATGAAGTAATAATAAATAGTACAATCTGCTCAATTAAAAGTAATATTAACAGTAATAGTCTAACCATAGTACGTAAAGGTAAATATTGAGCGGTAGAAAGCTCTCTCATTTTCATTATTTTCTCTCATCTGGTACAGGTGCACTGGATGCTGCAGACAGCAGCTGGAGGCTGAAGTAAAGGAGCTGGACAAAGATTAAAGCACCCTTCAAGATGACAAGTGACCATGACACAATATCAAAATTTCAAATGAAAATTGTGACTGTTAGTATTAAGGTTTTTAAAATGTGCAGACAATTGTTACTGAAATAATGTAAACTAATTCATTTCACTCCTGACCACAGCACAGCTCAGCAAAGAAGAGCTCTGAAAACCCGAGCGATCGCCCAACTTCAAATCCTTGTGGAAGGCATCACAAAGAAATCATTTGCATTTATCGTCTCGAACACTGCGGTTGCACTCCCTGTTCTTGATGGATGGAAGGGGTGGAATGTAAGACAAATAACACTTTTTTTTTTATGTGGTGTTGTTTAATTTCTCGATTATTTGTAGTAGGACACGGATGCGATGCAAATGCAGCACATTCTTTACATTTATAGCCAAAACTAATTTGTAATATTATTTACCATACTTGACTTTAGTTGGGGATTTTCCACATCAAAATTAAACATCCTCATGATCATAACATAAACTATCCACAGACTTCGGACATATAAAAATGTCAAAATGTATCAAATACCAAAGCATCAAAACATAAGCAACCCATA
This sequence comes from Thalassophryne amazonica, assembly GCF_902500255.1. Taxonomy (NCBI): domain Eukaryota; kingdom Metazoa; phylum Chordata; class Actinopteri; order Batrachoidiformes; family Batrachoididae; genus Thalassophryne; species Thalassophryne amazonica. The sequence continues at coordinate 44,175,994 of NC_047105.1, read as the reverse complement.
GATTAAACTACACATAAAATCCAACCATAAAACAATTAAATGAATGACATGTGCATGTCTACAAAAACAATCTTAACTTTGCTTTAAAATGGATCCAGTCCTGATCCATTTCGGAGAAATGAGTTCCAGATCGAGCTTGCCTGAACAATAAAAGCTGTTTGCACAAATTATGTGTTGGAAAAAAAAATGCATTTTGCTGTTGCATCCTGGATTTAGTGAGCTGTGATTGCAAGGAGTTTCTAGCATATGAATACATTAAATTGTATTTTTATATATAAAATGCAAATTAGAAGAACAGCAGAATAAAATACATCATCCAGGCACAATGAAATGTTTCAAAATAAAATACTGTATTTAACATATATATTGACTTTTATATACTCAACAAAAATATAAACGCAACACTTTTGGTTTTGCTCCCATTTTGTATGAGATGAACTCAAAGATCTAAAACTTTTTCCACGTACACAATATCACCATTTCCCTCAAATATTGTTCACAAACCAGTCGAAATCTGTGATAGTGAGCACTTCTCCTTTGCTGAGATAATCCATCCCACCTCACAAGTGTGCCATATCAAGATGCTGATTAGACACCATGATTAGTGCACAGGTGTGCCTTAGACTGCCCACAATAAAAGGCCACTCTGAAAGGTGCAGTTTTGTTTTACTGGGGGGGAATACCAGTCAGTATCTGGTGTGACCACCATATGCCTCATGCAGTGCAACACATCTCCTTCGCATCATCTGTGAAGAGAACACCTCTCCAACGTGCCAAACGCCAGCGAATGTGAGCATTTGCCCACTCAAGTCGGTTACGACGACGAACTGGAGTCAGGTCGAGACCCCGATGAGGACGACGAGCATGCAGATGAGCTTCCCTGAGACGGTTTCTGACAGTTTGTGCAGAAATTCTTTGGTTATGCAAACCGATTGTTTCAGCAGCTGTCCGAGTGGCTGGTCTCAGACGATCTTGGAGGTGAACATGCTGGATGTGGAGGTCCTGGGCTGGTGTGGTTACACGTGGTCTGCGGTTGTGAGGCTGGTTGGATGTACTGCCAAATTCTCTGAAACGCCTTTGGAGACGGCTTATGGTAGAGAAATGAACATTCAATACACGAGCAACAGCTCTGGTTGACATTCCTGCTGTCAGCATGACAATTGCACGCTCCCTCAAATCTTGCGACATCTGTGGCATTGTGCTGTGTGATAAAACTGCTCCTTTCAGAGTGGCCTTTTATTGTGGACAGTCTAAGGCACACCTGTGCACTAATCATGGTGTCTAATCAACATCTTGATATGGCACACCTGTGAGGTGGGATGGATTATCTCAGCAAAGGAGAAGTGCTCACTATCACAGATTTAGACTGGTTTGTGAACAATATTTGAGGGAAATGGTGATATTGTGTATGTGGAAAAAGTTTTAGATCTTTGAGTTCATCTCATACAAAATGGGAGCAAAACCAAAAGTGTTGCGTTTATATCTTTGTTGAGTGTATATATTTAACATACTTTTTTGGTGGATCAATATATTCATTAAAAAAATGCATGAGAGCTGCAGCTTTTATGCAGTAAAGTGTTCTACATCTCAGAATTACCAAATCAAATATTCTGTACCGTATCCATATAATTGCTCTGGTAACTTTTGCATTCATCATCATATCAAATACAGTACTGTAACTAGAAGGAGACTTGGAAGAGCGCCTACTTCCATCATGGCCCACCAGTACCCTGTAATTCATCAGAAATTAAATCACAAAACAAATTCCAATTCTTAGTCCACTCTCATGAAAGACCCTTGTGTAGGAATTTGTTCACATCAGATATGGATCATTTTCTGGATTTCAATGAATGTATCATCAATCATGGGGTCCATAAACATTGTTTTTCTCACAGAGAGAATGGGTGAAGAAATTAATCAAAATCCAAGAAAAACACCCGATCTCACTGTGTTAATGGGGGGGGGGGGGGTTGTCTGTACCCACACCAAATATTTAATGAGTCATTCCCCCTCCCCTCCACTAAGTTTCATTGAAATTGCTTTTTCAGTTTTTTTTGCGTAATCCTGCAAACAAGCAAACAAACAGATGTGGGTGAAGCCTAATAATTAAGATCTGACAGGGCCTGATATTTTCTGTTTTTAACAATACAAAAAAACACCAGTTACATTACATCTCCACCAAATACAAGACACAAACTGCTGTTTCGTACTTCAATTATACTGTGTAAATACATTAATCAGAAATCCCACCCAGCCCTCAGCACAAACAATGTACATGGCTGTAGCTTTTTAAGTATGAAGTCTCTCTGGCAGGTGTCAGTATTCGCCAGGTGGTAGCAGAGCACCCGATGCCTTATTTTTAATGCGTACTCCAGAACAATGTTCAAAACATGGATTTAAAAAAAAAAAGTGTTGTGAGTTAGCCATCACTAATTTGCAGTATAGACAAAAACTTTTAGTGTCTTCCCAGCTACATTTTTTTTTTTACTTTCACTTTTGATGCTCTGTGTGCTGCTATACAATGCTGGAATCGCAATTTCCCTGAAGGAGTCTTCCCAAGGGATCAATAAAGTTCTATCTAATCTAATCTAATCTGAATTCTTTAATTCCACTTTTGCTTTCAAACCCTGTTGTATATTTTGTTCTGTATTTGCTCTCACACTAAACATCATGATTCACCTCACAGTTGCTCAGTTAACTTGTTAGCTGACACTGACATGCAGTGTAATGTGCGCTGATAATGACACAACGCACCTAGTGTTTTAGCAGGTGGCAGACAAACTGTATGTAATAGGTACTACTGCTGTTTCTATAATCCAACCAGTATCCCCTAACCATCCAGCAGGTGGCAGACACGTCTATGGGATATTACATAGGCAAAAGAAAGTGACTTTTTGAATTGATCTGGTGCATCAAAGTTCACCTTGTGCGAAACATTTCATCTTCATTATGTGCTGGTTTTAGCCTTGTGAGTTACACGACAGCATTTATTGTTTTTGACTTATTTTCCAAAGTATGTGTCACTTTTTTAATAGTTTTGGACGGTCCTCTGACTTATACTCTAGTAGGACTTACATACCAAAATAAATATTAATACACACACACACACACACACACACACACATATATATATATATATATATATATATATATATATATATATATATATATATATACGAGGTCTGTCCATAAAGTATCGTACCTTTTTATTTTTTTTTAAACTATATGGATTTGATTCATATGTTTTCACATCAGACAAGCTTGAACCCTTGTGCGCATGCGTGAGTTTTTCCACGCCTGTCGGTGACGTCATTCGCCTGTGAGCACACCTTGTGGAAGGAGTGGTCCCGCCCCGTCGTCGGATTTTCATTGTCTGGAAATGACGGAATGATTTGGGGGTTTTTTCCATCAGAATTTTTTCAGAAGCTGTTAGAGACTGGCACCTGGAAACTATTAGAAAAATTTATCTGGCTTTCGGTGAAAATTTTACGGGCTTCACAGAGAATAAGGTCTGTTAGTGCAGCTTTAAGGACCCCTTTAACGACGCTCAGCGCACCGCGCTCCGAGCTGCGAAGACACGGCACAAGCCACCGGACCATTTCTGAGCTGATGGCTCTGTGGATATGAGACCGTCATGTGCTCTTTCTCTGGTTATCACAAGAGCTGGACATCAGCCATTTTCCAGCAGATTTCACTTTTAACAAGAGATTTTGTCATGGAAAGCCGCGCGGAGGCTTCGCGCGTCACGACCGATTCACTTTGGAAGCGAGACAAAGGAACACCTCCGTTTCGGCGTGTCAGAGAACAAGTTTGGACATGTCCAGCTCTCCACAATTTCACTGATACTTACTGGACTGGTAAGCACTGAAAGCTGAGATAGACATGTCCGAACTTGTCCTCTGACACGCCGAAACGGAGGTGTTCCTTTGTCTCGCTTCCAAAGCGAATCGGTCGTGACGCGCGAAGCCTCCGCGCGGCTTTCCATGACAAAATCTCTTGTTAAAAGTGAAATCTGCTGGAAAATGGCTGATGTCCAGCTCTTGTGATAACCAGAGAAAGAGCACATGACGGTCTCATATCCACAGAGCCATCAGCTCAGAAATGGTCCGGTGGCTTGTGCCGTGTCTTCGCAGCTCGGAGCGCGGTGCGCTGAGCGTCGTTAAAGGGGTCCTTAAAGCTGCACTAACAGACCTTATTCTCTGTGAAGCCCGTAAAATTTTCACCGAAAGCCAGATAAATTTTTCTAATAGTTTCCAGGTGCCAGTCTCTAACAGCTTCTGAAAAAATTCTGATGGAAAAAACCCCCAAATCATTCCGTCATTTCCAGACAATGAAAATCCGACGACGGGGCGGGACCACTCCTTCCACAAGGCGTGCTCACAGGCGAATGACGTCACCGACAGGCGTGGAAAAACTCACGCATGCGCACAAGGGTTCAAGCTTGTCTGATGTGAAAACATATGAATCAAATCCATATAGTTTAAAAAAAAATAAAAAGGTACGATACTTTATGGACAGACCTCGTATATATATATATATATATATATATATATATATAAATTGTGCATTCATTAATAAGAACTTTTTTACATTGGGTTTTCCCAGAAATCAATGCAGTAAACAAAAATAAACTCCAATAATAAAAGAATAAATGGCAATAATAAAAACTGCACTACAACAATACATAAAAATCCCAAAATAAAGAGTTTTAATACAGACAACTTATACTCCAGTGTGACCTGTACTCTGAAAAATCCACAAGCTGGCTAGCATGGACTAACTCACTCATCCACTCGCCTACATTTCTGCTGTCCAAACCATACTCTATTACCAGTGTTGTATAGTAACGAAGTAAAAATACTTCACTACTGTACTTAAGTACATTTTGGGAGACTTTGTACTTTACTTGAGTTTTTTAATTCAGCTTACTTTCACTTTTACTTCACTACATTTCCTACCTTAATTGCATACTTCTACTCCAATACATTTTCTATTTGCCATGCCGTTATTCGTTACAAAAACACACACACACACACACACACACACACACACACACACACACACACACACACACACACACACACACACACACACACACACACACACGAAAAAAGTTTTCACCCAGAGACACCACTGATTACTAGTGACTGCAATGAAGTCAGGCCGATTTGTCATGAGGCATGTCCGGTAGGCTTTTTTGCAGTTGCGCACTTGTTTGTCAGGAAAATGATAATTTATCTACATTGATTACAGACCTGCAGCGGGACTGTAATCAACTTTTCTGCTGCGCGGCATTGCTTTGAACCTTGAACCAACTGAAGCAGTGATTCGCAGGTCGAAGCAGTGCTTTGATCTACGATTCGTGGATTGATTGATTTATTTTGATTTATCCTAATTTTCCCCGCTAAAACCCTGAAGAGCGTATGTCTGTGAGTAATATTTAATATTTTTATGTTAAACCGACCTGTTATGGTCTTCTGAAACAGTTGATAGATGTATTTTATAACTTAAAAACGGGACCGATGCTAACGCGTTAGCATGTCTATGACGTTTTCAATGTTAAAGTTAGCATTAAGCTGTTCGCATCAGCACGTTTGTGTTGATTTGTTTTCTGTATAATTAATGGCTCAGCGTTCGTTGTCGTAAAAGAGTCAAATTGTATTTTTTTAATTTATTTTTATTCATATATTATCGCAACAACAATAATAGTCTACATAATAGACAGTAATAGTCAATAATAACAGACTAATAATGTTACAATACAATTTTAGAGAAAGAGACAAAAAGAACATAATGAAACAAAACACAACAGAAAAGATAAAACCATGTAACAATGAAAATAAATACATATAGAAATAAATAACTGTTTCCTGTGAACACCTAGTGAGTAGCCTACTCTTGTTTAGGTTTTGAAGCCTTGTTTCTGAAGTGTTTTTGTGTGATGTGCACAATTTTCAGCATTTTGACTAATACTACCAGTCATTTACAAGCCTAGACAAACTTTTATAAATAAAAATCAGTCCGTTTTTGATTATTAACATTTACTTGCACTTTTACTTTCAATACTTGAGTACATTTAGTTGTACATTACTTGTCATACTTAAGTACAATAAATACTAGATACTTTACGACTTTGACTTGAGTAGCATTTCAATCAGTGACTTGAACTTCTACCAAAGTCATTTTTAATGGGTATCTGTACTTTTACTTAAGTGTGATTTTCCGGTACTTTATACAACACTGTCTATTACCCCCACAGGGAAAAACGGGATGTTTTGGACCTTGTCAGTAGTGCGGACTGCTGTGATCACCTGTCTATTGTCTGACAACGACGTCATTCACGAGCAGAGACCGCACACTGTGTGCATGTGAATGAGTGGCCTCCATGTCTGAGCCTTCACGTTGCATTTGTGCATCTGCTGTACCGCAGTAAGATCTCTGTTGAGAAGCTTGGCTGCAGGACTGCAGTACTTGGCGCTGGCCTCGCGCATCTCCTTGGTTTCCGTGCGGCGAGGGATCGGCTCTGGAACGCAGAGGGACCCACGCGCTCACCACACCGTGAATCAAAACCCAAAACTCTACTTCATTAGCCTCCTGTCATTGCAAAGACTCTCACGGCACTCTATAAATACTCGTCTCCCCCCTCCAAATTTGTTTTCCCTCTTTTTTGTCGCTACACATGAAAATGCTCAGGGAGCGTTCCAGCTTTGTGATGTGGCTCGTTATTTTGTACGTCGACGCGAAGAAACCCACACAATCGTGGCTCCTTTTGAATATTAAAACATTCTCCGATGGAGCACAAAGGTTCTGAAGTTTTTTAATAGGGGTACACGCACCATAAAACTTCTCTTTGAGCTTAACAGCTACACAATGTGGGATTTGGTTAGTTCAGAATAAAACTTTCTACAGTAGATTTGTCTTGAGGGTGAAACAAATATGCCTGGTACACCGCTGACTTCATCTGCTTCAAACAGCTTCATATATGAGATCTGCCAGAGGTGTGATGTGGTGCGGCTTGCGTAAAAGGGACAATTTACTGCGCAGCAGCCAAAAATATCTTAATCTATCCAGATCTAAAGAAGAGGATGCAAGAAATGAGACAAACACAAGGTCTGAAAAAAAAAAAACTCAACGTGGCCTGTAAGAACACGTTCAGTCGTCCAATGAAAATCTGGAAACAAAAAGCCCAAACTGATTCAGCAGAGGTCAGGAGGAATATGTGTGACTGGATCAATAAACATGCTGCCCAGCAGAGGAGAGCTGGCAGTTTGTCTGGTTAACACACAGACGAGGCGCCATCCTCTGGCACGCGCTGACATTACACCCCCACCCCCCCCGCCCCCGCCCTGACAGATTCTGATGCCTTTCAAAGTGACCACATGTGACCTGCTGAAACACAGCAAAGATGCCTTTGTGATGTGTCACTCTCTCATTATTTTCTTCAACTTTCATTGTTTCTGGAATTCCTGCACACATCATTTACGCCCTCGATTGCTTTTCCTTCAGTCCCGCTTCTATACATACATAAAAAAGGAAAAGAAAAAGAAAAGAAAAATAGACAAATGCACAGCGGCGGCTCTGCAGGATTTTTATTTTTATTTTTTTTTTATGTGATTATTTAACGGTGTGAAGGCAGAATTTGTAGTTAATGTACAAATATGCATTTGAAAATAAATTTCCAGAGCTGACTGCACACGTGTTGTTAAGCCACAGACGTCATACACAAACAGAATGAAGAATCAGAATTGTACAACAACTATCTCTCTGACAGTAGAAATCAAAATTTGCAAATTTTGGGAGAACCTTAAGTAAGGGGTGAGCGGTTATAAGCTTTTGCTTGAGCCTACACCCTTTCGGCTGCACAAAACTGGGAAATTGTTTGAGTTTTTGTTTTCTTTTGTTTTATGAGAGATTCTTTTGTTAAGTATGTGTGTGTGCGCGCTGAATAAAAATTCATTCAAATTCATTCATTCAGAACATACAAATAGAGCAACAGAAAAATGCACAGCCAACAACAAACAACATTGGATAAAGGCTGGAGCTAAATTTGAGCTGTTGTTCCCCTATTTCTCAATTTCACAAGAAATTACAGACTTCACAGACCATAGACTGTATACAGACACACTTTCCCATTCAACTGAATGGGAAAGTGTGTCGTAACCTTTGACTGGTAGTGTATATCTTTAACAAATCCTTTGTGACATCACCCAAAGGATATCTGACATCAAGCTCAAAAGGGGGTGGCTCCAAATGTCAGCGTCTTGGCAGTAGCTGAACTCCCCTTCAGTTCTCACAGTTAACAAAAGCTAAGGCTAACAATCAAACATTATACTTTGGTTAAAGCATATTTCTGTGGCCTGGGCAGTGGTATTCATAATGAGTGGCTTGACTGTGGGTATTAAAAACTATGATCAACTTATTTGCTGTTTTGCAGTTGTGAATCTTGCGCCATACTGCGGTCCGTGACTCACGCGAGAGGTCAGTTTCAGCAGAGTTCTGGTTCAGGGCACAATGTAAACAAACCCCTTAAAGCATGGACAAGACAACACCGGGGCACGGCAAAAGTCCATCACAGGAGCTACACCTCCTCTAGATAACCCTCTCAACTTGGGAGAATGTGTCATCATCATAATCACCCGTGAACTCGCTGAATCAATGCCATCCACATCCTTGCTAGCCATTGTTTACATGAGCTGTGAGACGCTCTGCTGACCCCGCGGTGCATTCTTGGAAGCACAGGGGGCCACCAGGGGGATTATGGGAAACGTTAAAGTATTGAATTAACTAACAAACGGTTGCACCATTAGTGAAGCAAACGTCACCAAGCTACCTGCTAATTAGTGCTAACCTGGTTCTTTGTTTCCCCTGCTTGCAAATACTGTGTTTACTGTGTATATTGTTGTTATTCCTGCACAGTACTTGCCTTCTGTGTTTTTTGGTACTTATTTCTCTTACCTATTACTTAGCATAAACTACCCCTTTGCTGCTGTAACATCCAAAATTCCATAAAGGACTATCGTATCTTATCTTATCAGGCAGTTGCCCAACAAAAAACCTTTAGCACAAGCCGTAATCCTTTGAGTGGCTTTGATCAAATGATTATATAAATGCTACGGTAATTGGTGAGGGAGTCATTTATTTATTTTTTAACTACGTGTGTGACAACTACATCATAATAATGATGTTGGACCTCTCAGCCAATCAGCACCTGATATTCAGGTTAAGAAATCAATGGCTCCTCACAGCTGACAAACATGCTTGGATCCAAACCCTGGATGATTAAGACTATAATTTAAAAAATAAGTGTAATTTTACAAGGAAAAAGACTGGTCTTTAATCACATTAGTTGGCAAATTCCTCATCCCTGTCCCTTATCTATCTATCTATCTATCTATCTATCTATCTATCTATCTATCTATCTATCTATCTATCTATCTATCTATCTATCTATCTATCTATCTATCTATCTATCTATCTATCTATCTATCTATCTATCTATCTATCTCTCTATCTCTCTATCTATCTATCTATCTATCTATCTATCTATCTAACTATACTTTAGAAGTTTACAGTCATTTTTTAAACTGTACTTTTTTCATGTTTACATTCACATACACACACACACACACACATTATATGTGTGTATATATATATATATATATATATATATATATATATATATATATATATATATATACACACACATAGTAAAAGTCCAAGGTGGATCTGCATGTTGAAATGGCACAGGTTTTACTCTGGATGCCCTTCATGATGCAACTCCACATTACATTGAGAAATGTGGCAGGGGTGGGATTTGACCCCCCCCCCCACACACACACATTAAATACCGTATTTTATTTTGAAACATTTCATTGTGCCGGGATGATGTATTTTATTCTGGTGTTCTTCTAATTTTTGTGTGTGTGTGTGTGTGTGTGTGTGTGTGTGTGTGTGTGTGTGTGTGTGTGTGTGTGTGTGTGTGTGTGTAACGGAGGCCAGCAGGTGTCGCTGTGCACATGTACTTAGTAAACCTCACTCCCAACAGCTCAAAAGGATTCTCCGGTCCCAAGGCCAGAGCCCTGGTTTTTAGCCTTCCGGTTAGAGAGTCCGACTCCCATGCCGAGGTGAGTTCATGTCCTGAGGGGAGTGAATGGGCGGAGTCATAACAACGCAGAGTGCAGCTGCTACATATGTACACATTTTTTGCACTACTCCATACAGTATACAGTACAGTACATATTTGATATTTAAACCATTTCCTGTCGTGTATAAGATGTCTTGTTTTTCTGTTTTTGTGATGTACAGTAGCTCTGTGGTAGCACCACCAATTTTGGTGTCCTCACCCCCCCCCAACCCGCAATGACAATAAAGACTATTCTATTCTATTCTACTGCTAGGAGAAGCTTCGGCAGGCACCTTGTGAACTGCAATGAACAAATGACTAAATAAATGAGTCCACCTATTCCACATTTTTAACACAAAAGCAATAAATGTGATCATCTTACATGTTATCATCTTACATGTCACTTAACTTTGATGCACCAGCTTGCTCAAAGCAACTTTGTTTTGTGTATGCAGTGCAAAAAAAAAACACAGATGTGTCTATGGCTTGCTGTACACTGCCATCTGCTGGACATGTCTGGGATGCTTGTAGGGAATAATCACATGAATGATGGGAATTAGGAGCAGGTGTTGTTGAAGTTAGATGTAGGTTGAAAGAAACTTATTAATCAGTTTCTTTCATTTGTGAAGCCTTGGTCTGGTGGACACCAAGGTTATAATAATATGTATGTATTACAATAATATCACGAAACAGAAAATTTTGAATCAGGCAAAAGAACGTGCTTATCTCAGTTATTTATTAATTTCATACACAGACCTTTAGAGCATTTTCACACCTGCAAGGAAGGTCTACACCATTTTTTATAAATTATTGATTTGGCTTGGTTTAGTCCCACGTTCCAGTTCTGAAAGCACACCAAAGACTTTTACACAGACATCTTCATTCACAGACAGCCAGCAGAAGGCAGCAAAGTGCTTCAAAAAAATGTTTTTTTTTCGGCATTTTTTGTTACAAGCAGGCATCTATGCTAGATCAAGTCCTTATATAGTAAGGTTTCACATCAGGGGCAATGCCAAAAATAAAAATCATTCTTTGGCCATTTTTGGGCCAAAAAACCCCATTTTTGGGTCAAAATTAAAAAATGGTCCAATCCTTTTTATATGCATATCAAATTACTCGTCTTGACAAGTAGAGTTCAAAAATATATAGCTTGCATTACGTCACCATGACCGAAAATGTGGAAAGGTCAACGCACTTCGTGAAGGGTCAAATTCATAAAATGTTATGATGGTCCGATTATGACAATTTTGGTGTCTAATTATATGTTTTCTTGCACAAGAAAACCAATAAGACAACTTACATAGACCATTATGCCAGTCGTAGCTATGAAATACAATTATGTCAGATAAGATGGGTCTATTGATGAACTTTATCTACTTCAAAATGGTTATGACATCAAAATTGATAATAATTGGCCTCTTTTACATCAAGCACATTAATTAAATATAAAAAATGCATAAGTATGTTTTTTGTGAATATAAAGAAAATAGAATACAAAAGCAAAGAAGACAGAGACATTTTAGAGTACACTATGGCTAATTTATTAAAATTATTTTTTATGATTCATTGTTTCCATTACACAACATACACTTGATACCTCAAGTATCAGAACCATTCAAATAGGTTTTTGTTATTAGTACCAAATTGACAAATTTTAGTTACCTTAAAGGGGCATTCCATAAAAAATTAAACTGATTACCACCCATGTTATGGAAAAACATATATTAATATGATTTTGGTAAAACTATGATTTGATGTGATTTGACATGATTTGAAGTATATTTGGGTGTAAATAGAGGGAAAAAGGGATGTGAGGCAAAATGCAAGACTGCAACCTGTAAGTGCTTTAAGAGTGGTCAGTGTTGCATGGGTGCCTGTGAGTGCCGTGCAGAAGGCTGTTTAAACCCAAGTTGATTGCTTTAAGTAGCTAACACAACAAAACACTTAAAATGCAGTATTTTCAGTTTGGAATTTATATAGAATGTCCTTTGAATGCATTTATTTGTAATCTAATTTCAGAATTATGCAGTTTTGGATCTACATTTATTACAAGAGAAAAAAGGTACCTCTTGGAACTTACATTAACAACACAATTAACAACGCTCATGGCTCTGATGCTTGAACTTGCAAATTATGATGTGTAAAGTTAACAATGAATCAGAAAATGTAATTCTATGAAAATGTATATTGTTTACCCTAAGATGATGTCTTGTTTTGGTTGTTGTTTGTACCCTTTTTCCCTCTATTTACACCCAAATATACTTCAAACGATGTCAAATCACATCAAATCATAGTTTTACCAAAATCATATTAATATATGTTTTTCCATAACATGGGTGGTAATCATAAAAAAAACTAATAACAAAAACCTATTTTGAAGTGTATGTTGTGTAATGGAACCAATGAATCATAAAAAATGATTTTAATAAATTAGCCATAGTGTACTCTAAAATGTCTCTGTCTTCTTTGCTTTTGTATTCTGATTTTCCTTATATTCACAAAAAACATACTTATGCAATTCTTATATTTAATTAATGTGCTTGATGTAAAAGAGGCCAATTATGATCAATTTTGATGTCATAACCATTTTGAAGTTGGATAAAGTTCATCGGTTTAGGTGTGTAGGAATCTATGTGTATATGTGGCAAAGGGTATTACTGGTTGTGGGGAAGAAGGGGTAGGGATAAATAAGCTGATGCTTCACCCTACCCCTTTTCGGACATGTTGGGTACACAGTAGGAACTTTTTTGTTGCTGTCTTTACTGATCTATCTTGTAATTGTTGTTGTATCAAATGTTCGAAATAAACAGTTTCATTCATTCATTCATTCATCAATAGACCCATCTTATCTGACATAACTGTATTTTCATAGCTAAGACTGCCATAATGGTCTATGTAAGTTGTCTTATTGGTTTTCTTGTGCAAGAAAACATATAATTAGACACCAAAATTGTCATAATCGGACCATCATAACAGATTTTATGAATTTGACCCTTCACGAAAAGTGAGTTGACCTTTCCAAATTTCTGGTCATTGTGACGTACCGCAAGGTCAGAAATAGGTCAAACTATATATTTTTTAACTCTACTCGTCAAGACGAGTAATTTGATATGCATATCAAAAGGATTGGACCATTTTTGTATTTTGACCCAAAAATGGGGGTTTTTGGCCCAAAAATGACCAAAAAATTATTTTTATTTTTGGCATCGCCCCTGATGTGAAACCTTACTATATAAGGACTTGATCTAGCATAGATGCCTGCTTGTAACAAAAATGCTGAAAAAAATTTTTTTGGAAGCACTTTTCTGCCTTCTGCTGGCTGTCTGTCATGTGAGCTGCAGCTCTCTGTAGATGCAGTTAGTTTGTAGACAGACGTATGTTTAAAATTGGCATGCTGTCAATTCCAAGACCATCCGTTAAAATAAAGGATAAAGTATGCAGACCTCTTTCAGTTCATTTCATATTGCAGCCAAACCTCACATACAATATGCAAAACAAGGCGTAATTCTCCAAATGAACAACCTCACTGTGTGAAAACTGTGCAGTTGTCAACAGAAAAGAAAGAGAAGGGGGCAAATATTGCAGTGAAAACCCTATGAGGTGAGCGATGACAGGCCATTGTGCTGGAACCTCCTGCAATTTGTTCATAGGCTTGATTCATCTCACCAACATTAATGAATAAAATAATATAGTTTGATTGAAAATGAGCCGATCTGGTTCAATCTGACCTGGATCACATCCAGTGGTTTTCATAACATTAGGATTAAACTGAATGTTCCAATCAAATGGCATTTGGTTGCATTCATAAACCAGCTCCCTTTGGCCTCAAATTACAACTCAATTCCAATGAGAAAATCAATCCTGATTTATTAAAACAGCAGGCAAAATTCATGTTTCCTTCACCCAAGTACAAATGAGTACCCTGACATGAGCGCTTTTACGCATGTGCTGCGCAACACTACTCCATACAGTCTATGCGGTACCCCGCTGTTATTACTGCAATTTTTCAAAAAGAGAGTTATTACCAGACTTTTACATAAAGCTAAAATATATGTGTTAAAATCTCAAAACTGTCTTCTGTTGAAGAGGGTGACATGGTTTTGATGGGATCTATGTCCTGGATTAATGTTGCAGAGGAGAATCAGGACAGTTCTATTACTGCATGTTGTAACTGCATGTCCACCATCAATATCATACATGTGTATGACATCTACGCTTTTACTGGAGCACGGAATGCACATGGAGCTGTATGCATCACAGAGCTGTACGTACTCCCACACACACACACACACACACACACACACACACACACACACACACACACACACACACACACACACACACACACACACACACACACACACACACACACACACACATACACACACACAGCCACTTCAGAACACTGCACACATGATTGCTGCCCACTCCAGTCAATTTCAACCCCACTCCCCTTGCTCCAAAAGAGAAAACAATCTTCACTGTATTGTAATTTTAGGTTAAACTGGGCATGCATCTCAATTAGGTGCACCAGCAGAACTAACAAAACAAACAATAGTTACTACCTTGTTGTCCTTTGGGCTGCTCCTGTTTGTTCGGGGTCACCACAGTGGATTCACCCAGATCTACATTGGTATTAGGCACAAGTTTTACACCAGATGCCCTTCCCTTCTCAGGTTTACATGGAGAAACACACACAGCCCCTGGCATTCCAAAGAGGTCTCCTATCCAAGTACTAACCAGGCCCCACACTGCTTAGCTTCTGACATCAGATGGGATCAAACTTACACAGAGCAGACTGGCTGCTAAAATATGCATAATGCAAAATAAAATACATAAACCAAAATTATGGCAGTAAAAACACTGCGAGGACATCATGTCTTTCAGGTCAGTGTTTAACATTGCTTTTCCCTTAAGCTGTCTGTACACAATGATGCGATAGAAATGCACATTACACACCAGGATCATGAAGAAACACAGACTGTCTTGCAGGGTGTATGGAGTATCTGCATTAAGAATGTGCTTGTTGTTGAGTTCAGACTGTATCGCAGCTGTGGAAGCATGTTCAAATCTTCTGCACTGTGACTGGTGCCGTATTTCCCATGTTACATCATTATGTGCATTGCACAGTGCTAAATATGTGTTACTATAAGTAGAGAAGGACATACAGGGGCGGGCAAGTGCACATGCACACACCCACACACAGACTTTACTGCAGGAATCCCATGCATTTCATATTTGGGTACCTTTTTGTACTTTTGCAAAAATGTGGTAACCTAGCATGAAAAATTCTTTGAAAAAAAGATGATAAAGGAAAAAGTCATTCCAATTTCTGTTAGGCATCCTATAGAATTCCTAGTGATAAAATTCTTATAGGATTCCTACATGATTATATTTTCCAATAAGATTCCTACAGAATTTTTTGAGTAAGGTATGAATAAAAAAATAAAGAAAATTCACGTACACTGTTTTCCAAAGAAAATGAATTCAAGTTGTGAGGAATGTGAAGACGGCAGAACTGCAGCAGATTGTGTGTTCATGTCATTACTGACACGAGTCCAGTCGCAGAAAGTAAAAACGCAACCAGTAGGTTAATAATGTGTATATAAAAAGCCTCCACAAGAAAAAAAAAGGTTTGAAAAGCAAACTTAGGGACTTTAAGAGGATCTTTGATGTGTATCAGAAGAGTAAAGCAGTCCCGCGAAAGGGACGACGGTAATTTTAAGTCAAAGCAGAAGGCTGACTGGCTGCTTGACTGACTGACTGTGGCTTTGATGGAGCTCGCTGTTTGAAGTGGTTTTCGGGGGATGGGAAGCAGCATGTGGTGTCAGCGGGACAGGGGAGGCGCTCGGGGATGGGGGCCATGATGGCGGGCGTATAGGGTTGGAAGAGGCCAAATTGGGAGGAGCGGAGGAGATAGAAAGAAGGAGATGGAGAATGTGGTGAATGAGTGGATAAAAACTGAGAAGCATTGAAAGAGAAGCGAAGGAGGCCAGAGGTACGCGATATGACAAAGACGAGATGGTGCACAAAAGAGAAACAGTGTGGATGAAAACAGCAGATGATAAAAAAAAAAACAAACCATGAGGAAGTTGATAAAGTCCACCCTCTAGATTTGTGTTTGGTATTCAGAGATCAGTCTAATGAGGTCTTTAACAATGGTCTGATATTTATTAAATGTAGCAGGAATTCAAATGATTTGACTCACAAGACATGAGCTTAAAATGCCTTAAAGTGCCCTGACACTTGCACGACTTTGAGTCGCACACTTGCATGCACATCTTCGTGATGATCCCACTCACTGTATTCCCAGTTGGACGCTGCACTTTGTTCCACTGGCTGCCACGCATTGTGCACTGGACGCTGCATACAGTGAAGAAAATAAGTATTTGAACACCCTGCGATTTTGCAAGTTCTCCCACTTAGAAATCATGGAGGGGTCTGAAATTTTCATCTTAGGTTCATGTCCACTGTGAGAGACATAATCTAAAAAAAAACAAACTAATCCACAAATCACAATGTATGATTTTTTTTAATAATTTATTTGTATGTTACTGCTGCAAATAAGTATTTGAACACCTGTGAAAATCAGTGTTAATATTTGGTACAGTAGCCTTTGTTTGCAATTACAGAGGTCAAACATTTCCTGTAGTTTTTTTACCAGGTTTGCACACACTGCAGCAGCGATTTTGGTCCACTCCTCCATACAGATCTTCTCTAGATCTTTCAGGAGTTTCAGCTCCCTCCAAAGATTTTCTATTGAGTTCAGGTCTGGAGACTGGCCAGGCCACTACAGGACCTTGAAATGCTTCTTACGGAGCCCCTCCTTTGTTGCCCTGGCTGTATGTTTGGGGGTCATTGTCATGCTGGAAGACCTGCCATGACCCATCTTCAATGCTCTTACTAAGCGAAGGAGGTTGTTTGCCAAAATCTCGCAATACATGACCCCATCCATCCTCCCTTCAATACGGTGCAGTCGTCCTGTCCTCTTTGCAGAAGAGCACCCCCCAGAGTATGATGTTTCCACCCCCATGCTTCATGGTTGGGATAGTTTTCTTGGGGTTGTTCTCATCCTCTAAACATGGTCAGTGGAGTTGATTCCAAAAAGCTCTATTCTGGTCTGATCTGACCACATTACCTTCTCCCATGCCTCCGCTGGATCATCCAGATGGTCACTGGTGAACGTCAAATGGGACATGTGATGGCTTGAGCAGGGGGACCTTGTTCCGGAATCACTGAGGACTGCTCCAGCTGCATCTTTTCACTCTTGCACTTAATGAGGTGGAGAAAACATTTGGAACTGTCTAAAAAGGTAATTATTTGTCATGTTTATATTGTAATTGCTTGGTAAAACAGTTGCATGTTCATTCCTTCTTGTGTGCAGCTGTAAAAGTATGTTTATGATAGATTTAACATTTCGTTATAATCGTTCAGATGAGCTGCGCTCTGATGTGGTGCGCTGACGCAATCACTCACACTCACACACAGTGTTTTTGAATTGTTTGCGTAATGTTCATGTGAAGGTCACTTAATTAATGCGTGATGGAGATTTTGAACATTTCAAATTTTCTTTGCGCACTTGCATGAAGCTGCGCACAGTTTACAACAGTTTACAATGAGTTTGAGACAAGCTTACTCTCCTGCATGGAAAAGTGAGTGCAAGTGCGTGGATCAAAATCATGCAAGTGTCAGGGGGCCTTTAAATGCCTCCATTTGCAAAATCACTAATAACAAGCCCCCTAGTGGTTTGAAGGTCAGTGTCTTTTTATTTTAAATAAGGTGACCATATTTTGATAACCGAAAACCAGGACACTCAGGCCGGCAATGAGATACTCAAAAGCAGGTACTAATCGGCACAACCGCAATGATAATATAATTCACGGAATGATTGACATAACAGCACGTTACTATGCCTCCTACAGGCCCGGCACCAGAAAAAAAATATTAAGGGGGCAATGAGTTTATCACAGGGGGCGGGGTCGCCCCCCCCCCCCCCCAAAAAAAGTGCACACCAGAGGGTACCTGCCTCTGAGCGTGCGTAATGAATTGGGTGCGCTCCTAGAAAGCTTGTGTATTTAGGCTACACCGTTGTAAGAGACTGACCGAGTAAGAGTAACGAGTGATGACAGTATTTTTTAATTACGAGGTCTGTCCATAAAGTAACGACCCTTTTTATTTTTTTCAAAAACTATATGGATTTGATTCATGTGTTTTTATGTCAGCCAAGCTTGAACCTTCGTGCGCATGCGTGAGTTTTTCCACGCCTGTCGGTTGCGTCATTCGCCTGTGAGCACACCTTGTGGGAGGAGTGGTCCAGCTCCCTCGTCGGATTTTCATTTTCAGGAAATGGCGGAATGATTTGGGCTTTTTTTCCCATCAGAATTTTTCAGAAACTGTTAGAGACATGCAGCTGGAATCCATTCGAAAAATTTATCTGGCTTTCGGTGAAAATTTTACGGGCTTCACAGAGAATAAGGACTGTTACTACAGCTTTAAGGACGGTCCACAATGGCGCTCGGTGTGCTGCGCTCTGAGCTGTGACGACGAGGCAGAAACCACCAGATCATTTCTAAATGGATCGCTGTGTGGAGCCGGGACCCTCGTGTGCAATTTCTCTGGTTATCACAAGAGCTGGACATCAGCCATTTTCCGGCAGATTTCACTTTTAACAAGAGATTTTGTCATGGAAAGCCGGGCGGAGGCTTCGCGCGTCACGACCGATTCGCTGATGAAGCGAGACAAAGGAACACCGTTTCGGAGTGCCAGACGACAAGTTGGGACATGCCTATCTCGGCTTTCAGTGCTTACCAGTCGAGTGAGTATAAGAGAAATTGTGGAGAGCCTGGCTTGTCCCAACAGAGGGGGACAAGCGAGACAAAGAAACAGAGGTGTTCCTTTGTCTCGCTTCATCAGCGAATCGGTCGTGACGCGCGAAGCCTCCGCGCAGCTTTCCATGACAAAATCTCTTGTTAAAAGTGAAATCTGCCGGAAAATGGCTGATGTCCAGCTCTTGTGATAACCAGAGAAATTGCACACGACGGTCCCGGCTCCACAGAGCGATCCATGTAGAAATGATCTGGTGGTTTCTGCCTCGTCATCGCAGCTAGGAGCGCGGCGCGCAGAGCGCCATTGTGGGCCATCCTTAAAGCTGTAGTAACACTCCTTATTCTCTGTGAAGCCCGTAAAATTTTCACCGAAAGCCAGATAAATTTTTCGAATGGTTTCCAGCTGCTTGTCTCTAACAGTTTCTGAAAAAATTCTGATGGAAAAAAAGCCCAAATCATTCCGCCATTTCCTGACAATGAAAATCCGACAAGGGAGCTGGACCACTCCTCTCACAAGGCGTGCTCACAGGCGAATGACGCAACCGACAGGCGTGGAAAAACTCACGCATGCGCACGAAGGTTCAAGCTTGGCTGACGTAAGAACATATGAATCAAATCCATATAGTTTTTGAAAAAAATAAAAAGGGCCGTTACTTTATGGACAGACCTCGTATTATTTGAACGTATAGACCCTCGGTCAAGTGATCTCCTGCATACCACAAAACCAAACCAACAACTGATCTAAGAAACGACATGAGACAGCAGATTAACCCCACATACAGCCCTCCATCACAAGCGCAAACACAGCGCAATTGGGCATGACAGTCACACAACGGGTCAAAGATAAACCTTTCATGTAGATATACAGTGGTCCCTCGTTTATCGCGGGAGTTACGTTCTAAAAATAGCCCGCAATAGGCGAAATCCGTGAAGTAGTCAACGTTATTTTTTACAATTATTATAGACGTTTTAAGGCTGTAAAACCCCTCACTACACACTTTATACACTTTTCTCAAACAGGCATTAACATTTTCTCACTTTTCTCTCGTGTGTAAACACTCTCAAAGTTCAAACCTTAGTAGAAAAATAAGACCAACCTGTTTTCAGGCCCAAACATTTGTTTGAGAAATAAAAATAGAACATTTTCCTATAAATAATTATGATGGCTTTTAGAGCTAACGAATTTAATTTTAACAATCAACCTACGAGGTTGGACACAGAAGAAATTATTAATAGTGACTGACCACACAGTTCCTCTGATCGCGCCTCATAGTTGTGGCGCTGCTCCGCTGAAGGCCTCGCTGCAGGTGTGTTTTTCTGAGTGAAGAACACAGTTATGGGTAGTTGTTGGCGTTCTTTTTTCTTCTGGGCAAGAAGATTCTTATAAACAGACACGCAGAACACAATGCGCGTACTCTCCCTTCACGGTGCCGCAACAGGTGTCCCGTCATCTCGACAGAACACCGGCCTGCTTGATGAGGACGCAGAGCACAATGCGCTGTTAAAAAAAAAAAGCATGCAAAATTGGACTAAAAAATCCGCAAAACTGTGAGGCACTATATTTTCCAGTATTTCTTTTTCTTTCTTTTTTATTTTTGATAACTCTCACATTCAAGGGGGCGAGGTTGATGACGTGAGGGGGCGTCACCCCCAAACACCCCCTCGTGGCGCCGGGTCCGGCCTCCTACCTCCCAAGCTCCGTGTATTGCTAACCAATCTCAAGATAATGTAATAAAATGTTGTCATACAAAGCAGAAAGTCCCCCCATCATGTTCAACGCACAAACGTATCTCTTTATTGGAAAATTTAGCCTCACTTACACTAGATGGCACCACACAAGATCCTGTTCTGCCATTCCGCCACTGTTCTGTCAAGAGTTTGGAGCTTCTAATGTCGACCTAAAGCTTTATATAGTGGCTAATTAACTTGTTTATTTTAATGGTGAGAGCTGATCATCTCATCAATACTTGTTTTAGGCGTAATATAAGCAAAAACGACGCATTCCGCCAAATTGCCAGTTGTTCCGGTTCCATTCCACCTATAGTTCCAGTGATGAGTAGCTCCCATACTCAAATGATACTCAAAGTTTACTCAAAGATGCTCAAAGATGAAAAACAATGAAAACCAGGACATTTTCATCACTTTCTAAAAAAACTCAGGACGATCAGGACAAATGTTACTAGGTTTTACAAATGACAAAGTAATACTTTTTACCATTCACCTACGTAGCCATGATGTTTGTGACATTATATCATGTACTCCACCTTGACAAAACCTACTCAAGCTCCCGAAGGGCACATGTGTTATTTTTCCGGCTTGAGTTACAATCAAACATAGCAACAGGCCCAAGTGACCAACCCATGGTGTATGGCATGCTGGGATTTTGGGATCCACAGCGCCTCAGCTTACTTAATAGCAAATAAGTTCTTGTGGTATCTCAATTTTGGTGTGGCTAACGCCATACCAGAATTGACTCTGAGTGAAAAAATTTAAATCGAGCATGTCACCAGAGACTCAAGCTTTCTGGAAAGTGGTTGCTTATTGATGTTGATGGAATAGAAGCTGCACAGTGAGATTTTTAAAAAATTTTTTTTTACAAGTTTAGAAGTTTTGCGACCTATCGCCAAAACCAGGCTCTGAAAGCGGATGGTATGAGAATGAGAAACATTTATAAACGGACATCTGGTTTACTGTAGTGCGTAACCTTTGGTGAAAAATAAAATGACTTTTTATGATATTGTGAGCTTTGTGTCCATTTGGCTCCATTGTGGTTGATGATTTTTCACATTTGAATGCAGGAAGCTTGTGTTCTGATGGTCATTTGGAATTTTGCAATTTCACAGCAGGGCGTGTTGTCTTCTTCATCTTCTGTCTTTGGTGAGCTGGTATTTCGAATGCTATTGAGCCGTTGTGATTATTTTGTTATATTTAAAACAGAACTTTCGTAATGCGTCTTGTTTGCCAACACAGAGAGGCAGAAACCATCTGGAACGTCACAGAAACAAGTTAATCATTGTCTAAATTGTAATGCATTTTGCCATTTTAAATTTTGACACGGTTGTCGAATCAGAATAATCTTCTTGGTGAACTGGTGTCATGTGACTTTGCTTTAATCTACATCTGTTGCACATGTTTTCCCCAGGCAGAGTTTTCCCTCTTGCTTAAAAGGCACCGGGTGCCACAGGAGGGACTGACCCCATAGTTTGAGAACCACTGCTTCAGTGTGTCTCCCTTTCTGTTTCTCTTGCCATACTAGACACATGCACCGTGTAATGGTAACTGGGCACCTGTTCATAGTTTTGCAACCATGTGATAACCTAGCATGGAAAATTGTTTGAGAAAAGTGAGATAAAATGCATTTAATAGATTGCTAAGCGATGATAGGTGATAGTTTATTTGGTTCGCTTCCTGTTGAACACATTATGTTTCCGGTGCAGGGATCCTGTTCTTTTTCATACCTGAGTGACTGAAGATGAATCAGCATGATTTCCTTTGAACTGTGTCTGTGTTTGAGGTTTTGCCCTTAAAAGTCAGAATGTAATGCATAAATAACCAGAAATGCAAATACAACCCCAAATCAGAAAAAGCTGGGTCAAAATGGAAAATGAAATAAATAAATCCCTCCACTAACAAACAAAAAAATGCAGTGGTTCTTACATTTACTTTGAATTCTGTTTCATTCCAGGCAGTATGAACCCAAGATATTTCATGTTTTGTGTAGTCAATCTATATATTAAAAAGCTAAGTAGCCTCTGTGCATGTGTATGCGTGTGTGTACCGTCAATCACGGACAAACTGGGGAGAGCTGACATTTGCCGTTTGGTATGCTGATGTATTTTGGGTAACCAAAAAAGAACTTTGATAGTACTAATATTTTTTGAGAAATTACAAATATTATGTAACAACAGTGATCAATGTGTTGGGAAGGTGTCGTGACACGGACCCACAACAGGGGGCGTTAATGAACGGACAATGGATAAGCCAAAAAGTAACAATTTAATGTTGTGAAGCGCACAACAAAGTACAGACAATAACAATAGTGCAGAATGTCAATCATACACAAGGTGGCGTGTGGCAGGCTCGAAGATAGAAGACGTCTGGTGATAGAGCCGGAACCCACACAGCTTCCACCACCAACGGATCTGAAGAACACCGGAGCCGCCAAGCCCTGCGCCTCAGGTGGCCACTGTCTTCAGCAGTCAGACCCGGTACTGCTGGCAGAGAACAGAAACAGTTTGATGAGTGTGAGTACACACACTCAGTAATCCCACAGTCTGTGTTCAGTTAGGAGGGAGCACCTCCACCTCCAATCACACACTCGTGCAGCTCCTGTTTAACCACTTATCTGGTTTGGGGTGTGAGGCGAAGCCGTCGCAGTCCACACCAAACGCCAATACCGCAGAATAAGGACACCGTCACAGGAAAACGACTGCAAATGAGATCAGACTATTACACAAGGTTTTTAGATTCAGCAGAGAAGTTACCTGTATGGTAGATGATTTCTCGGCGGGGAGGTGGAGTTGCAGTCCGGCTTTTATGGTGGTTGACGTAGATGAGTGACAGCTGGTGGTGATGATGTGACAGCTGTCACTCCACTGGTTCCGGCGCCCTCTTGTGCTTGAAGCCCGCACTCCAAGCAGGGCGCCATCTGGTGGTGGTGGGCCAGCAGTACCTCCTCTTCAGTGGCCCACACAACACAATGGACTCACAGACAATTCCAAATCATGATAGAAACTTTGCACAGTTTATTACTGCCACTGAAATATGTCAGCTCCCTATTTTATAAACACTACCCAATCGAGAGCCCATGGATCCCCATGGGTAACATGCTAGTTTCATTTAATTTGTTAACAGACATCCTTTTCCTGCATTTAAAGCCTGCAATACATAAAAAAAGCTGGGACTGGGCCAATTTATTCTAAGCATATGGATTAAATGATCACTTTCACAGACAATTTTCTTGAGACAAGTTAGGGGATGGATACATGAACATTTTCAAGTCAATGTCTTGGATTTTATTTACATCAATCATTAAGAAATATAAACAGTATGGTTCTCTATAGTAAATCTGTGTGTCAAGTAGGCAGTTCTCAAAAATTTGATTTAAATTTCAATTTATTTTCATTTATATAGCGCCAAATCATAACAAAGTTGCCTCAAGGCGCTTCACACAAATAAGGTCTAACATTACCAACCCCCAGATCAAGCACACAGGTGACAGTGGTAAGGAAGAACTCCCTCTGATAATTTGAGGAAGAAACCTCAAGCAGACCAGACTCAACAGGGTGACCCTCTGCTTGGGCCATGCTACCGACACAATTTACAAAACAATTCACAAAATGAATATACTGGAAATTTTACGGTAGCACAGGACAGGAGGGTTACAGAAATAGGCTCCACACCCATCTCTGGATGGAGCCGCACCTCAAACAGAGAGAAAAGCAGAATCAAACACCGGAAAGACAACAAATACACTATAATTTGTCAGCATTTAGCAACAAGAACAACAGAAGAAATACTAAGGTGATCGCCGGCCACTAGCTCTAAGATTCACTACAAGACCCAGAATTTAGGTAAAGTTGAGGCTGCAGCCCGCTCTGTTTTCTAATAAAATGAATTTAAAAGGGTAAAACATACTATGCCAGTATGCTAGCCATACGAAAGGGAAAATAAGTGTGTCTTAAGTCTGGACTTGAAAGTCTCTACAGAATCTGACTGTTTTATTGATGCAGGGAGATCATTCCACAGAACAGGGGCACAGTAAGAGTGATCATACTGGATGAGGAGTAGTGAGGGAAGCCAACAAGACAACCAGACAACTCTGAAGTAATTGTAGGCTTCTGTGGTTGTGGTTGGAGAAACTGTACATAGAAATATGAGCGAAGCTGATTGAGTGTGAGCTTGCCACTAAGTTCCCACGAGATTCCATGGGATCTCGTCTGTCAATCCAGGAAGTGTTTGACATTTGAACATTTCCTGTTTTACTGAGGATTTGAAATTTGGTACTTCCTGTTTAGGACGCCCTGTACCATGAGTGAGCTTCGCACCGCTGCGTAACGCTTCCCTTGTATAATGTTTGTCTATTGCACTGCCACATATATACAAGATGTTTGTCTGTTGCTTTGCCACATATGCAAGATGCTGAAGTGGTACAGAGCAGGATTTTCTTAAAAAGAACATACAAAATTTCAATTTCATTTTGCCAGAAGGCAGATGGGAAACCAGATCTGTTTTTCTTGTTTGACAGTCTTTCTTTACTCCACTCCAGCATGAAGCTGTGAATGGGGATGCAACAGGCAAATATTGCACTATTCCCAGTTTCTCCGCTTACATCTATAGATACTTGTAAATCTTTCACATTTGTCTGTTGTGTTGTGTTGTTGTTGTGTTGTGTTGTTGTTGTTGTGTTATGTTGGTTACTTGACTGCTCCCCCTCCTATCTATCTAATTACGGTACATCATTATATTAGCAAATGACACCACAGTGCTAGAATTAATCACCAACAATGAGTCTGCATGTAGGAGGGAAGTATAATATCTGGCAGTCTGGTGTGGCAATCACAACCTGAGCCTGAATATTAACAAGGCCAAAGAGGTGATTGTGGACCACCGGAGGTGAGGAATACGCAACTTCTCCCCATTCTGCATCAATTAGCCCTATTGACGTTTCAAATCCCGCAAAACTTCAAAGAGGTCGCCGCGCTGTGAGATCTCAGTAACATTGAGAACTGCATTGACACTCTCTGATCGCGCTGCACTTTAACTGCTGCACACGGACAACAGCTTTAACATCGCAACATAAAACTATTTTTATAAATCTAAAACTCTCATGAATATATTCTCTGGGTTTATAGACGTTGTCATTGCGTTTGTTTTATGTAAACGTGAGAATCACAGGCTGTCTCTGTGTTATTTTCAATGGGAGATTCTGTGAGCTACACTCGCTTCCTGATCATGTCGTTCTGGAGGAAAGTGAAGTTTGCTCTTTAACGTCTTGATATCTTTAACATCAGACTAATATATATATAATATGTCTGAAATTCGGTTTGCGTTTATTAAATTTCCCGCAGATTAAACGTAACAGACACGGATTATTTGTTATAATTGTTTTAGCAACTTTTCAGGGTATCATGCAGCAGTCTCTTATTAACGTGACGAAAAGGATAAAAAAAAATACATTTTTGTAGTATAATATTAATTTACAACTGTCATCGTGTTGATTCTCTATATGTTGTTGACTGCACCGACACTCTGGCACGCAAGGGATTATGGGATACGTCAATAGGGTGAATAGGGAGGAAGTGGAGCAAGTCTCCAGTTTTAATTTCCTTGGCCTGAGGGTGATAGAGGAACTATCTTAAGACATCAACACAACCTCTGTCATCAAAAAAGTATTACAGCCCCTCTTTTACTTGAGGAAGCTGAGGATGGAAAACCTGCCACAGAAGAAGAAGTGCTTTTATTGTCATTGTACATACATACATACATACAACAAAATTTGTCCTCTGCATTTAACCCATCCTAATTACAGTCATTGGTGGGTACAGCTAACTAAAAAGTTAGCTTCGATAATCGCTAATCCTCTAACTGAAAAGTTAACTTTTATAATGCTGAACCGAAAACTCAGTTCTGAGTTTAAGCACCACCGACGCTTCTGAGTAATTAGCGGAACTGTGCCCACCACTGATTCCAGTTAGACACAACCCAACCACTAGGAGCAGTAGGCAGCCACAGTCCAGCACACGGGCACCAACTCCAGATGTTGTGATGCTGCCTTGGTCAGGGGCAGAGAAATAAGAATAAAGAAGCTACTGGTCAACTTTTTTATCGTGTCAATATGGTTTTACCAACTACACCGAGATGTAGCAGGCAGCCATACAGAGAGTAAAATCACTGGGGCAGTTTTGCCGGACATGAACACCATTGCCACCTCCCTGTAATACTCACTCAGACCTCAGTGACTCTTCACATTCTGCTAACCACCTGTTTCGACTGTTACCATCAGGGAAAAAGTTCAGATCCATCTGAGCAAGAACCACCAGAATGGCCAACAGCTTTTTCTACAAACCATAAGACTTCTCAAAAACTCGCCAATGCCCCATCCCAGTTCCCTCCCCAACACGCCTCTTGCACCATTGTTATATTATCTGATGTGCCTTTGTATTATTATATTTTTATTACTACTCACTCACTCATCTTCAGCCGCTTAACTGGGATCAGGTTGCAGGCGCAACAGCTCCACCAGGGGACCTCAAACTTCCCTTTCCCAGGTCACATTAACCACTTCTCACTGGAGGATCCCGAGGCGTTCCAAGGCCTGGAACACCTCCCTAGGGAGGCGCCCAGGGGGCATCTTTACCAGATGCCTGAAGCACCTCAGGTGGGTCCTCTCAAAGCGCCTCTACTCCAAACCCCTGACTAATGACTGAGCTTCTCACCTTATCTCTAAGGGAGACACCAGCCACCCTCCCGAGGAAGCACATTTCAGTCACATGTACCTGCGATCTATCTCTCTCAGTCATGACCACAGGTGTGAGTAGGAACGCAGATTGACCACTCACAGATTGAGAGCTTCGCCTTTTGGCTCAGCTCCTGTTTCATCACAACATTACAGTAGAGTGAATGCAATACCTCACATCATCAACCTTGCCCCCTTGGATATGAGAGTTATCAAAAATAAAAATAAAAAAGAAAGAAAAAGAAATACTGGAAAATATAGCGCCTCACAGTTTCGCAGATTTTTTTAGTCCAATTGTGCATGCTTTTTTTTTTCTTTTTTTTTTTAAAGAGCGCATTGTGCTCTGCGTCCTCATCAAGCAGGCCGGTGTTCTGTCGAGATGATGGGACACCTGTTGCGGCACCGTGAAAGGAGAGCACGCGCATTGTGTTCTGCGTGTCTGTTTATAAGAATCTTCTCGCCCAGAAGAAAAAAGAGCACCGACAACTACCCATAACTGTTCTTCACTCAGAAAAAGACACCTGCAGCGAGGTGTGAGTGGAAAAAGGCGCGACAGTGGCGCGGCGCCAGGACGAGGCGCGATCAGAGGAACTGTGAAATACTGGTCAGTCACTATTAATAATTTCTTATGTGTCCAACCTCGTAGGTTGATCGTTAAAATTAAATTCGTTAGTTCTAAAAGCCATCATAATTATTTATAGGAAAACGTTCTATTTTTAGTTCTCAAACAAATGTTTGGGCCTGAAAACAGGTTGGTCTTATTTTTCTACTAAGGTTTGAACTTTGAGAGTGTTTACACACGAGAGAAAAGTGAGAAAATGTTCATGCCTGTTTGAGAAAAGTGTATAGTGTGTAGTGAGGGGTTTTACAGCCTTAAAACGTCTATAATAACTGTAAAAAATAACGCTGTCTACTCTGCTGATTTCGCCTATTGCGGGCTATTTTTAGAATGTAACTCCCGCGATAAACGAGGGACCACTGTATATCTACATGAAAGGTTTATGTGGGGTTAATCTACTGTCTCGTGTCGTTTCTCAGATCAGTTGTTGGTTTGGTTTTGTGGTATGCAGGAGATCACTTGACTGAGGGTCTATACGTTCAAATAATAATTAAAAAATGCTGTCATCACTCTTTACTTTTAGTCAGTCTCTTACAATGGTATAGCCTAAATACACAAGCTTTCTAGGAGCGCACCCAATTCATTACGCACGCTCATAGGCAGGTACCCTCCGGTGCGCACTTTTTTGTGTGTGTGTGATAAACTCATCGCCCCCTTAAAATTTTTTTTCTGGCGCCGGGCTTGGACACTGTGCTCTTTCATTGTTTTTGTAACAATAACAAAAATTGAACTTTGACTTTTTACATACTTTACATTTCTGTGAAACCTGTAGCATCATACATGCTATGACATTTCCAAAGGTTGCCGGGTTTGCTGAAGTTATAAAATAAATAGATTTAACTTTATGACATTGTAATCCCTGAAAGTTTTTTCTTTTTGACATTAAGAAGCAAGGGTATTGGATTTTCCTTTACCATATGAGAACAAACAAGTGTTTCAAGTTTAACATAGGGACCACAAACATTTCTTGAGTTTGAAGTTGTAACAATTGTTTCTTATGACATCATAAAGCAAGACCCAGTGCTCTTAATTGGTTCCTTCTTGGCCCATGTCACACCCCTCCATCTAATTCCATGACAGTTGTGCAATATGCTTTTGAGGTTTTGTGCAACAAACAAGAAGACAAACAACAAACAAATCTCTTGTTGCAAACAATGTTTTCAAATCTCCTTGACGCTCTACTGAGTGCCGTTGAGATTTGCAACATTAAAAGACCCGGTTGCACTCACTCACTCCTAAATGATTGCAGGTGATAATGTTTTATACACGAACAAGGTGGAAAGAGAACATTTTGTCCAAAGGCAAAAACAACAAGCTTACTCAAGAGTGTGAGGAGTAAAACCAATGACAGCTCAATAGGATACAAAAAATACATATGAAGTGAAAGAAAAAGACATAAAAACAATGAAGCTGGAAAAGAAACAACATAGAATCCAATGAGAAATTATAGAAAAGATATACTGAGGCTGGACACAAAAAGTGAAGGAGGGCGAGGAATAAAAGATGAGTCCACCTGAGGTCACTGAGAGCAGGTGAGGGAGAAAAATGAAGCAGAATCATAACGGAGTGCAGACAAATTATACTGTATTTGTTGTCTTTCCGATGCCTGATTCTGTTTTTTCTCTCTGTTTGAGGTGCGGCTCCATCCAGAGATGGGAGTGGTGTGTACTTCTGCAACCCTCCTGTCCTGTGCACTGGCAAAATTTCCTGTATATTTGTTTTGTGAATTGTTTTGTCAATTGTATTGGTAGCATGGCCCATGCAGAGGGTCACCCCTTTGAGTCTGATCTGCTTGAGGTTTCTTCCTCAAATCATCAGAGGGAGTTTATCCTTACCATTGTCGCCTGTGTGCTTGCTCTGGGGGTTGGTTAAGGTTAGACCTTACTTGTGTGAAGCACCGTGAGGCAACTTTGTTTTGATTTGGCATTATATAAATGAAATGAAATTGAAACAGAGTGCAGACTTCCACAAAAACAACATAAACATACGGGTGTCACCTTTTCTAAACATACAGAAGAGTAAAAACAAAATACTCTGATAACAACTGAATTATTTATTATAAATTTGTTATAATTGGTTAACATTTTGGAATAGGAAGCAATGCATTTAGTGCTCAGGACAGGAGAGAGGGAGAAATGAGAGTCCTTCAGTTTTGTCTGTTACAGGTGGACCTAAAATCTCATGTTCTCTCCGTGATGGAATGTGTTTACTTTTTACTCCTTTCCAGGTAACTATGGTTGTGTGTTTGTGTAACTGAGAGAGAGCTGCACAGATCACTGTGGTACCTGGCGATCACAGGTACAGGGCGGACTGTTGGGCTGGCTGACCTCTCTCGCTGTCAGTCACAACTCCTTTCCTTTTTTTTCCCGTCACCTTGTTTGCAGATGGACTAAAACAGGGGTCGACAACCTTAACTGTCAAAAGAGCCATTTTTGTCCCGTCTTCCACAAATAAAATTCTTCTGGAGCCGCAAAACATATTTGACCTTTAAAATGAATGAATAAAGATAAGACAACTTATAAAGTTTTTCTATATACACTTCAACTATATATATATCAACTTTGGAAGATACAGAAAATGTGGTGGTGTGTTTGTGTATGTGTGTGTGTGTGGGGGGGGGGGATGACGACCCATAATGATTCCGGGATTTGATTTTACTTCTATTTAAGTAACTGCAGACATTATGAAACCAATACGTTTCATGTTTTGTGTGGTCAGCGTTATTTTATTTATTAATATGCATCCAATCTCTTTCTAGGGCATTACCCCACCCCCCCAACCTCCCAGTCATTTCCCCCTCGACACTTGCACCCTAGATCATTTCTCCCCACTCCCCCCCAGTCTTTTCCTCCCGGGAGATAATTGGGGAAAGGACCGGGTGGGGGGGACCAGGGTGCCAAGAGAAATAGCCTAGGGTGGAAAACACAAGAGGGAAAAGGGCCAGGGGAAATGACCTATGGGGGAAAGATGGGCTGGGGGGGGGGCGCCAGGGGGAAATTATCTGGGTGGAAAAGTGCCGGGGAGAAATGATTGGAGGGTTGGGGGGGGGTTTATGATCTAGGTGGGAAATAGCTGAGGAAAAATGACCTGGGGGGGGGCAATGGGAAATGAGCTAGGTGGAAAAGGGCCGGGGAGAAATGACCAGAGGGCAAATGCCCTGATAGGATCCAATCCTATATTTAAGGCTTGCAACATATTCCATGAAAGAAAGAAAGAAAGAAAGAAAGAAGAATTTTAAAAAAGCTCGGGACAGGGCAGTTTCTTCTAAAAGAATTAATTAACCATTTTTACAGCCAGTTCTCTTGAGAAGTCTCAGGCGATGAAAACATGAACATTTCCAACTCACTGAATATATTTCTTGGACTTCATTTACATCAGTCGTTCAGAAATACAAACAGTGAAGTGCTGTGGAGTAAATCTGTGTCAAGTAGGCAGTTCTCTAAAACTAAATGTCCATGCTGGAAGGAGACGAGTGAGGGAAGCCACCAAGACACAACTCTGGAACAATTGTTGGCTTCTTTGGGTGGTATTTTTAGTTTTTAATTTTTATATAATCTCAACCTTTTCTGATTTGTGGTTGTTTTCTGTTCCATTTCTGAAATTACAGAACTGCTGATTTATTTTGCTGAAAAGTGTTAACATTTTATTGTTTTTACAAACGTTGTAGAATGAAAGTAAACACCAAACTCTTATAACGAAGGAAAAAATACCTGAGCATGTGCAGGCAAACTTTGATATAAACTGAACAGAACAATGCAGGCTGTTTTGACTCCCCGTGTTTTTTGAAAATATTAAGAATAAAATGAAAACTGTCACCCTAAGAGTCATCGGTATCTTGCCAAAAGGTGACCAAAACAGACTACCACGAGGAATGACCACCATGAAGAGAGACTGACGGGCAAGGGAATATATATTATATTCATGCCAAATTTGAAGGCAAAAAAGCACAGATTGTGATCAGCAAAGTTTTTTGGTGATTTTAGTGTTTGACCTTCCTGTGACCTTGACCTTTGACAACACTGACCCTTTTGTGTGTTGAGAGGTATCTTTGCAGGAGTGCTACATGTGATTTTACAAGAGTCTGCAATGCTGATTTACAGGCTTTGTCACACCCTTAAAAAAAAAAAAAAAATCTAAATTTTGAAATTTTATGTGATGACATCATCAAATGACATCATAACTTATAACGATTTATAAATTCTGGATGCTCGCATCAAACAATTTAATCTGATGTATTATACGACATGTTTTACTCAAATCTTTAATTTGACATAATTTAGGTGACCTTTGACCTCAAGCAAAACCATGAAGGTCAAGGTCAATCGCTTATTCCAGGTAATGGCCTATGGACAAGGCCTATCACTGTGTCCATGCCAAATTTGGAGGCAAAATTTCAAAAATTGTGACCAGGAAAGTTCTTTCGTTGAATTTCGTTTTTGACCTTGACCTTTGACCTTGTGCTTGATCCTTTTGTTTGCTAGGGCTGCTATATATGAAGTTGTAAGAGTCTGTGATCTAAACTGTGTGCTGCACAGAGAGTTAAAGGTGAAAAATGCAATGATTACAAAACAAACAAACAAACAAACATACATACTGACTATCATGTTTTGCAAAACTTTGTTTTGGAAAGATAATAACAAGTAACTTACTTTGAAATAAATAAAACATATAGCTGCAGCCTAATAACTGAGAAATAACATAAAAATCAGCCAGCTTGTATTTGTAAAAGCAAAAAATGATTTTGGCTCATTTCTTTCATCTCTGTTATGTCTCCAGAACAGAAAAAAAAAATTGCTCAAAATCTCAAATTCATCTCTTTTCAAGTTTCAAGACAGATCTCATCAAGCTCTAAAATAAACCTCAGAGAACAAACAGAAGCTAAAATGAGGCGAAGTAACAATCTCGCTTTTTTTTTTGCTGCAGAAGAACAAACTTTGAGCAGTAAATTTTCCTTGAATGTATTTTGATTCTAAACTCAAATCAAATTTTAAATGTGTTTGAGGGATTTACAATCCTGCCTTCTGACCAGTTCACACTGTCACTTGGTGACTGTGCGTGTGACTTGTGATTCGTTGCTGTCCTTCGATTTGCACGTTATTGGGAGGCCGTTTGGGACGGCTTGTGTTCATGTGTGTAATATTGCAATGATTAGACCTGTCCTGTCTCTGGCAGATGTGGAAACTTTTCATGCTTACTGATACTGATTCATACTGATTCATGCTTTTGTGCCTTCCAGAATTTTATTTTCTCGATCAGTGCTAAGGATATGAGATGTTTGCAGATGGTACAGAAAACTGCTGCCAGAGGTTTGAGGAAAACCAGGAGGTTCGATCATATCATAGAGCTTCTGGCTTCTCTTCACTGGCTGCCTGTGACTCCGATGCAGATTTTAAGGGTTTTGTTGCTGATATGTAAGGCTCTGGTTCTGCACGCAGCTATATCTTACTGAACTTAAGCCTTATGTGCCTCCTCACACCCTGAGGTCATTGGATGTGGACTTGCTGTGTGTCACAAGCAGAGGTGGGTAAGCCCGTCTTCAGTGAGTACAAGTCCTGCTGTGTGTTGTTTCTACTTGTGTACCTAAAACAGGTGATTTCACTGATTAGCTCATCCACCTACCTCAAGATCTGAACTAATTACAATCAGCTGGTTAAGCGGGTGGATGGAACAAATATGTGGCAAGTCACCAACCTCTGGTCCCAAGAGTAAAAAGAAGTCAGCAGTCTTTAGAGCTTTTTTCTACCGTGCTCCTACATGGAATAGCTACCCTGCCTGTTGGGATTTGAAAGCCAACTTCTAGTTAGAACTTATTTATTTTCTATTGTCTATCATTAGTTCCTTGTTTTAATAATTTTTGCTTATTGTACATTTTAATTGCTATGTGGTTTTAATTTTTATTTTTCGTGGCAATTTTCTTGGGATCTTAGTTTAATGATATTCTGGAGCTATTTTCAGAACTTTCTTGATTTTTCTTCATTTAAATTGCTTTATAAATAATTGTATTATTATGATTATTATTGTTGTTAAAAACAACATTAAGAGACATCAGTGCTTCACTGAATGATACAGTGCATCCAGAAAATGTTTACAGTGCTTCACTTATGTAAATGTGATTTATTTGTTTTTATTTTTAAACAATTTACCAACAAAAAACAAAAACAAACAAACAAACAAAACAACTAAAAAAAAAACTAAAACAAACTTTTTTCATGTTGTCATTATGGGGTGTTGTGAGGAGAATTTTGAGGGGAAAAATGAATTTACTTCATGTAACATAACACTCATAATCATATATTATTTGTATTATATTATATTATATTAGATTAGATTGGCACAGTGTATTAGCAGTAGTGCTCTTGCGTGACAACAATTACTCTAGTTCCAGGTTCAGCGCCACCTGTATGCCAATCTCCACGTACATGAGCTGTGTCAGACTGACACTGTCAGGAAGGTGTACTGGTGTAAAAAGTACAAGTGTGAAGACAAGCTCTGGTAGCAACAACCATTCCCAGGGTGTTATGAGTAAATGTAAGAAGGCAGAGGTTCATGAATATGTAGGAGTTCCACCTTTCGTAACTTTGAAACAACACATTACAATTCTGTTTAGGAACACCAAGTTTTTCCCAATTGTTTCTACCACTGTCACATTTTAAAATCTTGACAGTTCAAAAATAATGTTGAAACAAAACCGTCATATTCAAGACATTCAGAGTTACCAAATCATGGCTCACTGTTTTCAAGAAAAAAGTTAGTCTGTATTGAATTCATATTATTTAAGTTGTATTAAGATATTCATATATATACTATCAATAATAAATGTGTGCTTAGTCATAATAAGTAAAAATTTAAAAAGAAACATTTAAAAATGGACTTTAATTTAAAATCAAAAAATACATTTGCTCACCTGTTGATAAACTTTTGAATGTATGACTGGGGGAACTGTCCAGCATTTCTCTTGATAAAATGATATCAGATTTATTTTTACAAACCAAATCATGAGAATATCTGCATCAGACTGTTGATGACAAGTTAAAACTGCATCTCTGTCAGGATGGACAGACGTGCTACGAGTGCACAGATTGAAAAATCCATTGTTTCCTTGCCAAACAATAATCAAAAAACTGGTCAAAATAAGAAAGGGGAGGAGGACAGCAACATTCAGAAAGTGTGAGTGAGAACAGAGTGTCCACTCTGACTGTAGGCCATGTTGTCCTTGGTGGCCAACAGACTTGGGCTTTGGAAATGAAAGAAACTGACAAACGAGCTCATTTCTTGCTCTATGTAGATTCAGCCACAGGTCAGGTCACGTCAGCTCAGGGAGGGGCTGCTGTGTCCACCATACAACAGCCCCACCATGAGTCCAGGATGGTAACCACCCAACCAGATAGCCACACCTTCATTTCAATCACACCTGCTCCTAATTTCCATTATCTTGTAATACGTGCAGACATGCCTAGGCTGCAGACAAGTATATGGCATACTGAATAACCAACTCAAACTTACTTTTACTATTGATATTGTGCATCAAACATAACCAAATTTTAGTCATTCATTCATTCATTCAAGATTATCATCATCATCTTCGTCATCACTGAAATTATAATTAATCATTCTGATGTATACTCAGTTGATGCTGGTACAGTGTTCGCACGTCCCATGTTGTGATCTTAGTTACAGTTTTGGCCCTCAAAATCTGGCACATCAAGACCCCAACTTCCTTGCAGCTTTTACTGAGGTCCATCACCGTAGGATCTTGTCCAACATCATCTTCCCTACACCAACTTCTTTGATTTTCCACTTGTTGTTTCAATAGAGGTTTAAGGGTTTTCACAGGGCTGGGTTGTTGACCCAACACCTAACTCCTAAGGATCAATCTATGAGAGACTATTTGAGCAGAGCTGTTCCTTTGACCCTTCCTGGTGTCTCCAGTCTCCCATGCACCAGACCCGGATGGACACCACGTAGGAAAAGCTGCTACACCTCGACCTCGTCATGGTTACACAGCTCCTTGTCCTGGTGGGATGCAGGCCCCCAGGACCGTAGCACATCCTACGTTTATCAGAAGGCCAACACACAAATCCTGCCATCAGTTGGATACCACCAGAGGGCAGAAGGAAAGAGAACTTCCTACTAATCCTAGGGTCCATTAGTCCTAGTCCCAGTATTAAGGAGAGCATGATGATGTTTTTCATTTATGCTAGGTTATGTGCTGCACTAAAGTAGGCTAAGTAATGTCACAAAAGTGTGACCATTAAACAAACCCATTTAATTATGGTGAATTACCATCATTTGTTGACTTTCAATTCAATAGATTTATAGACAACAGTACAATTAAAGTTGATTAATGGCGTATGTTAACAGATTCATGTGTTTTATTTTTGTAAATTGAACTAAACTGGAACTGGTTTGTTAGCTATTTGAAAGTATTCATTTGTGAACTTTAAAATCATTTTGGGATTGTAATACCAGGGATGATATTAAGTCGGAATGCAGCAGTACACCGTACCGGTAAGAGGCATGCAGTCATCTACAGCCAGAACGCAGCGGTATGCCACAGAAAAGTAACTTTCACTCCTGTTTATAATCGGAGAGGAAAGCAAGAGGAACTTCCAGCAACAACTTTGCTGGAACTTTGCACACTGACTTTGCTTTGTGTCTGTCTCCGGTGACTTTTGCATTTTTCAAGATCTGGAAGTTTGATTCATGAAACCGTTTCGGACCGCACAAACAGTATTTTGTCTTCTGAATTAGCAGACACAATGACAATTCCCGTCCTCTGTCTTCCTGTTACTCCTCCTCCCCCTGAGTGAGGAGTTGTACAGTCTGATGGCCTGAGGGACAAACGGGTTTTCGGTCTGTTGGTCCTGCACTTGGGAAGGAGCAGGTACAATTACAGGTAAGAAGGAAATGTACATGTTTAGACCCCCCCCCCCCCCCAAGCTGTTGTTTTTACACCTTTTGTGTGTCCAAGACTTAATGAGGGGGTCAGACCCCCCCCCCAGTACCCCCTATAAATCAGCCCATGCTTCTTCCTAACTCCACCTATAACAAAATGCCTCCTGCCGCCCTGAGAAGAACAAAGTTGAGTGAAAATACAAGGTTACACGCGTGTGTCCTCTTTCATCTCACTGATACACACGATATATCACACTGGTGTTTTATTGCTGGTAATAACTGGAAAACTCTCTGGCTGA
The DNA here is from genome assembly GCF_902500255.1 of Thalassophryne amazonica. Classification (NCBI taxonomy): domain Eukaryota; kingdom Metazoa; phylum Chordata; class Actinopteri; order Batrachoidiformes; family Batrachoididae; genus Thalassophryne; species Thalassophryne amazonica. The sequence goes on along the minus strand of NC_047105.1, from coordinate 44,138,775 downwards.
AGTGTGGGTCTACCGGCCTGCCAGGGTGCTCATTCCCCTTTTCTGTCTCTGCTTTCGCTCTCTGCCACCCATCTGGGCCTTGTAATACATGACAGCTGAAGCAGGGCTTCCACTTTTAATGTGACGTGTGATAAAAACGGTGCCTATCTGTAAATTGTGAGAAGAGAGCCTGCCTGTCTGGATAGCTCTGTCAAACACGTGGAGCCCATCAAAAACACAATACCCACGGCGTCTGCACAAAGGGAAGACCCCTAAACAGACTTAACAGTGACGAGATGTGCCAAAGCTGTGACAAGAGCCATAATAATAGTACTAATAATAATAATGCTGCAAACAGAAAATGTCAAGAATGAAAAGGGATCAGTTCAACACCTTCAACACGGTATATAAATCTCTTCTGTGAGAAAAAAAATGCTTTAAGCAAAGGAATAAATGCTGGAATAAAAATGAGAAAGCACAAGAAACATAATCTGCTTTAAATATGTGAAAAAGGGCAAAAATATATGTTCACTGAATAGGGGAGACTGGGGGCTTTTTAAACCCCATCAGGCCCACAATTCACAGCTAAATTAGCATTATGTGAGCATTACTCTCCCTCCATATTAGGTTCATACATATTTTATGGTTGAGTAAGATGGACATTTTATAAAGAAGTTGGTGGGAGCGGGGGGGGGGGGGGGGTTCTTTCTGTCTGTGTCTTTCTGTTAACTGTTGTTGCGATCTGTCCCCTGTCTTTGTCTTTCTGTTAACTGCTGTTGCGATCTGTCCCGTCTGTGTCTTTCTGTTAATTGTTGTTGTGGTCTGTGCCCTGTCTGTGTCTTTCTGTTAATTGCTGTTGCGATCTGTCCCGTCTGTGTCTTTCTGTTAATTGTTGTTGTGGTCTGTGCCCTGTCTGTGTCTTTCTGTTAACTTCTGTTGCGATCTGTCCCGTCTGTGTCTTTCTGTTAACTGTTGTTGCGATCTGTCCCGTCTTTGTCTTTCTGTTAACTGCTGTTGCGATCTGTCCCGTCTGTGTCTTTCTGTTAATTGTTGTTGTGGTCTGTGCCCTGTCTGTGTCTTTCCGCCGTCTGTGCCCTGTCTGTGTCTTTCTGTTAATTGCTGTTGCGATCTGTCCCGTCTGTGTCTTTCTGTTAATTGTTGTTGTGGTCTGTCCCCTGTCTGTGTCTTTCTGTTAATTGTTGTTGTGGTCTGTCCCCTGTCTGTGTCTTTCTGTTAACTGTTGTTGCGATCTGTCCCCTGTCTGTGTCTTTCTGTTAATTGTTGTTGTGGTCTGTCCCCTGTCTGTGTCTTTCTGTTAACTGTTGTTGCGATCTGTCCCCTGTCTGTGTCTTTCTGTTAATTGTTGGTGTGGTCTGTGCTCTTGCCCGTGCCTTTCTGTTAATTGTTGTTGTGATCTGTGCCCTTGTCTGTGCCTTTCTGTTAATTGTTGTTGTGGTCTATGCCCTGTCTGTGTCTTTCTGTTAACTGCTGTTGTGGTCTGTGCCCTGTCTGTGCCTTTCTGTTAATTTTTGTTGTGATCTGTGCCCTTGTCTGTGCCTTTCTGTCAATTGTTGTTGTGGTCTATGCCCTGTCTGTGTCTTTCTGTTAACTGCTGTTGTGGTCTGTGCCCTGTCTGTGCCTTTCTGTTAACTGTTGTGGTGGTATGTCCCCTGCCTGTATCTTTCTGTTAACTGTTGTGGTGGTATGTCCCCTGCATGTGTCTATCTGTTAACTGTTGTGGTGGTCTGTTCCCTGTCTGTATCTTTCTGTTAATTGCTGTGGTGGTCTGTCCCCTGTCTGTGCCTTTCTATTAATTGTTGTTGTCTGTGTCCCTGTGTTAACCATCATGGTGTTTTGGTCCTGTGTTCATGCCTGTCATGTTGTTTTCCTGTTTTGCATTCTTTTGCATTCTTGAGTTCCACTTTACTTTTCTGCCTTTTCATCCTTGGGTTTGTACTTGGCCATTTTGCGGCTTCTCCTTTACTTTGATTATTTATTATTATGATATATTTTAGGTTCTACTCATCCCCTGTGCTTTGTTGTGGATTATTAGTCACTCTGTATTTCTTAGTTTCTGTGTTCTTACAGGCGTGTCTTTGTTACCCGGTCTCCCCTACATAGCTGCTCCACCTGTTGTTTGTCAGTCCATTTGTGTCACTATTTAAGACTGCACTGTTTCCTTTTCAGTTTTCCAGATTATTCTTTGACTCCTCCCGCTTTGTTGCCGTTTGTGAAGTCTCTGTAGTTATTGCCTTTGTCTGACCCCTAGTTGCTTTGTTGCCTTCTAAGACCTGTGTTTTTGTTTGAGTTCTTCATTTACTCCTGTTATGCTCCTTTGGATTCCATCTGTTTGTGGGACTGAACTGCCGGTAAATAAATCACATTTGTTTTCTCGTTACTTCCTGTGTGGCAACTGCCTGCAACTATCGGGTTCATTCCAAAACTCACACAACAGAATGCGACAGTTATCAATCAATCAATCAATCAATTTTTTTTTATATAGCGCCAAATCACAACAAACAGTTGCCCCAAGGCGCTTTATATTGTAAGGCAAGGCCATACAATAATTATGTAAAACCCCAACGGTCAAAACGACCCCCTGTGAGCAAACACTTGGCTACAGTGGGAAGGAAAAACTCCCTTTTAACAGGAAGAAACCTCCAGCAGAACCAGGCTCAGGGAGGGGCAGTCTTCTGCTGGGACTGGTTGGGGCTGAGGGAGAGAACCAGGAAAAAGACATGCTGTGGAGGGGAGCAGAGATCGATCACTAATGATTAAATGCAGAGTGGTGCATACAGAGCAAAAAGAGAAAGAAACAGTGCATCATGGGAACCCCCCAGCAGTCTACGTCTATAGCAGCATAACTAAGGGATGGTTCAGGGTCACCTGATCCAGCCCTAACTATAAGCTTTAGCAAAAAGGAAAGTTTTAAGCCTAATCTTAAAAGTAGAGAGGGTGTCTGTCTCCCTGATCTGAATTGGGAGCTGGTTCCACAGGAGAGGAGCCTGAAAGCTGAAGGCTCTGCCTCCCATTCTACTCTTACAAACCCTAGGAACTACAAGTAAGCCTGCAGTCTGAGAGCGAAGCGCTCTATTGGGGTGATATGGTACTACGAGGTCCCTAAGATAAGATGGGACCTGATTATTCAAAACCTTATAAGTAAGAAGAAGAATTTTAAATTCTATTCTAGAATTAACAGGAAGCCAATGAAGAGAGGCCAATATGGGTGAGATATGCTCTCTCCTTCTAGTCCCCGTCAGTACTCTAGCTGCAGCATTTTGAATTAACTGAAGGCTTTTTAGGGAACTTTTAGGACAACCTGATAATAATGAATTACAATAGTCCAGCCTAGAGGAAATAAATGCATGAATTAGTTTTTCAGCATCACTCTGAGACAAGACCTTTCTGATTTTAGAGATATTGCGTAAATGCAAAAAAGCAGTCCTACATATTTGTTTAATATGCGCTTTGAATGACATATCCTGATCAAAAATGACTCCAAGATTTCTCACAGTATTACTAGAGGTCAGGGTAATGCCATCCAGAGTAAGGATCTGGTTAGACACCATGTTTCTAAGATTTGTGGGGCCAAGTACAATAACTTCAGTTTTATCTGAGTTTAAAAGCAGGAAATTAGAGGTCATCCATGTCTTTATGTCTGTAAGACAATCCTGCAGTTTAGCTAATTGGTGTGTGTCCTCTGGCTGGTTATATCTGTGGAAGATCTTTTATTGCGGGTAATGTTTTGAGTACATTTATTTAATGACAAAAGCAGCGATAATCTTGTATACACATGTGTTTCTGAAGTATTTTTGACCACGTGCTTTGACTTGCAAGTTTGTACAATGATGTATTATGGCTGCAATAGTAAAGGTTCAACCTTAAAAATGGAACTTGGGGAATGGGTGAACATTACAAGAAAAAAAGATTTTCTCAGATTAAAATGGTGTAACTGCAAGAATGAATTCCCTCAGATATGCATTGAGATTAAAGTGTTATATTTTGGGGGGGGAGGGGGGACCCCACAAATCTAAAAGAAAAAACTCAAATGCTTTCAGAAATTTTGTAGTCAGAAATATGCAACAAAATAACTCAGAAATTCCCTAAATTTAAAATCCAGTATTTACAAGACAAAACTCAGAACCTAGATTAAATTTGCACATTTGGGAGAAATTGTCCTCCCCCACCCCCAAAAATATTTTACCAAAGTCAAACATTTATTAATTGAAAAGTTGCCACATTAAACTCAGAAACTTCCTGAGATTAGATACCATTTTTACAAGGAAAAAACAAACAAACAAACAAACAAACAAAAAAAAAAAAACAAACAAGCAAATTACAAAAACAGATATCAAACATTTTCTGGGATTATAAATTCAAAAATTTGCAACAAAGAACTCAGAAATTCAAGTGTTCATTTATTTCCTGAACCCGCTTATTCCAATTTAGGGTCTCAGTACTACACCCCCGCAGACAGACAGGAAATGACGAGCTGTCTTTGGTACGAGCTGGACAGACTGATGCACTCACCTACTGTCAGTTTAGAGTCACAAATTCACCTGCATGTCTTTGGAAGTGGGAGAAAGCCGGAGCCCCCGGAGGGGAACCCACATGAACACGGGGAAAACATACAAAGTCCACTCAGAAAGAAGCAAGTGGGAAGTGAGCCTAGCCCTAGGACCTTCTTGCTATGCGTCAACAGTGCTAACCACTGTGCTGCCTATAAGTGAAGTAAATGTGCATGAATGTAAGTAAACAAATTAAAACAATGTCAGATAGATTAAAATTGTACATGTGAGAGAAACCCTCCCAACACAATTTACAAGAAGAACTATAACGTCATACATTTACAACACAAAACCCTGACAAATTGACTGTGATTAAAGTCACAAATTTACAAATGAAAAGGCTGTGGGTTTATTTTAATCAGGAACACGCATCACTTCACACCATCACGATACACACATCGGCAGTGGCAAACCCTCATTACACTCATAAGACATCTGACACGGATGTGAGAAGGTGATTAGATCGGAATATAGATCAGCACACTGAATGAAGCCCAGACAACTCTTTATGCACGTGTCAGCAGGTGTGCATTAAAACGTACAAAACAACTCGAAGGATCACACGTAAAAGAGATGTTCACTCACGCTGAAAGTGAATCCTTGAGGACAAAAATTTATCTACAGTATTTGACCAATTTGAAGGTATAACGCAACAAATCATACCTACTTTTTTCCCAGGAATTTGAATTTGAACTAGAGTGGACGACAAGGATGTGAAGAGACTAAAATGGTATCCATCCTGTTCCAGCCCCAACTGCCAATTAATGTAGTTACTCTAAGTACCGGTTATCTGTGCAAACAACTTAACTGGAACACATTTCATTCTTTCTAATGTCACAAAATTCAACAGTGCTTTTTTCTGACACAACCCTGTGACATCTGCAGTAAGCAAATGTGTAAAATTTTAATTTGTCCATGCGTTGTGCTGCTCTCTGAACTGTGTTCTGTTGACCTGCCACTGAAATGAATAGCATCAGGTTTTCTGACACACACAGGCAACATGTGAACGCAGCAGCCTTCAACGGCTAACCACGTCAAAGTGACGGCTCCTGACCAAAAAAATGGTACTAGTGACCGAAATGCAGCATTCACATGTTCAGAGTAACAAAAAAATGAAGCTAGAGCACCATGCTCATAGAGCACAAACCTCTGCCAACACTAGTTTCCAATTCCACAAATTTTACCTTGGAAAAAAAATTTCAAGGTCAAAGTCCTGTTAGAAGCGGCTTTTCATAAGCTAAATATCAGGACTAGTATGTATTTACTTCATGCACTTGAATCAAAGTTTTTTTTGTGGTGTTTCAACTTTTTTGGTTTCTGAATTCTATTTCAGATCATTTTCATGTTGGTTATCTTTGCTATGCACAATTTGTCGTCGCTTTTTGGCACTTGGTTTCCAACTGATAACTGGAAGATAGACAAACTGGCGTAAAATTGGAACCTCCATCCAATTTTAGTGCTGTAGGTGAATCCATAACAGAAAAATGAGAGTGACTGAGGCACTTCTGATTGAGATATAATGCAAAATGTACAACAAATGGGCTTTTCAATATTAAATTCAAATGTTCACAAAATCAACAATCCGGACCAGATCTGGATCAAACTCCTCACTTGTGACTGGGGCATGTTTAATTACGATATAATGTAAAATATACATTAAATGGGGTTTTCAATGTTAAATGTAAATGGCCACAAAATCTGTAATCTGGATCAGATCTGAGTCAAACTTTTTCAGTCGATAAAGGATACCATCGTACATAACACTATCAAATATGAAAGACATTTCATGTTTTTTAACAGAGTTATGAATTTTTGAAAAATCTTCAATGTTAAAGATAGCTATTTTTTTCAATTTTCCAAGATTTTTCTTGACTTTAATCTTGAAAACTGAATCAGTTCTTGCCTATCAGGATATGAATCTTCAGTAAAAATTTCATAACAATATATTTAACATTGTGGACTCCAGGCTGTTCACAAACAAACAAACCGGAGCTAAAATATAACCTCCTGCAACTTCATTAGTGGAGGTAATAAATAATTTTTTTTAGACTCAGCTCATTACAGCTGAATCACTGTAAACATGATAATGATGCAGCATAAATTAGGCAAGAAATTATTTACTTTCTCAGAAGAAAGAACAGCTTTCCAGCATTTATCGCAACCTTATGTAAAAGCAGCACAGCTCTGGCTCTGAGCATTCTTTAAACAGTTGGCGTTCTGTGACGTTACAAGTTCATTTTATTGCTGTAAAGCTATGTGATTCATTTGGTGTTTCCAAAACGGGTGATGCTGCACTAAAACAATCTCTCTCTGTCCATCTTTCATCATTGCTTTGGAATGTTGCAACATATGTAAACATGAACTTCAGAAAGTTTGGAATTATTGAACAATCTGAAAGGAATATACCACAACCGGCTGAAACATGGGCGTCCCTTTGGCCTTTTCCAGTTACTGGGGTCCTACCTGCATGCTGCAATGTAAAAAAAATAAAATAAATAAATAATAGCAATAATTTATAGTGAACGGCTGGCAGTTACAGTTGCCAGCATTGTACTTTTATTCTACAGTGTTCCCACTCCAATATACAATAGCTTATTACTATAAAATTAGTATATTAGCCAAGTGGCCTCTGCGTGCGTGCGTGCAGCTGCAATCACGCAAAAACTGGGGAGAGCTGACATTTGGCATTTTGTATGATTATGTTTTTTGGTCAAGGATGAACGCTGCGAAAACGGAAAGTTGATAAGACTAATATTTTTGGAGAAATTAGCCAATTTAGCTAACCAGTAAACAATGCACATTGTGCTGCAATGCACCATGACAGTTTTGGAGTTTTGAGGTTTTAAATGTTGTTATCGTGGTTCATGTTAAACAGTGTTGTCAGTGTTATTGATTTAGTGTGTTTTTGTAGCTCAGTTGGTTGAGTAATTTTAGCTAAGTCTCATGTTGCTATTGCCATGAGTGAGTTAAGTTTCAGGTTGGTACCATGAGTGAAATGTATAGTGTTTTTACTACTACTTACAGCGTGTGTGCATGTAACTTTGATCAGAATAGAATAGAATAGAATTTATTATTATCATTGTACATGACACCAGAAAAAAAAATACTGTGCATGACAATGAAATTAAAAACAATCTCTTAAAAGCACATTTAAAATAAATAAATAGAATAATAAATAACCCTACAAATTCTACATACTGGACAGCTGACATTTGCTGTTTGGTATGTTTATGTATTTTGGGTCAAGAATGAATGCTGCAAAAATAAAACGATGGATGTTAGTCACTAATTTCTGGACTCCCACTCCATTCCAGCAAGGGGCGGTAAATCATCTTTATCTTAAAAGTGTTATGAAAGTGTTATTTCACTAGAAAGTGAAAACACTTATTTCCATTGTGGTCCATTTAAAATCAAATGACAAAATAGAAGTAAAAACTAAAATGAAATAATAATAATAATAATAATGTTAGTCCCTTCGGCTGCTCCCTTGTTTGCATTCGGGGTCGCCACAGCAAATCCAAGGTGGATCTGCATGTTGAATTGGCACAGGTTGTACGCCAGATGCCCTTCCTGACGCAACTCCACATTACATGGAGAAATGTGGCAGGGATTTGAACACGGAACCTTCTGAACTGAAACCAAGCACATTAACCACTTGGCCACCACCCCTAATAATAATATTAATAATAGTAATAATAATAATAATAATAATAATGTGTATATTACAAGAACCTAAACAATTTATAAATACATTGAGACAGTAAATTAACATTTAAAAAATTACATAATTAACAGGAAATAAAAGGGCTGAGTATTTCTAAAAACATTCTGGACTCACATGTCATTCCAACTCATTATACAAGCTTTGTTTAATTTATTACCACCCTTGAAAAATGTCAGCTAGTTATTTTATAAATACTGCCCAATCTAAAGCCCGTGGATCGCCTCGGGCAACACACTAGTAGACAGACTAATTCTGTTTTTTTAAAAAGCAATAATTCAATGAGATTTTATTGGGTTTTCTTCCATTTTGCTTGAAGTCATCAGTTTCGGTTTGGGGTCCACATGTAGATTTGGCTTTTTGAACGCAACACCAGCTATACAGCTAGAATGGGACATGTCTGGCCTTGAACCAGGGATATTCTGTTTGAGAGGAAAGTTCACGAACATGTGGAACACAGACCTGCTGTGATGATGGCCCCAAACAAGGTGGAAGAAGCCAAATGAAATCTCATTGTTTTGAAATCTCATTTATTTTTTTAAACAGAATTATTCTGGCAAAAAAAAAAGGCTGCTGACTGCAATTTAACAGTGGCACAGTACTGTAATTTTATTTATTTATTTATTTTTTACAGTAAACTGTTGTATGTTACAGTAGGCGCACTGTAGAATAACAGCTCAGTGCTGGCAACTCCAGCTGCCAGTAATTTACTGTTAATTAAGATTGAAATCCATTGCAGTGTGGATCACGCACAGAGAAATGCACCACATCTATAAAATGCAGTAGCTGATGCGTCCTCACAGTGCAAATGATACGCATCATCTGAGGCTCCAGAAGTAACTGTTTGTTTGATGTAAAGTCATTCCAGTGGTACCTAAGGATACCTGGCAGTCTGCTTAGTTCTCGTTAGCATTTAGTTCTCACAACCATTATCACCTCTGTCCAGTGATGTCATGACTCCCCCACGTCTTCCCAGCTGTCTCTTGATTTCAAACACGGACAACCCAGAGACAAGAATGCCAGTGTCAAGGTATTCAAATCTTTCAGCAAGTTTGACACCTTCATCGCAAGCAGACCGACTTCCAATGGCTGCATCAGAAGAACCTGGATCGTCCTGCTCCAGGACAACTACAAACCCAGACAGTCTGACTGCACAGTGTTGCAAATAATTCCTCTTGAAGTCGAACGACAGCATAACAAAGCATGCAGGAGGAATGTACAGTAAAACACAGGACTGATTTGGCCACATCGGAAACATCAGAATAAGCGGTATAATCAAATAAACGTGTGCAACGTGCCAGAGGGATTCAATCAAGGGATTCCCCATTACTGCAAAAGCAGATCTGGCTTCAAAAGCATGATGGGAGAAATATGTGACACTTGGAACTGTAGGAGCGAAATGGGGAAACAGATTATCAAATATTCTGCTGGCCATCTGCTCTCCCTCCCTTCTTGTCGCCTGATGCTGAAGGACTGTTTCAGCTGTCAGCTCCATCAGTTCGCCACCTCTCTCATCATCCTCTTCTCTTTTTCTCCTCTGGCCCTCCCACTCTGCTTGTGATGCCTGAGCTCAGCCTCTTGAGGAGTCCTGGTAATAAACTGTGGAGCCTGGGCTCCTCATCGCTGTCTCCTTCACCCCACGCCTCGTCCCCAAGCACCGATACAACCGCCGTTAAAATAGGCACGGTCCAAAGGGCCGGTCCCCTGCACTCTGTGCAGCGCAGGCCCCTCAGTACTTCTCATTCCAGCCCCCCCCCCCCACCCAATTCCCTCATTTTTCTTTCTTTTTTCTGAGTCCTTTGTGTACAGTGTGCTATGCTCACTGTGGCAGCACTGTGCCAAAAAAACCCACACAAACACACACACACACACACACACAGAGTCACTGACACACAGCTGGGGCCCAGCTGCACACAAAGACTGGGGTTTGGAAATCAATGAAGGAGAAAGAAGAAAAGGGGAAAGGAGTTTAAATAAATTGGCACTTGAAAAAAGAAGAATAACGAAAACGAGGGAGTGAGGAAACAGAGAGGGAGAGAGAAGGCACACAGTTAAGACAACTCAAAAACAGAGGATTTTTCTTAATCAAACAAAAAAATAAAAGTGCAAGGACATGAGACTAAATATTTGCTGTTGCGTTTATGAAATGCAACACGAATCGTGATTCACTGAGGTTTTGACTGAACCTATATGAACAGAGGACTGATGAGATTTAGAACGAGAGCAATCCGAGAGTTCAGATCCGCCTGAACGGTGTGCACGTTAACACGACAGTTGTTAGCTGTGCAACAGCGTCTCCTGCTGACATGTAATAGTATGAGCACCCAAGTCAGGAGCAAGGTCCATTTTTTTTAAGTTTTAAAATTCACATTCATAACTAGACAATAAACAAAATGTAGTCAAAGGTTCGCCATTCCTGCTACAAATAAAACGTAAGAATTCAAAATCTGTCCATGTTTTGCCTTACAAACAAGCTAAGGGAATATGTGCACACTGTCTCCACGTGTAAAATACTACAAACAGTTTCACACATTCTATGTCATGTTTAAACCCCTGCTGAAAATATTTTACACATAACGTTTGCAGAAACACATTTTAAATTTTTTTTAAACTTTTGAACCAAATGAACTACTTACTTCAGAAAGTGATTCTCTCTGTGAAAATACTTAAAGCACTCAGTGCCACAACTGCATTATAAAATTGTTTTTTTTTTTTTTATTCCAAACTGTAAATTAAACTTAGTGCTTCAGACAGGAAAAAAGTATAATTTCTAAATGTTCCAAATATTGAATGAAACAATTGCTTCATAAAATACTCAGCTGTTTTGAAAAAGCCCAAAACAGTAAGTGAAACAATTGGTTCTGAAAATGATTCAATGTTGCCAAATGCTTGAAACAATCAGTAAAACAATTGCTTCAGAAAATGGGCCACTGCTTTTATTTGCTTGAACCATAAATTGAAAGACCTACTTCGTAAAATGACTCAGTGTTGCAAAATGACTTCATTTTTTAATCAAACAAATTGCTACAGACAATAAGAAATTGTTTTGAAATACGCAAAACAAAAAATAAAACAACTGTCTTGTAAAATGATTCAGTGTTCCAAAATTACTGAAATAGTAAATTAAAGAATTGTTTTGGAAAACAACATAGCGTTGCAAATTTTTTGAAACTGTAAATTAAATAATTAGTTTCCAAAAAGGATTCAGTGTTACAAAATGTGTGAAACAGTAAATGAAATGCTTGTTTCAGAGGTACAAAATGCTGATCCCTCAGTGGCACTTTTTAATTAAAAAACAAACAAACCAAAAAAGCAACCACTCACTACAGGAGGCAATTCTGGCAAAAGTTTTTGTATACGCCTGCCAAATGAAGATCAACTTTTAGCCCAAATCAGTAAAATAAAATAATCCTTTTTTAGCATATTCCTCTCATTTGATCTCAACCTTAAATGCTAAGAAATTGTAGCTTAGGTCTAATAAGGAAGATGTAGCATTATATACCGTTATATATTGGGTTTGGAGGACCACGTTATGGCTGAATAACAGTCATTTAGATATTATTTAAAAATCAAGATCAAAGGTCAAACATGGTTCCATGCTGCAAACTTGACTCACCACACAGTTCTTCTGTGTTAACATCTTTTACAGTTTCTCACTTATCATTATGAAGGAATGAATAAACAACAAAAAGATCCAAGCAAAGAAACAAATATAACAACTCTCCCAAAATCCACATGAATAAAATATTATTAGTGAGCAAGTTTATCATTATCTTAAGGGCCAGATGACGTGCCGTGACCTCACAGTGTCTCAAACCATCTCTCTATCTTCCTGTGAGGCCTGAGTGGAAGTTCAACTCGACTAATTACCTCACACTCTGTGAAACTCACAGGCGGACAAATCAACTGCACCATCAGCGGAGCTGCTTCTAATCTGCCAGGAAAGTAAAGTGGCTATTTCTAGATGCTGGCGAGCATTGACAGTTTTATTGGGGGAGACAGTGACATAATCAATTGGCGCCTTTGGCGAGAGAGAAAAAAAAGAGTGTCTACAGTTTTGCTCTTTCTTCTAGGTTTGGAAGAGATCCTCAAATTGCTGTCTTCTGAGCTGGGCCCCACCAAATTCATTTGGTTTTATCAAGGACCTTTAACTCTCTTCTTGCACAGTCCAGCACATTCCTAATCCTGCACGCACAAGAGTGTGCATGCAACACACTCAGGCTTTCCACATGCACACAGAGGAGCATCGTCGGCATACACTCAAGCATGCAGACTCGCGAACAACACTACATGCAAAATGGAAACAAGAACAGCAGGACAATTTGAGTTTTCTAACAGATAAGTACATTAAAATGCATTCAAACAGACACTGCAGACATCAATAAATAACTGCTCATGCAATTATGTTCTCCATATGCACCAAATCCAACAGTTCTGATCGTGAGAACTGACTCAAATTGCTGTTGATTTGAGAAGGTGCCACCATTTCTAAGTAACTATGCCATTTTTGCTGCAGAAATATGATGCTGTGGTTTTCTGGCAACAAATGGGTAAGTGAGAGTGTGCACAATGGTGCACATTCTCCATGCACATACACAAGCACACTAATCTGACAGAGAGGATCACACCCAGGTGTCAGTCTGGTGAGCTTTACACCTCCATCTGAGCAAAAATGAGGAAATGCTTTACAGCAAACTATAATAAACTATTTAAGTCAACTGACTCACTTACAGTAAAGTGTTTGTGTGCACACGGAGACAAAAGCAGGGTTGAACAGTGATGGCTTTTGTGAAGAAAAAAGTCAACAGTGTGCAAATGTGATCATTTTGAGGACAGAATTTCATCACTGAGATATTGTTTTTGTTGTTGGACTTTCTCATTGACCAACTTAACTCACACAGTTTAATTACTTCTTTAATTACTTCTGCAACATCGGACAACTCTGCATTCAGCTGATGACAATCACAAAATCTTAGAATAAGGCTCTGATATTTTACATTTATGGGTGATTTGTGGATGAAGTACTCATATCATTGCTGTAGGACATGTGTCACTGCTTATGTTGTACTGCACAAATGTCCTTTGTTGTGTTTATGAGTTCAGAGCTGCACACTCCATCCAAAACAAGATTTGTGCACATGCACCTAAAATTAAATCATCAAAGTGTGCCATGATGCAGGACTTTAGAATGAATTAGGGTGAATCATGCTACAGATTTTAACTTTGCAAGACTGAATGTGCACAGACAGCCTATGAAATAATTTAATGCAAATTAAGGTAATTAAAAAATGTTAACGTTTTATAAAGATAGCTTGGTCATCAAAAACACTTATTCTAAAATTCTCGTTGCTTGTTGCTTACGCATGCAGTCGCTTAGTTGTACAGGTGCATTTAAAATTAAACTGGGATTCATTTATCAGCGGATAAGGAAAGTTGCACAAGTGGAACATGGGAGGTTGTATTGGACTGTCAGTTTGCGCACAATCATCTACAATCTGTGGTTCATTTTGGCCGCATTGAAATATCTGTGCTGTGTCTTGATATATTCTTTTTTTTTTTAATGTTGTATTGCAAATAGAAACGAGAGTGGAGATAAGAGTCTGACCAAAAACGCAGCAGCTGCGCAGCTTTGGTCCCTTTAAGAATAAAACAAAAAAACAAAAAACGCAAGAATAAATTGGATCCTCGGGGAAAAAAAACAATCTATAACTACTAAAACTTAACGCGCATAACAACACAGCCGAAAAAAGTTTCTGAGGAATCCGGCGCTGTTGGCGTTTCTGCGCCGAACTGCGCGCATCATTCGAAAAGTTTTCTGCGCCTTTCTTACCTCGGTTTCTTTTTGGGTTGGTTTGTTTCCGTCGTTTGCCCCGTTCTTCTGTCATCGTGCTGCTTTATTTGCTTTTGTCCCGGGAGCTCTGAGAGCGTGCGTTTGTCCCGAGTGCCCGTGTGAGAATGAATGTGGTGCTGAGGCATCGCCCTCGGTCACAGCGGGAGACTTTGATGGTTCTCCACGCGGAGGCGACGTGCCGTGAGGAGGAGTGATGTCAGCGGCAGAGGTTGGCCCTGAGGTCATCGTAAAAGGACACCTTCATGCTTACAACAACCGTAATATCATTTTTCCCCCTTCTTGATAGAGTGCCACCCAGAATTCCCTGCGCTCATGCTGCAAATGCACATTTGGAGCCGTGCGAAAAGACGAGATATTGCTGCCATTCATTCTTTACACTTATTTGTTCCCTACCCCCCATTCCCACGTGCAAACTAAAATATTTAATTGGATTCCCATCGGGCACAGCGAAGTGAAAATCTTAAATTAGGCTGTTAGCGCCTCATCCTCCTGCTGCGTAACTGCAGGTTAATGCGCACGCAGGTGGGCCTTCTACAGCGTGTGCGCTCCCCCTCCCTCCTCCTCCTCCTCCTGTTCTCATCCATGTTTTATGACTTGACTGTTATGCGCGTCGCACCTGCGCTCCAGGACCCCGCGGTGGACCCCCGTGCTGCGCTCCATTCACCGCTGGATGGCTGTAGGAAGTGGCGCATTGACGCGCCTTTGTGCTCCAACCTGCGCTGTAATCTGTTTAGCAACTGAATATAAAAAAACATCCGAAATAAAAGTCTAGCACAGCGTTCAGGACCCCTACTTTGTGTTTCTGCAGCACCCCCGACCTCTCAGTAACTGTCCCAGATAATAGGAGCGAATCGGGCCGCTTTTCACTGCGCATAATGCGCAAATAAAACTGATGGGGCGCAGTGAAACAGATTAGTGAAGCATGAACGAAAAAAAAAAAAACCTTTAACAAACCTCTCAAAAATATTTAACAAGGCCGTAATAACCGTGGAGTAATTTTAGGCGCGTATATGATAAACCAAAGCGCAGCAGCCTGTTCATCACAACGCTTTGTGAAGTCATAGTGTGGGACCTGTTTTTTTATTTAAAAATAAATCTTGAAAAAAAAAAAAAACTTAGTGCCTTGGCAGATTTCCTGTTTATGTCATTTTATGCCCCCAGTTTGTCAAAGCCAGGTTGGCCAGAGAACCAAAAATCTCCGTTTTGAGGTTCCAAAGGCCAGAACTGAACTTGGCAAAAAAAAATAAAAAAATTGGCGCGTGCTCCCACCACATAGAGTAAACGCCAGGCTATTGTAAAACATGAGGAGAAATTTAATCTCAGAGGAAACTAAAGGTCCTTTGTCAGAGAGTCAAGTTTTTATTTTCTGTAAGCGTTTTAATTACTATGTCTGGCTTTTATTGTCATTGGTATTCTTTTATCTTTTCTTTTACCGTTTTGCTGCTGTTAATTGTGACTTTACTGGTTTTATTGCTGGGGTCTGTTTTGCTGCCCTTTTGGCCAGGTCTGACTTGCAAACTCTGCTTGTACCAGCTTTATCTCATGACACACATGGGGGCACACTGGGACATCCAACTACAATGATGAATTTCAAACAAAATATCTCTGTTTTGTTCCATATTATTATGCTGGTTTTCTTCCTCCCTGGGTTCACAGGCAACAAGGACCAAGATGGGTCTACCTGCATTGTCCAGGTGTAGCAGGGTTTTCTGTGGGTGGAGTTTGCTTGACCTCAGGGAGGTGTGTAGATAAGTGCTGCTCACGCACTTTGACACCTTGCACACTGAGCCCTTTCCTTGCCAGAAAACCTCTTACATCTAACTTTGCCGACTAAATAGCAATGCAGCAGTTGCCGGCATGACTGTCTCTTAAAGACAATGAGAGTCTGTTTTATTTCATCTTATACCCAAAACAACCTAATCTCACACCATTTTGTGATAGCATCACGAAAGCAAATGAATCTGTTAGTTGTTGATACTACGAGGTCTGTGATAAAACTAATGTACCTTTGATTTTTTTTCAAAAACTATATGGATTTGAATCACGTGCGATTACATCAGACAACCTTGAACCCTCGTGCGCATGCGTGAGTTTTTTCACGCCTGTCGGTTATGTCATTCGCCTGTGGGCTGGCTTTGAGTGAGGAGTGGTCCACCCCTCCCGTCGGAATCTCATTGTCTGACAACTTCCTGAGAGACTGGCGCTTTGCTTGATCAAAATTTTTTCAGAACCTGTGAGGCACATCGAAGTGGACACCATTCGAGAAATTCAGCTGGTTTTCTGTGAAAATTTTAACGGCTGATGAGAGATTATGGACTGTTGCTGTCGCTTTAAGGACTGCCCACGGAGTGGGACGTCGTGACGCGCCCTGAGCCGCCGCTGTCTGCCTGTTTCGAGCTGAAAGCTTCCAAATTTAAGCCTCTGTTGACCCAGGACGCCGTGAGAGAACAGAGAACTTTCAGAAGAGTTTGGGATCAGCAGTTTATCCAGACATTCCACTGTTAAAGGAGACTTTATTAATGACGGGACGCAGCCGGCGCGGTGCAGTGGCACAGGAAAAACACCTCCGTGTTGATAACCATTTGTAAAAACCAGGCGGCGTTTGATGGCTTTCAGTTGAGTATCTGAGAAATTGTTTAACAGTTGGACATGTTATGTGGGCCGCTGAAGAGGAGGTACTGCTGGCCCACCACCACCAGAGGGCGCCCTGCTTGGAGTGCGGGCTCCAAGCACGAGAGGGCGCCAGACCCAGAAGAAGTGACAGCTGTCATTCATCCCCTGCACCAGCTGTCACTCGTTCATCATCATCATCACCATCATAAAAGCCGGACTGCAACTCCACCTCCTCGCCGAGAAATCGACTACTATTGAAGAGGTAATTTGTCTGCTGACTGACACTTTGTGTGTAATAACCTGAACTTCTGTTGCAGCCGTTTTCCTGGAGTGTTGCCTTGTCTGGGGGATTGGCGTTTGGTGTGACAGCGACGGCTTCGCCTCACACCCCAACCCAGATAAGTGGTTAACCAGGAGCTGCATGAGTGTGTGATTGGAGGTGGAGGTGCTCCCTCCTAACTGTGTATGGACTGTGGATTACTGAGTGTGCGGACTCACACTCATTCATCTTATCTCTGCTTTCTGCCAGCAGTACCAGGGTCGACAGCCGAAGACAGAGGCCACCTGGGGATTCGGGACTTGGCGGCTCCGGTGTTCTTCAGGCCGTCGGTGATGGAAGCCGTGTGGGACGCGGCTTCTCTCTCGTCGGGGGTCTTCTATCTTCGAGCCTGCCCACACGTCACCTGGTGTTAATTGACTGTGCAAATTTCTGTAAATTTAGTTGTGTATTATCACAACATTAAATTGTTACTTTTTGGCTTACTCATTGTCCATTCATTTGCGCCCCCTGTTGTGGGTCCGTGCTACGACACCTTCCCAACAGGACATGTTCCAACTTGTCCTTAAGGCTTCCAACGGAGCTGTACTTCCTGTGGCGGCGCACTGCGCCGGCTGCATCCCGATGCGCGGACTTCGTCCGCACTTTCTTTCATTACAAAATCTCCTTTAACAGTGGAATGTCCGGATAAACTGCTGATCCCGACCTCTTCTGAAAGTTCTCTGTTCTGTCATGACGTCCTGGGTCAACAGAGGCTTAAATTTGGAAGCTTTCAGCTCGAAACAGGCAGACAGCGGCGGCTCAGGGCGCGTCGCAACGTCCCGCTCTGTGGGCAGTCCTAAAGCGACAGCAACAGTCCATAATCTCTCATCAGCCGTTAAAATTTTCACAGAAAACCAGCTGAATTTCTGGAATGGTGTCCACTTCAATGTGCCTCACAGGTTCTGAAAAAATTTTGATAAAGCAAAGCGCCAGTCTCTCAGGACGTTCTCAGACAAAGAGATTCTGACGGGAGGGGTGGACCACTCCTCACTCAAAGCCAGCCCACAGGCGAATGACATAACCGACATGCGTGAAAAAACTCTTGCATGCCCACGAGGGTTCAAGCTTGTCTGATGTAATCACACGTGATTCAAAACCATATAGTTTTTGAAAAAAATAAAAAGGTCTGATACTTTTCTAACAGACCTCGTATTCCAAAATATGTCACATTTTCATGATGGTATCATAAATTCATTTTGTGACTGTATCACAAAATGCAGGGCTAAGTGGGGGGCTTTTACATGTTAGTAATGAATTAAAAGAAATAAAAATCTAAAAGCCAAAATGATGGTGTAAATAAGTAAGTGCCCCTTTAGTATAACACAGGGGTTACCAACACTGTTCCTAGAGGGTCCCTGCTTGCATGTTTTCTAACTCTCCCTGTTCCATTCCCAGGCAATTATCTCTATCAGGTACGCTCAGCCATCCATGAGCTGGAAAACATCACTTTTAAAAAAAATCAGGTGTGACTTGATTTGGGATCTGGAAAACATGCTGGGGAGGTGCTCTCCAGGAACATGGTTGGTGGTGCCTGGTATAGCACATGCAAACCATCACTTTTACATCCAGTTTTTTCAGACAAGTCAGGGGATGGATACATGGACATTCCCAAGACTCTGATTATGTCTTGAACTTTATTTACATGAATTATGAAGAAATACAAACAGTATGGTAAGTCTATGGTAAATCTCTGTGGCGTATACAGTTCTCAAAAACTGAGTGATATTAGAAGAAGATGAGTGAGGAAAACCACCAAGACAACCACTGTGAATGAAGAAATTGTGCACAGTGAAAGTTTTGAATATTGGATCTATACAGCTTCATGATGAAGTGGTACAGATATATATATATATATATATATATATATATATATATATATATATATATATATATATATATATATATATATATATATATATATATATGTTGTCCATTCGGCTGCTCCCATGTATGTTCGTGGTAGCCACAGTGGATACAGTCAGATCCTCACTGATAATTGGCACAAGTTTTACGCCGGATGCCCTTCCTGACGCAACTCCAGCGTTACCTGGAGAAACACACACAGCTGCTGGTGTTCCAAAGAGGCCTCCCCCATCGAAGTACTGACCAGATCCTGCACTGCTTAGCTTCTGAGATCTGACGGGATCAGGCTGACACAGAGCAGACCAGCTGCATATATATATATATATATATATATATATATATATATATATATATATAATATGCATATGTGTGTGTGTGTGTGTATCAGTACCTTCTGAGTTACACATGTAATATAAACCCATTTGTTTTAAACAGAATAAATTAATTTATGGTCTTTGGTGTATGTTTTCTCTGATGGAATTCAGATAATTCCCCTTAACTATCACACCACGAGATAAAATCCTGTATATCTATTGATATTCAGAGTTGAAGATACTTCAGTAAAATAAACACGAAGGAAGGTGCAGACAGAGGCCAAATATCTGCACCTCCTCCAGCTGACAGAGGGAGGCCTGGAGAAAAAAGTGAAAATCTATCAACTTTTAAAAAAAAATACCCTAATTTGTTATACCTAAATTTAGATTTCTTTGTATTAAGTTATATTTACAATGTAGTTGAAACCTTAAATTATAAATATACTTTAACAAAATATTAAAATTACATGCAATAAGAGCAGTTTTTTTTAAAACATTGATTCAAGTTTCACTTTTTTCAGTGTGATGCCACAAAGCATGCGACTGAAATACTGGGTAAGAAATAAAAGCAAAAGAGTTTGAAACAGATCCAAATCTGGCTCAAACTTTTCTCAACTCTTTTTAATCACAAGATGGGGCTGGTTGTATGAGGAAGACAAACACACAAGCAGTCAGACAGACAGGCCTGTAATCTTCACCACTGTCACTTGAGTAAATACGCTTTATTATGTGTTGATTCTCTGTTGTTGCTTGTCACATACCATTTCTTGGGACACTTTATTGAAAATTGCATTTGGAAACTACTAATCTGAGATCCAGATCTCAAATCTCACAAAGCTCCTGATGTTTAGTATTAAAAAGAATGTAAATTCAAAGAAAAAAACCTTTGAATTTACATGTGAATTTAAATGTGTACATCATTCCAGAATGTGTGACATTAATTTGGATTTGTATCCTAGTTGGGTAAAGATCATCATCTGATCATGTGGGACCAATAAACCCATTTAAACAATTAAATTCAAATAATATTTTTCCTCACCATGTTTTAAAGCAATCCTGCAATTTTTGACGAAGTCTGTAAAATCAGAGGACATAAACGCAGAAAGCAACTGTCTAACATTTATAAAGCTGTGCAGCACATATTCTTGTTCAATTCACAGCAAAACTGTTTTTTTCTAAGCTTAAACACTTGTTGTTATTACTGATCCTCCTAATAGAGAATAATCAAGAATAATCTCTCTAGGTAATTTGAATTTGAAACCGCTCTTTTAACAGATATAACGTTCTGTCATTTTTACAGTGAATCATAATTTCATGGTCTGGTAACAGAGATTCAGTTATGATAATTTTTTTTTAAAAATTGCATGACCTCAAGCCTCTGATGTTTTAACTCTCAAGTGACTGAGCTATTTAGCGACTAATATGTTATATGGTTGCTCAGGTTAGACCTAACTTGTGTGAAGCACCTTGAGGCAGCTTTGTTGCAATTTGGCAATATATAAATTAAATAAACTGAATCTATATAATTGATTGTTTTTGGGTTCTTCATATTTAGTACACTCTGTAATATAGTGATCCATCATCTAATGTAGTAAGGTATGGAATTCGAAATTTATTTTTACCAAAAAGTAGGCAAAAACACCCACGATTACCATCTGTTACTTAATGTACAATGCATAGCTTTGCATCAAAAATGAAAACAGTACATCATAGAAAGTAAAGTTTCATTGAGTACAATATGTATTACAACGTGGTAGGATAGTTATAGCATCACAATATTCTATAACAATTCTATATCAGGGTGGTCTGACATATCAGAGGTACGATCTTCACTGTTTTATGCTAACTCATCTCCATCAATGGAGCTATTTTTATCCTCACTCTGGGCATCAAGAATCAGTCTCAATGCTTGTACAGCCATAAATCTTGTTATTCTAGGTCTGTTGGCCAGGCTTCCTTGCTAAACAGTAAAATATAATGATTTGACTTGGCAAATTACAATACCATCTGAAGCTATAAGGTAAAAAAAAAATCCCATAGATGTCCCTGGGGTCATAAATTTGGATTATCTTCGCCACACAGATCAGCCGATCCTTGCAAAATTCTGAGTACATGCAGGACACACTGACAAATTTGTGGTAGGAAACCTTTTTCCATATGAATTGGAGGAATGGAGCACAAACATATATACCTGGGGTTGGTCACTTGAGAGCTAAGGCTACCAGCTGATGATTTATGAAAAACAAAAATAATGCATGTGAGAATGTATGCTGGAAGTGGGGAAGGTGAGGGTGGCCGTGGAAAAAAAGAGACCCACACAATAAACATTCCTACAGATGAGTG
Source organism: Thalassophryne amazonica (assembly GCF_902500255.1). Classification (NCBI taxonomy): domain Eukaryota; kingdom Metazoa; phylum Chordata; class Actinopteri; order Batrachoidiformes; family Batrachoididae; genus Thalassophryne; species Thalassophryne amazonica. The sequence continues at coordinate 44,117,204 of NC_047105.1, read as the reverse complement.
CAGAGGAGCGTCAGAGGTCCTGTGAGGTGTTTCATGCAAAAATCCACATTACTGGGACACTTATTGAGAGGAAATCTATAGTCTTCTCTTCAGCATCCCCCTGAGGGTCGATGGAGCTGTGGAGTATTTTTATGCAGCATTTAAGACACAAAGTGTAAACACTTTTATGCATTTAATAGCTGACGGTTTTGCAGAATGGGATGAATGTGCACACTGTGATTTTGGTGTGCTGTTCCGTCTTGTAAACTTTGTTCTCTTTAAACACTCAGATGAGCATGAAGGAAGCGTTCCAAATGGGGGTTTTGTCCCCGTCTGTGGTCTGCGAGTTCAAAGCTTGTGGCATGGGGAGGAGAGCCCTTAAACAGCATATTAAGCAGGAGTTAATTATATGCCAACCAAAGTGACAAAGGCAAAGAAAAGCTTCTCCCCAACGAACGGCAAAAAAGAAAAGAGAAAAGTCATTAAGCTGACCACTTCTTTGCATTTGAAAAACTCACTTCTTATATTGGCATTCCCATGTGTGGCCCAACAGAAAAGTGGAGACCATTTGATTTTACACTGGTGCTGTGTAATAAGGTTTTACAAAGATAGTTTTTAACTTTAGATTTTCACTTGGAGTCTAAATAATTCTGCACACTAATTAATAGCAGCTATCTTATATTTGGGCACGAATATAAATTCCTATGGGACAAGCAAAACTCACTTTTCCTTTGTTAGACATTTAGGTGTGAGGTGGTTAACATTTTGGATTGACTGAGAACACTGTATTTCTTACATTCATTTTCTATACATGCTTATTCCAATTAATTGCCAAGGGGGAGCTGAAGCCTTCCAGCAGACACTGGGCGAGAGGCCGCTGGAGTACCCTAATTGAGAGAGTGGCAACATGACAAGTCGGGAAAAAAAAAACACGGTCACGTAACTCATGGTGCCATCTTGGGTTCAAAATAGTGTTCGCTGTTAATCTGTCTGCATGGAAATCCAGCTATTTTATTTATTTATCAGCTGAAAATGCCAGGTTGTTGTGCATTTGCAGGCACAAATAGACACAGCAAGGGCTTCAAGATGTACAGATTCCCTTCAGGATCAATTTTATTCACTTTATACATGCTTCCCTTAGGCAGTATTATTAGACGGTATTGCTTAAATTTTCATTGTTACGCAGATGATACCCAGCTTTATCTATCCATGAAGCCAGAGGACACACACCAATGAGCTAAACTGCAGGATTGTCTTACAGACATAAAGACATGGATGACCTCTAATTTCCTGCTTTTAAACTCAGATAAAACTGAAGTTATTGTACTTGGCCCCACAAATCTTAGAAACATGGTGTCTAACCAGATCCTTACTCTGGATGGCATTACCCTGACCTCTAGTAATACTGTGAGAAATCTTGGAGTCATTTTTGATCAGGATATGTCATTCAAAGCGCATATTAAACAAATATGTAGGACTGCTTTTTTGCATTTACGCAATATCTCTAGGCTGGACTATTGTAATTCATTATTATCAGGTTGTCCTAAAAGTTCCCTAAAAAGCCTTCAGTTAATTCAAAATGCTGCAGCTAGAGTATTGACGGGGACTAGAAGGAGAGAGCATATCTCACCCATATTGGCCTCTCTTCATTGGCTTCCTGTTAATTCTAGAATAGAATTTAAAATTCTTCTTCTTACTTATAAGGTTTTGAATAATCAGGTCCCATCTTATCTTAGGGACCTCGTAGTACCATATCACCCCAATAGAGCGCTTCGCTCTCAGACTGCAGGCTTACTTGTAGTTCCTAGGGTTTGTAAGAGTAGAATGGGAGGCAGAGCCTTCAGCTTTCAGGCTCCTCTCCTGTGGAACCAGCTCCCAATTCAGATCAGGGAGACAGACACCCTCTCTACTTTTAAGATTAGGCTTAAAACTTTCCTTTTTGCTAAAGCTTATAGTTAGGACTGGATCAGGTGACCCTGAACCATCCCTTAGTTATGCTGCTATAGACGTAGACTGCTGGGGGGTTCCCATGATGCACTGAGTGTTTCTTTCTCTTTTTGCTCTGTATGCACCACTCTGCATTTAATCATTAGTGATCGATCTCTGCTCCCCTCCACAGCATGTCTTTTTCCTGGTTCTCTCCCTCAGCCCCAACCAGTCCCAGCAGAAGACTGCCCCTCCCTGAGCCTGGTTCTGCTGGAGGTTTCTTCCTGTTAAAAGGGAGTTTTTCCTTCCCACTGTAGCCAAGTGCTTGCTCACAGGGGGTCGTTTTGACCGTTGGGGTTTTACATAATTATTGTATGGCCTTGCCTTACAATATAAAGCGCCTTGGGGCAACTGTTTGTTGTGATTTGGCGCTATATAAAAAAATTGTTTGATTGATTGATAATGGATTTTGTACAACAGATTTTTCGCTCACAAAAGATAAAATGTCCCATCCGATCGCAATGTATTTCCATTTCAAACCCTGAACAGTCTGGACGTGCACAGTAACAGAGGTACAAATTAAAGTTCACCTCTGACACTTACTGATTTGAGGAAAGTTGGACCGGAGTCATTTCCCTGATTAAAAGTCAGGCCATTTATTTTTTTCAAACAGTGTTCAGACTGGGATCTGCAGCCTGATGTACACCTGCTAAATCAGACACAAAAGGCTGTGATTTGACACCGTTCTGCTTTCACGCTTTCATATTATAAAAGTTTTTGCAGTGCGTTTGAGACAAGAAGATCCTCGGTTCAAATCCCAGCCTGACTGGAAAATCACTAAGGGCCCTTGGGCAAGGTCTTTAATCCCCTATTTGCTCCAGTGTGTAGTGAGCGCCTTGTATGACAGCTCCCTCACATTGGGGTGAATGTGAAGCATTATTTGTAAAGCACTTTGAGTGTCTGATGCAGATGGAAAAGCGCAATATAAATGCAGTCCATTTACCATTTATAATCCAGAGACGGAGAACTTTAAAACTGTCACGCATGTCATTGCATGACACGGAGTTACAGAGCTGCAGAAGCATAAATCAGGCTTAAATCTTCATAAATTGTAAATTTATGTAAATTTGATAGCTGAACTATTTTTATATTTATTTTGGTAGTACCTGTAACTGGATTTGTTGCTGTATGTGGTTAAATGATTTTAAAAAATGTTGAAAACATAAAAGGTTCATTCAGTATTTCATAGTTGGAGTTGGAACCAAAATGGCACCATGTTCTGAGTTGACGCCACTCTCTGAATTAACCATCTGACGACGCCAATTAACGACGGCGTCGTATATGATGGCAAAGACCAAGCTTTACTAAATTATAAATAACTTTTTAATGATATGAGATAGAAACTTACTTTTTTGTTGGTTAGTTAACTCAGCTGACTTTCGAGCCATCCATCGGCCATCTTTGTACTCCTCATAGAAGCTGTGTGATGACATGCGCAATGTGAGTGTCCAATGAGAATTGGTTCACCGTCACGTGGTTTTCCAAAATCCAATCGTAGGGTAGATTTACCTCACATGAAAAGCCAAAGATCGTTTTCAGGAGTGATATGTTACTAGTTAGCCTGTTTGAATAGCCCCTGGGTGCTCCAATGAGTACATACTATTGGTCTCCAATGCGCCCTGCGCCATTACACAGAGCGATCAGTGAAAGCAGACGGAGCAGACGGAGAGCCTCTGATGACAATCTCACGTGCTCAAACAAAGAGTGTGTCACTATCAGGATTGCTCCATTAGTTTGCATGTGAATGTTACTGGATAACTCTGTTGCTCGATAACTGTGTTGCTCCATTGACATGGTAAGCACTGTTTACCATATCAATGGAGCGAGGGGGAGGGCCACTCCTCAGAATGTAAGGAGCCAAAGTGGGCCAAAGTGTGAATGAAAGCTGCTTTAGGAGCAGCACAGAACACTCCAAAACACAGTAGAAGTTTGTGATGTAACCTTTGTGTAATAGCAGACAGAAATTGCTTTGAGATGAAGACACAAAACGTATAGACCATTTTTTATATAATGTTCAAAATGTGCATTTGTGTTTATTGTTTGAACCTTTTTGTTGTACAGTCTTTCACACAAGACCTCAAATTACCTTTATAAAGTGTCAAAACAGTTGTATATTATAGTTTGCTGTGTGTTTTGAATAAATGTGTGTGGAAAATTATTTCCGCTTTATTTTTTCCTTTCTTATTTCTGATTGTAAACCTTTATTACGCTTACAAAACACAACAAAGCATATATATTATGAAAGCACAGGTTGTCCTGAAAAAAGAGACATAAAACTTGATTGTGGGATGCAGGGAGAGCTGTTAACAGCAATAATAAAACATTTATGCCAGGTGAGTGAACTGTCCAAAAAAATGCCCTTGGACCCCAGAGGGTTAAACAGTTGAACAGGACTCTTTATGATGTCATGAGTTCTTGATGCTGTACACATATTAACTTTATGACCTGTGGGTGCTTTTCAATCAAAATAAGGGTTATTACTCTTAAAAATATAAAGGATTTCTTTTTGTCAACTGACAAAATGCCTGTTAAAATTTCAGCAAATGCATTGTACAATTTCAGACATTCTCAGGTGTGACTGCACGGCAAAACACACAAATTATTTTGGCAAACAGATAATTTTATTTCAACTTAAACATTTTTCAGAATGGTTATTTCAAGACTACAATAAGACAGTACCTTGGATTACCTTTTGTAATGTCGACAAATATGTAAGCTCTTGTTTATTTTTGGTGCCAAACCAGTGTAACTGATTATCTGCTCAACATGCATAAACATCTGCTGGGACAATATTACCCACACCAACCCACAAAGGAGGGTATTTAATTCAGGTTATTTGTGTACTGGATGCACAGTTATCAGGCAAGCTCTGTTCCTGAGGATTTGTTTCATTGTTGAACAAATACTGGCACTGGCTGCCTCTAGGGTGCCTTAAAGGGTCTGTTGTACTTGGCAGCAGTGTTGCACTCTTAAGCCGCGTTCACACCATGCGCGATGCAAGCGACAGCGGCGACAGGTTGCCATGTAATCCCTATGGAAGGATGCATTGTGGCGCCAAGCCACGCAACGCGACGTGATGGACACGAATGAAGTGATTTTGAGCGATTGGCCCGTTTGCGGCGCGATATCGCATCGCGTCGCGTTGCCCTCCTCCCCAAGTTGAAAAATCTGATCTTTTTCATCTTGTTGCACTGCAATGACCAATCAGGGACTGGATATGTAGTGACGTGGAGATGTCTAGAGTTTGACTGAGTTGGATGTGAACATGTCCTGTCTCTGGTCGCCAGCCTGTGAGCAGGACTTATGTCCCTTTTGTCTTTTATTTCAAAAATATGACAGAGTTTTTTGGGGAAGAGCGAGCAGCTGCCCCGCAGCAGCGGCAGCGGACAGTTTTTTTTTTTTTTTAATTGTTTACATGTGCGCGCCAGAACGGGACAAGAGGTCCTCAAACTGGGTCCTGCAGAGGCGGAAGTACAGTCACTTGCCCAGTTCCGGATCATTGCCAGTTCCAGATCACTGCTGTTGTTTTTGCACCGCCGTTTCTCATAATCAGCACGAATAAGCTAATACTTGGTACCAATGGAAAGATTGATGTTTTGTCTACAAACGACCACAAGCTCGACCGGATCCAGCCATCCTTGTGATCAGCAGAGGAATCAAAACATCCCGGTGTCTGTGGTCTTTTTCTCACTCACTCATTCCTGCAAGTTTTAAAGTAACGATCTCTAAGACGTACCAAAGGTGAGTTAGACATTCAGTGTTTTTGGTTCTAGAGTGGGAAAATACTTACTTACTTTGGTAGAAAATGTCAGTGTGTTATGTCTTGCTGTTTAATTGCTGTGCGCATTTATCTCTGACGCGAAAATTTGCCGGTTGCGGATCACTGAAGCAGCAGCCTCGTGTTAGTACTTGTGAGTCATGTGGACTTTGGGGGTCATCTCAACATCACGAATGGGCATGAATGTGGGGGCTTTTACTTTTTAATTCAGGAGAAATCTCACCTCCACACTTCATTTTTTGCTCGTAAAAACGTATAACGGCGCCTTTCGAATTCTCATTTAAATAAGTATAATTTCTATCATTTTGTGTTCAAAACACACTCGGGTACAGTGTGTATCATTCTGCATTAGAAGGGCTCCAGCCAGATGCCAGGAATGCCCCCAAAGTGACACAGAGTGTTGTGATCCGGAACCAGCAAAAGTGATCCATTTCTGGCAAATGTTTGCACCACACATAATGCGGCTTCACACTTTAAGTAGAAGCGCTACTCCACCCAGACTTTTTCAGCTAAATAACATCCAAATACCCAATACAACAATACACAATTAAAGACATTCAGTTGCATTACGGCTCCGTATAGCGGGACTTTAAAAAAGGTGATCCGGAACTGGGCAACTGTACCGCTGGAAGCGGCCGTCATCCAGACGCAGCTCCTGCAGCATACAATGATACGCCCCAAATTGGGAATGTCTCATGAGGATGTTGTGAACCCAGGGACGGCACCGCTGGTAACGTTTGTCAGCACAGCAACGCTCCGTGTGATCAAGGTCCACCATGTTAACTTGACTGACAACCGGAGCTAGCGAGCGGAATGGAAGCTGCTCCTATTTGATGACGCACTGTGGCGAATTTTCGCAGCGAAAGCAGAGCGACACACCGGGTGATGGTGGCGCGTCCATCGCCAGAGTGTCGCGCCCAGTGTGAATGCGGCTAAATGAGTGGTCAGTCTAGTTTCTATATGTGAAACATTTTGTAACACTTTAAAAGTAAAAGTCACGGAGAAACCACGTCAGTTACAACCAGAAACCAACTTTAGCCTCTGCAAACAACATTTAACTTTAAGAACAAAACAAACCGCCGCTCTGTGACGTGATACACGTGACGTCACAGTCAGTAAAATGTAACGGGAGAGAGTGAAGTCGGGAAGAGCTGTCAGTGTTTCAACAGGTTTCAACAGAAAGTCGCTCAACTCACAAATCACAGCTCTTCAGAGGTGTTCCTCATGGCTCCTGCTCTCCTCCTCCTCCTCCTCCTCCTGCAGGAGGCGGTGTGGAGCTACGTCGCTCCTGAGGCAAGGCCCGATGACTTTGCGCTAAAAGCTTGTTCTGCTGTGGTGAACTTCAGAAACGTTGCCTTCATGTCCGGAGCTACAGTAGAGCTGGTCTGCAACTGCAAACCAACCATGGTAAAACTACAAAGAAAGTTCTTTATCTGCTCCTTCTGCATAAACAGAAAAAAAGGCTGAAGTTGGTGTAACGTCAGCGGATAAAAACGATGGTTTTTAAGAGGAGATAATTTAAGTTATAATTTCAGTTTTTCTACAGTTAAAAAAAAAAGAAGAAGAAGAAAAGGCAGTTTTGTCTGGTTAATTCTGCCTGACCAAATGACTGTGGATATTTAATAACACCTGGATGTGGATTTTTCACTGAAACGTGGTTCAAAACATAGACGTAGACAGTGGGGGGGAATTTCGGGTTTCCCCCCCCCCCCCCCCCAAAATGAATGATTCTACACACAGTGCTGCAGAAACACAGTTCTTTGACTCCCTACTGCATAGAGGGTTCGCAGCCCGTGGAGGGGCTGTGATCTAAAGCGGTTCTGTTTGGCTCATCACACCCAGGGAACTGTGTCAAACTAACACCATCTTACAGCCAGCAAGCAGCATTTTGTTCAAAAACAGTTTTGTTGTTGTTAACAGACTTCCGTTCAAAATACTTATGAAGTTTGTCTGCTTTCATCCATTGCGGTGTTTTTTTTTTTTTGCAGTAATTAAAGACGGCGCCGTCAAATGTGTCAAACATACGCCGCTTTTCACGCCGCAATAAAGCCTTAAAAAAGTGGTGGGCAAATAAGGTAAGACATTATATTTATCCGCCCAACAGCTGAGCTTGTAATGTTCAATGTACAGCCAACGTTAAAAAATACATCCAGTAAGTGTAAACCAGACTGCAGAAACAAAGTAACCAGTAATAAATACATACCTTGCAACACAACCGCTTCCCGCTGATTTTAATTCTCCTGAAGCGACACACAGTAATCACAGAGAATTACTGTCCTGCTGTCCAACGCTGCTTCCTGCTTCACAGGGCTTCATCATCTTACATACTTCAAAGCTCCACAAAACAGTCATTAAACATCCAATTGCCATCGTCAGTCACCTTTACGCGTTTTGATTTTTTCATTTATCCAGTCACAGCCAAGGAGCTGGTAGACATGGACGGCGCTAACAGCTAGCAGTGCTAACTGCTTTAAAATCTGGTGTCGCCACCACAACTGTCCTGTTGAGATTCTTAACATGATGATGCTTCCTCTCCAAATCTTCATGGTCATTTTCGGGAGGTGATGGTCTAGTGGTTAAGCGTTGGGTTTGAGACCAGAGGATCCTCAGTTCAAACCCCAGCCTAACCACAAACTCACTAAGCGCCCTTGGGCAAGGTCCTTAATCCCCAAGTTGCTCCCGGTGTGTCGTGAGTGCCTTGTATGGCAGCACCCTGACATTACTGTGTCTGTGTGAATGGGTGAATGTGAGGCATTATTGTAAAGTGCTTTGAGCGTCTGATGCAGATGGAAAAGCGCTATATAAATGCAGTCCATTCACCATTCATACTCGGATAAACTTACATGGTTTTCTTGTAGACACATGTAAAAACAATAGAATAAATTTTAATTAAAATTATAAATAAAACGTGGACATCAAGTACGGTAAACAATGGGACTGGAAATTAATTTGACTGGGGGGAAAAAAACCCGGATGTTGAGAAAGCAATGCATTCTGGGCCAATTTTTCCTATATGTGGTTGGAAGAATTGGGAAAATTGCAGCGCTCCACACATGAAACATGAGTCAGTTTATGTCAAAAGACTGAACCACTGTTTCAAACTGCACAAAACACTAAATGAAATGATGAAAATTAAGTTTAATATTAGGAGATATTTTACACAGAGAGAGAGAAACTATGCACTCAGGAGTCCTCTTGTAGTTGCCTCCACGAACCAATAGAGGGCAGCAGAGTATAAGTCATTGACTGAAGGTTAGTCAAAAAATGATGGACAGACGATGGTGGAACTGTGTGAAGACACCGTCTGTGGCTCAGACAAGAGCTGATCAGATGCTGGTGGCCATCCACATGTGTGCTGGAATTTTCTTTTTATCTGTATCTTCATCTTATTTTACACTGTCAGATTGTGTTTCCTTCCAACTTGTGTAGCATCACTGAGGTCTAACAGGGTTCAAAGTCAGAATTCTGACTGCTCTCTTTGTGCATGTGTGCATGTATCTTGTAGTGTAAATTTGCAAACATTTTGGAAAAGTTGGTTGGTTGGAATTTGAGGATTTTTGGAAAATGATTTTCATGATATATTTATGTTTCCTTGTTGCTGTGTGTTTCAGGTCCGATCAGTGGTGTGGTTCTATAAAAAGCACTTAGGCAGATCTGAGGACACCAGAGTGCTGACGGATCACCGTGGCAACACGCTACTGGACAGCAGTCAGGTCCCTCATAGTGGAGACCTGCAGAGTCGAATCTCCATCTGTCTTTTCAGTCTTGTGATTTTCAGGGCGGGGCCCAATGATTCTGGCATCTATATCTGCGGTTCTACCCAAAAAGACTACTTCTTCTTTTATGATGTGGACATCCAGGAAGCCAGCAAGATCAGCTTCTATTCAAGGTGACCATAAGGCAGGAAATCTGCACAGAATTTTTGTCAGTTGCATCTTCTCCATTGTTACTGGCACCACCAGGTTAGACACTGTTTAACCATTTTTCATGATGCGTTTGTGCTTGTAGCCCAGAGGAAGAGAGCACCGCGCTGCCGAGCCGTGAAATGAGAACCTCCGCTCAGCTGTACAAATTGTTCACCATCTTCCAGCCCTGGACTGTGTGCGACCGCTGTGGCGTTCCAGGTGAGCAGTTTCGTGTGGGTCTCTGCTACGTGGAATCTGACTATCTGCATTTACGCTACAGAGAGCTCAACCAAACGTACACCTCATGCGGTTCGGGGGCGGTGCCCAAGGCTTTTAGACAGTTGAAGCAGTACGATGGCGGAGCCAAGATGGAGGTCAGAAACTGTGAAGTGTCCTGTCCACCTCAACCTACTCCCCCCTCGATAATACGCACCGTGATGTCAGTTACTGGTTACAGGTAAGTGTGTAGAGAAGGATATGCTGATACTGAGCAGAATACTATCCATAAAGTGTCATAATTCTACCTGGTTCTTATTCTAATCCCGTCCCTTACAAAGTACAAAGTCAAACTATTCCTCAAACTGAATTTCTTCAAAGTCACGTTGAAAAACAGGCCTGGGTTCCCAGAGATGTAGCCCACACAGGGGCTCCATCTTGAACAAAGCCAACAAGTAGTTTTTATAAAAGACAGTGTAGGCGGTACACTGGGTGGGTTTTATTCCCGCAACACCTAACCTTATTGGCTCACATAGACAGAGGGGAAACCCCACCCCTTGTCTTCATCCTACAGTTGTTTGGTACCTGGTGGAACCCAACTCCTTTGTTTGCTGCACTATCTGATCAGATAAAACCAGTCAGACCAGTTGACATGCATACTCAAACAGATCACTAAAACTCACTAAAAATATAACCATTTAAACATAGCAAATACTTGATATAGTAAAAAATAAAATATAATAAATAAACACACATATATTTAACACTGTGTCCGTCTGTATGTGTGTCCACAGCAAATATGGCACTCTCGTAGCATTGTAGCCTTCAGTGTGCAGAAGTCACCACTGCAATCAATGGAAAAAATACAGTATAAGTTTCATACTGGTCTGTTAGGCCAATTAACCGCACAGCAAGTCATATTATTACAGATATTTGTAATAAAATGATCATGAAGGAACCATTTGGCCATGTTAACATTAGCTGTTAGCATCCCGCTACGTGATAGTTGCGACTTCTGTAGGATGACGTTTGGATGACACCTGAATGGTTAAATCAGTCATGAATGCCTGATTTGAGTCACTCACCCTGATCCTGTCATCAGACACAGTCTGAAAACAAACTTAACAGTAAAGTAACTAAAAAGAAAACATCTTCTTCTTCTTTGTGTTTATCCACAGATCACAAACCAGCTTTAGAGGTGCATACTGCCATCTGCTGTATCAGAGTGTGTGGAATCGTGGCATTAATTAATTAATTAATGTGATCACCTGCGCTTGTTGGTTCTGCATCTGTTGTCATGAAATTTGGACATGCGGTTCAGATAATCCTAGAATAGAGCGAGTTCTATTCTATGGGGGTGCTCCGAGGTCCGGGGTCCTTTGCTAAGGGCTATCTGGTCCCTGTACGACTGCAGCAGGAGCTTGGTTCGCATTGCCGGTAGTAAGTCAAACCTGTTTCCAGTACACGTTAGCCTCCGCCAGGGCCGCCCTTTGTTACCGGTTCTGTTCATTATCTTTATGGACAGAATTTGTAGGTGCAGCCAGGGTGTAGAGGGGGTCCGGTTTGGGAACCACAGAATCTCATCTCTGCTGTTTGCGGACGATGTGGTTCTGTTGGCTTCAGCATGCACTGGAGCGGTTTGCACGATGACGATTTGAAGTTTTTCATTCATTCTTCTTTAGATCCTTCCTGTGTCTGGACATGATGGCCACTCGCTCACTTGAAAAGGTGCTTGCTTTAACAACCAAAACTTGCTTACTTGCTTGAAAATCTTCTTAGAACTTGCTGGAGACGACGTGGATGAAATTACAATGAAAGAATGATCTTATTCAATTCAGACTGGGCTGGAATTTATACTCTTGCCCGTTCTTCCCAAAAATGGTCAAATTTGATGAAAATGTTGACTATTATACAGTAATCTAAATTTTCGGGGACAACAAATCGACAGTGAGTTAAGCTGAAAGGCAAGTTAACGGTGTTCACATGTACATAGAATAAGAGAGTCAAGCTACCAGACCAGAGGGCATATCTGGACTGTAAACCTTTTCTGTTTTCATGAGGCTGCAAAATCAGGAAGCTTTCTGCAGGAATATATTAATTTGGCTCAGTGTCACTCTGGCATTTGACAGTAAAATGTGAGGTTCACCTGGAGCACAGAGACCTGGAGAACTGATTGTGGTATTAAAACAAACATGTCTTCACAGACTAAAGTTAATTATGGAGTTCCACAAGGTTCTGTGCTAGGACCAATTTTATTCACTTTATATATGCTTCCCTTAGGCAGTATTATTAGACGGTATTGCTTAAATTTTCATTGTTACGCAGATGATACCCAGCTTTATCTATCCATGAAGCCAGAGGACACACACCAATTAGCTAAACTGCAGGATTGTCTTACAGACATAAAGACATGGATGACCTCTAATTTCCTGCTTTTAAACTCAGATAAAACTGAAGTTATTGTACTTGGCCCCACAAATCTTAGAAACATGGTGTCTAACCAGATCCTTACTCTGGATGGCATTACCCTGACCTCTAGTAATACTGTGAGAAATCTTGGAGTCATTTTTGATCAGGATATGTCATTCAAAGCGCATATTAAACAAATATGTAGGACTGTTTTTTTGCATTTACGCAATATCTCTAAAATCAGAAAGGTCTTGTCTCAGAGTGATGCTGAAAAACTAATTCATGCATTTATTTCCTCTAGGCTGGACTATTGTAATTCATTATTATCAGGTTGTCCTAAAAGTTCCCTAAAAAGCCTTCAGTTAATTCAAAATGCTGCAGCTAGAGTGCTGACGGGGACTAGAAGGAGAGAGCATATCTCACCCATATTGGCCTCTCTTCATTGGCTTCCTGTTAATTCTAGAATAGAATTTAAAATTCTTCTTCTTACTTATAAGGTTTTGAATAATCAGGTCCCATCTTATCTTAGGGACCTCGTAGTACCATATCACCCCAATAGAGCGCTTCGCTCTCAGACTGCAGGCTTACTTGTAGTTCCTAGGGTTTGTAAGAGTAGAATGGGAGGCAGAGCCTTCAGCTTTCAGGCTCCTCTCCTGTGGAACCAGCTCCCAATTCAGATCAGGGAGACAGACACCCTCTCTACTCTTAAGATTAGGCTTAAAACTTTCCTTTTTGCTAAAGCTTATAGTTAGGGCTGGATCAGGTGACCCTGAACCATCCCTTAGTTATGCTGCTATAGACGTAGACTGCTGGGGGGTTCCCATGATGCACTGTTTCTTTCTCTTTTTGCTCTGTATGCACCACTCTGCATTTAATCATTAGTGATCGATCTCTGCTCCCCTCCACAGCATGTCTTTTTCCTGGTTCTCTCCCTCAGCCCCAACCAGTCCCAGCAGAAGACTGCCCCTCCCTGAGCCTGGTTCTGCTGGAGGTTTCTTCCTGTTAAAAGGGAGTTTTTCTTTCCCACTGTAGCCAAGTGCTTGCTCACAGGGGGTCGTTTTGACCGTTGGGGTTTTACATCATTATTGTATGGCCTTGCCTTACAATATAAAGCGCCTTGGGGCAACTGTTTGTTGTGATTTGGCGCTATATATAAAAAAAATTGATTGAATTGATTGATGTCCGACCAGGTGGCCATCAATAAATCTGTTGCCCGTTATATCTCATAATGAAAGATTTGTGCCGTTGTCACCATGTTGCTCTTCAAGACGTTGTCTTGACCTTGTTAAGTAACAGCGAAGATACCTTCTGGTATTGCAGCCATTTTGAAAATTCTGTTGTTTACTGTTACGTACAGTAGTGTTCAGAATAATAGTAGTGCTATGTGACTAAAAAGATTAATCCAGGTTTTGAGTATACGAGGTCTATTAGAAAAGTATGGAAAGCCAAGCGGAGGCTTCGCGCGTCACGATGGATTCGCTACTGGAGCGAGACAAAACCACTTCCATTTTGGTCTCACAGGACGGCTTTGAGATGACGTTCAGACAGCTGTCGGTGGTTTTTCCATCGAGTGATTATCCGAGAAATTGTGGATGTGCCTGGACATGCCAGAACATGTCCTGTGAGGCTTCATCACGGCGTTGCTTTGCGCCATGCAGCACCGCCGCGCCGCGCGGAATTCCTCCGCACGTCTGTCTCAATGTGCCGAAAAAGTGCTGATGTCCACGTCTTTTCACAATTCCTGTGCTAGCCAGATGACATCCCGGATAAAACATAGCGTCCAGTTTGGAAATGAACGGCACATTCCACTGAGTTTTGTCATGGAAAGAGGAGAGGAGACTTCGCGCGTCGCGGTGGTGCCGCATGGCGCAAAGCAACGCCATGATGAAGCCTCACGGGACATGTTCTGGCATGTCCAGGCACATCCACAATTTCTCGGATAATCACTCGACTGAAAAACCACCGACAGCTGTCTGAACGCCATCTCAAAGCCGTCCTGTGAGACCAAAACGGAGGTGGTTTTGTCTCGCTCCAGTAGCGAATCCATCGTGACGCGCGAAGCCTCCGCTCGGCTTTCCATAACAAAATCTCTTGTTAAAAGTGAAATCTGCTGGAAAATGGTTGATGTCCAGCTATTGTGATGACCAGAGAAATGGCACATGATGGTCACGGATCCAGACAGCCATCCGTTTAGAAATGAAATGGTCGTTCAGCCTGTCGATGGTGGCTTTGGAGCGCGGCGCGCCCCACAGCCGCTGGGGGCCGTCCTTAAAGCGACAGTAACACTCCTTATTCTCTACCAAGCCTGTAACATTTTCACCGAAAGCCAGATAAATTTTTCTAATGGTTTCCAGCTGCCAGTCTCAAACAGTTTCTGAAAAAATTCTGATGGAAAAAAAGCCCAAATCATTCCGCCATTTCCTGGCAATGAAACAACGACGAGGGGGTGGACCACTCCTCACTCAAAGCCTGCTCACAAGCGAATGATGCAACCGACAAGCGTGGAAAAACTCATGCATGCGCACGAGGGTTCAAGCTTGTCTGACGCAATCACATGTGATTCAAATCCATATGGTTTTTAAAAAAAATAATAAGGTCGGATACTTTTCTAATAGACCTCGTATTTCTTATTGTTACATGGGAAACAAGGTACCAGTAGATTCAGTACATTCTCACAAATCCAACAAGACCAAGCATTCATGATATGCACACTCTTAAGGCTATGAAATTGGACTATTAGTAAAAAAAGTAGAAAAGGGGGTGTTCACAATAATAGTAGTGTGGCATTCAGTCAGTGAGTTCGTCAATTTTGTGGAACAAACAGGTGTGAATCAGGTGTCCCCTATTTAAGGATGAAGCCAGCACCTGTTGAACATGCTTTTCTCTTTGAAAGCCTGAGGAAAATTGGACGTTCAAGACATTGTTCAGAAGAACAGTGTAGTTTGATTAAAAAGTTGATTGGAGAGGGGAAAACTTATACGCAGGTGCAAAAAATTATAGGCTGTTCATCTACAATGATCTCCAATGCTTTAAAATGGACAAAAGAAACAGAGATGCGTGGAAGAAAACGGAAAACAACCATCAAAATGGATAGATGAATAACCAGAATGGCACATGCTCACCCATTGATCAGCTCCAGGATGATCAAAGACAGTCTGGAGTTACCTGTAAGTGCTGTGACAGTTAGAAGACGCCTGTGTGAAGCTAATTTATTGGCAAGAATCCCCCGCAAAGTCCCTCTGTTAAGTAAAAGACGTGCAGAAGAGGTTACAATTTGCCAAAGAACACATCAGCTGGCCTAAAGAGAAATGGAGGAATATTTTGTGGACTGATGAGAGTAAAATTGTTTTTTTTTGGGGGGGGGGGGGGGGGGGGGTCCAAGGGCCGCAGACAGTTTGTGAGACGACCCCCAAACTCTGAATTCAAGCCACAGTTCACAGTGAAGACAGTGAAGCATGGTGGTGCAAGCATCATGATATGGGCATGTTTCTCCTACTATGGTGTTGGGCCTATATATCGCATACCAGGTATCATGGATCAGTTTGGAATGTCAAAATACTTGAAGCGGTCATGTTGCCTTATGCTGAAGAGGTCATGCCCTTGAAATGGGTGTTTCAACAAGACAGTGACCCCAAGCACACTAGTAAACAAGCAAAATCTTGGTTCCAAAGCAACAAAATTAATGCCTCGCAGATGTGAAGAAATCATGAAAAACTGTAGTTATACAACTAAATACTAGTTTAGTGATTCACAGGATTGCTAAAAAAAAAGCAGTTTGAACATAATAGTTTTGAGTTTGTAGCGTCAATAGCAGATGCTACTATTATTATGAACACCCCCTTTTCTACTTTTTTTTACTAATAGCTCAATTTCATAGCCTTAAGCGTGTGCATATCATGAATGCTTGGTCTTGTTGGATTTGTGAGAATCTACTGAATCTACTGGTACCTTGTTTCCCATGTAACAATAAGAAATATACTCAAAACCTGGATTAATGTTTTTAGACACATAGCACTACTATTATTCTGAACAGTGTTGCCACAGTTACTTTGAAAAAGTAACTTAGTTACTTTACTGATTACTCAGTTGTAAAAGTAACTAAGTTAGATTACCAGTTACTTTTTTAGTTACTTTTCCCAGCTGCCGACAACAACCCTCTGCCACCTCAACATGACAATGATACCTGTTTTGCCAAAACTCACTTTATAGTCACCCTTTCTTGACTTCAATGAAAATAAATACTTGTTTTATAAAAAGTAAAATAAAGACGTCTTTCTTGACCTCATATTTAACTGTTGACAGCACTGTAACAGTAAAACTTGCAATTTCGAGCCTACATTGTTTATAAAGGTAACTATTAAATTCTAACATTTTTCTAACATTTAAATTCTCTCTAAACATTTTACTTGTCGAAATTATTATTATTTTAAGCAATATTAGTTGTAGTAAAAAACGGCTTCAAAATTGCACCTTTAATCTAGGGGTGTTGTGGGGGAGGGGGGCACATCCCTCCCCCACGCCCCCATTCCATCTGGATTCGCCCCTGCTTTGGCGTTTGAGCACAAAGAATGGATAACATTTATTTATGCAGAAAACATGACCAGATTTACAGGTAAGAAAGTTTTATTGCGTTTTCACATCATGTGGTCCTCAGAAAGAGAGTTTAGGTGCATTTGAGTGGAAAATAGTGTTAGTTGTTGACGCGTCGCGGAGGATCAGCTGTTTTTAACGACCAGATACAGAGCGGCTCAGCTCAGAATTCTAAATAAAGGAGGAAAAAAAGTATAAAAATGTCTTTGTAAAGCTCAGTGCAGGTGTGCTGATCACCGTGCTTTAAGAGGTGAGGACGAGTCGAGCAGCTGCAAAAAACCGCGGATTAAAAGCTCACAGCTCGCTTAAAGTGGTCAGTTCAGTCGAACCCCGACCTCCTGCCCACAGACCAAGTTTAATGCTGCTATCGACCCACAATGAAAAATAATAGTAACGCACAGTGACATGGAGAAGTAACTTTAATCTGATTACTGATTTGGAAAGATTAACGCGTTAGATTACTCGTTACTAAAAAAAGTGGTCAGATTAGAGTAACGCGTTACTACCGGCATCACTGATTCTGAACACTACTGTATTTCATTATGGGTCTAAAGAATTTGATACATTATCTCTGTTCTCTGTTGCAGTTCTTCCACAGAACCCGCGGGACTGCCAGTGTACTATCTGACCCGCCCAGCTGAGTACGTCCTGAGCCTGGGTGTCCCGGAGCACAACCCACCCTGGCTGTGGCCTGGGACAGAGAATCTCAACCGATTTACCGTTCTGAGCACTTGGGGAGTGGTAGCAGCAGCACAACATCCAGTCGGGTGCATATAGACACGGGACAACACCTGGTGTTCACACCTGCCAAAATCGAGGACTCGGGTATGTTTGACTTTACTGACAAAAACGTAATTTTTTTCTGTGGAAGTTTTAATTTGTGGTTCTTTTTAGTCTGAATCCTAATTTTATTTTAGGTGTCTACTACTGCTGGCTGAACGGACATCGGGCTGCTAAGATTCATCTCCTGGTGTACTCGCATTTGGGACGGCTACAGTCGGTAACCTCACTCCCTGAATTCCCGTTAGCCCTCAGGACTGTGTTGATGTCATATGCAGCCATGACCGCTTTGTTCTGTGGGGTCCTGTTAATCAGGATTGGAATCCGAGTTTTCAGAGACTCTGTTGAAGAACATTTAGAATAAAATTAATATTTTTGAACATGTGTTTGTTATCTATATGTCAAACACACTACAACATTACAAAACCATATACTTCAGGTTTTCCACCAGTAACAAAGTTCACAGCACATCTACAACTACACAGCACCCCCCCCCCCCCCCCCCCCCCCCACACACACACACAAAACCCCGCCCACATAACACACTATGGAAGGAGAGTTGGGTTGGATTACTTTAAAATGTAATCACTTACTGAATACAAAATGCATTTGGAATAGTTTGGATTAGTTGTAATGTGAATACTTTGGATTATTTCAAAACCAATTACTGAAAATTATATATAAACTATGGAACATGCATCAAATCCATATGTTAAATTTTGTTGTCTAATCTACATCTTTAATATATCTCAGGACGCCACTCCACATACAGTATCAGTGAATTTAGACACAGAATATTTCACTTATTCTAGCATTAATTCCAAACAGACTGCAACTGTCATGAGCTCATCCCAGTCCTTGTAACAAGTCAAACTTGTATTTTTCCATTTTCTTTTTCCATTTCCATGAAAATTCAGTAAGGTATATCTTCTATTATACATTAAAATATAAGGTAGAACTCTACTAGTGTATACTAAGGTACATCTAAATATCTTATATTTAAAAAGAAAAAAAGAGCCACTTCGGTGTCTGGTCTTGCCTGGACGATGTCCATTTTGGTGACCTCAGTTACATCTCTGCTTGTTGTGTGTGATGTGGGGAATGTGACCTCCGATGTGCACTGGGCAGGTTTGAGGTTTGAGTGTGAAGCAGCTCAGATAAGGATCAGCACCTTCGAATCTGAGACCATGGTACTCTGTTGGAAAAGGATGGATTGTACGAGGTCTGTTAGAAAAATATCCAATGTTTTTATTTTTTGCAAAAACTATATGGATTTGAATCATGTGCGCTTGCATCAGCCAAGCTTGAACCTTCGTGCGCATGCGTGAGTTTTTTCACGCCTGTCGGTTGCGTCATTTGCCTGTGAGCATGCCTTGTGGGAGGAGTGATCCAGCCTCCTCGTCAGATTTTCATTGTCAGGAAAATGGCTGAGCGACTGCCGCTTTGCTGCATGGAAATTTTTTCAGAAACTGTGTGAGACAGCCAGGTGGAAACCATTCGGAAAATTCAGATGGCTTTCGGTGAAGATTCAATGGGCATCACACAGATTAAGGAGCATTACAACTGGATTAAAGATGGCCCACAGCAGCTGAGGGCGCGCGCTTCGAGCGGCCATCGACAGGCTGAAATGACCAGATCATTTCCAAAGTGAAGGCTGTGTTGATCCGGGACATCGTGTGACTACCAGAGAAATGGCAGAAAAGGTGGACATCAGCCATTTTTCGTCAGATTCCACTGTTACAGGAGATTTTGTAATGAAAGACATGCGGGGGCATTCGCGCGTCGGGACGAAGCCGCAATGGCGGAGAACAAAAGCAAGTCCGTGTTGGAAGTCTCACGGGACGTGTTGTGACATGCTCAGGTCTCCACAATTTCTTGGATACTCACTCGACTAAAAAGCCACCGAAAGCCGTCTGAATCTTCTGAATGGTGGAAGACCTGGGCAGACCCGTGAGACTTCCAACACGGACTTGCTTTTGTTCTCCGCCATTGCGGCTTCGTCCTGACGCGCGAATGCCTCCGCACGTCTTTCATTACAAAATCTCCTGTAACACTGGAATCTGACGAAAAATGGCTGATGTCCACCTTTTCTGCCATTTCTCTGGTAGTCACACGATGTCCCGGATCAACACAGCCTTCACTTTGGAAATTTGGTCATTTCAGCCTGTCAATGGCCGCTCAAAGCGCGGCGCGCCCTCAGCCACTGTGGGCCATCTTTAATCCAGTTGTAATGCTCCTTAATCTGTGTGATGCCCATTGAAACTTCACCGAAAGCCATCTGAATTTTTCGAATGGTTTCCACCTGGCTGTCTCACACAGTTTCTGAAAAAATTTTCATGCAGCAAAGCTGCAGTCGCTCGGCCATTTTCCTGACAATGAAAATCTGACAAGGGGGCTGGACCACTCCTCCCACAAGGCGTGCTCACAGGCGAATGACGGAACCGACAGGCATGAAAAAACTCATGCATGCGCACGAAGGTTCAAGCTTGGCTGATGCAAGAGCACATGATTCAAATCCATATAGTTTTTGCAAAAAATAAAAACGTCGGATACTTTTCTAACAGACCTCGTAATCTCTGGATTGGGAGAGTTATTGCCCCAAGTGGAGGAGTTCAAGAATCTCAGGATCTTGTTCACGAGTGGGGGTAAGGTGGAGCGTGAGCTTGGTAGATGGATTGCAGCTGCAACTGAAGGTCAATGGACATTGTACCGGACCGTTGTGGTAAAGAAAGAACTAAGCCAGAAGAAAAGACTCTCTCAATTTACCAGTCAGTTTATGCACCTATCCTAAAATGTGGGTTTAGTTAAATCCACTGTCACTGTCACCTGGAATCAGATAAGAGTGGAAAATGAATGAATGAATGTGAAATGAAAGCTGGTAAAAAACGGTCACTGAGCAGATATAGCAAGATTGTACTTTTTCTCGTTTCTTCCTGTGACTTCACTGAAAGTTTCATAGTTTATGTATCATACGAGTACTTGAGGTGAGGTGACACGGCTTAATTTTCAGAAGGTAGATGTAATGAACTAGAAAAGGGGGCAGAAGAGTATTAGTCACATTGTTCCTTATAGGTGGGCTGCGTTGGGTTGAGAAGTGGCCCTTTTGTGTGATAGTGGTACACTAGAGTGGTCCTTGTTAGCAGAGACTGCTAGCTGCTGTGGATTCTAAGATGTTTACTTGACTGATAGCCCTTTACAGTTATCTGAAATTATATGGCTTGCTGTGCAGTTAAATGTATTAACAGACCATCAAAGACATTAGTGCTCCAGTATTTCCGTTGAGTAACATTTTAGTGTTATTTAATTCATACATTAGTGTGACGGAAGCCAGCAAGAGTCGCTGTGAATGTGATAGTAAATCTCATTCCCCAACAGCTAATAGGACTCTCTGGCCACAGAGCTAGAGGCCCTGTTTTTTGGCGTTCTGATTAGAGCATCTGTCTCCCATGCTGAGATTGTGAGTTTGCGTCCTGAGGGGAGTGAGTGAGAAGAGTCAACAAACACAACGCAGACATGAGAGTTACTAGCCACAACATTATCACTGTTAGTACCAGGTTAGCAAGTAGCAAGTAACACTGACATCAGTGGACATTAGGTCCACTGATGTCAGTGTTACAAAAGTAATATGCCTCCATAAATTTTGATACACGTACACTTGCCAACTGTTACAAAAACCACTGCCCGGTCCATAAAAATATCTGTGAGTCAAGCAACAACTACTAGTTTAGTGATTCACAGGATTGCTAAAAAAGCAGTTTGAACATAATAGTTTTGAGTTTGTAGCGTCAACAGCAGATGCTACTATTATTGTGAACACCCCCTTTTCTACTTTTTTTTTTTACTAATAGCCCAATTTCATAGCCTTAAGAGTGTGCATATCATGAATGCTTGGTCTTGTTGGATTTGTGAGAATCTACTGAATCTACTGGTACCTTGTTTCCCATGTAACAATAAGAAATATACTCAAAACCTGGATTAATCTTTTTAGTCACATAGCACTACTATTATTCTGAACACTACTGTAAGTCGTGGTTGTTTTACTAGTTTGGGAGGCTCTGCAACTAATGCTCAGGTGTGACTTTTTTTATTGAAAAATCTTGAGATTATTATGCATAATAATAAATACAATAATTTATATGGGACTGTCACAGGAATCAAAGCAGTAAACAAAATAAACTCCAATAATAAAAGAAAAAAATGTGAATAATAATAAGTACACCTCAACAATAAACAAAAATCCAACGTTAATGAGCTAATAATACTGAAAGAAGGTGCGACTTCTAGACGCTAGTGTGACTTATGGGTTTTTCCTCGTGACGAAGCCTTTTTAAAAATACAGTAAGCCTGAATAACCAGACCGGTGTCACGTTTTTTTTTTGTGTGGCTCCGTCACATTTAGCAGCCGTGTTTTGTGGCCCTTTTTTTATTTTGCTATTTCTAATCTTCCCGTCCTCCTAACTAAACATAACCATAGTGTAAGTGTGTACCTTCCCCCAACATTAACCATGACTCCCCAGACTCCCCCCCCCTTCACCCCACATTTTGTGGCCCCTGTCACGAAATGAATTTGTGCCCTCATTACGAAAAGTGCCCCATTGTCATAACCCCGTTGCGAACCCATAGATTAATGTACTTTTCGTTCCCCAGTCCCACGACCTTCCATGACACTCAGTTGGAATAACCATAGCATTGCTTGTTTTGGAATTCAAGCTGGCAACGGCAGGTGGGGGGGCATATTCAGTCATCTTTGATCTCACTAAGATCATGCCAGTCTTGCCCACACTCTGCCTGTTTTCCCATTCATGGGTTGACCAAAAGTTAAGGAGAGTTTGATGAAAACCTCCAGAGCATATATATATATATATATATATATATATATATATATATATATATACATACATGCATACACACACACACACACACAGAGCTGTTGACTATTGCTTGAATGTTTATTTCACAACCATAAGTTGCCTCCAACATTCTTACTGAGAAGATAGGTGATGGTTGAGTGGTTAAGCAGTGGGCTAGAAATCAGAGGATCCTCAGTTCAAACCCCCATCTGGCTGAAAAATCATTAAGGGCCCTTGGAGAAAGTCCTTAGTCCCCAAGTTGTTCCCGGTGTGTAGATAATGCCTTGCATGGCAGCACCCTGACAGTGGAATGCGTGAATGCGAGTGTGATGGAGGCCAGCAGTAGTCACTGTACATATTGTAGCCAATACTCTTAAATCCCCAGACAGCGAAAGGATTCTCAGGCCAGAGCCTGAGCTTTAGCTCACTGGTCAGAGCATCCACCGGACATCATGAGTTCGCATCCCAAGGGGAGTGAGTGGGAGGAGTCACAACAGAAACATAACAGAGACAAGAGCGAGTATAGCCGCTAGACGAGGCATTACTGTAAAACGCTTGGAGCTTCTGATATCGATGGAAAAGTGCTATATAAATGCAGTCCATTTAAATCCAACCTGCATCACAACTGCAGACCACATGTAACCACCCTGACCTGAGACCGCTATACCCGCCGTCTTCACCTGAGAGATTGTGTGAGACCAGACACCCAATTCAATTATATAAATAAAATTAACACCACATCACAACAAAGCTGCCTCATGGTGCTTTGTTGATCGACACCCAGACAGCTGATGCAACAGTTGTTTTGCACAACTGAAGAATTTCTGCACAATCTGTCATAAAGCATCTCTGTGGAGCTCATCTGACTGCTCACTGGCAGTTCATCATCAGAACCAACTTTTTTAAACAAATGCTCATTTTCGGTGAGTGACACTTTGGAAAAGTGTTCTCTTCATGGAAGAAGCACAGCTGACAGTCCCGGCAGGTGGAAGACACCCTGTGTGGCTTGTGGTTTGCTTGCTAACAACATTGTGACGAGATGGGCCCGCGGTGGTGTTGGGGTTATGGGATGTCCTGTAACCCTTCCTGGGGGATCCTGAGTATGAGCAATGGACACGTGAGAGCTCCTGTGATGAGAACGTGATTCCTATTTTGTGCTATTCATTTGCCACCAGCGCCTCGTGATGTAGCATGATAAGGCATGGCCTTGTGCACATACAATCACTGCAAGCAGATTCCAAATATACACTTCTGTGATTATCCAGCACCAAAATTTTATCCTGGAATTTTGTTGAGAACAAAGGAATTTCTGCATTCACATTCATGTTTTTTTTTAGGTTATTTAATGTCAAAGTCCAACCAAATTTAAATGTAAACACAATATTAAAAACTTATTTTGCACAGTTTGACTCCTTTAACCACTATCACTTATCATGATTTAGTTATTCATTAGTCATTTCACCAACATGGGAAATGGTGGTTTTAATGCGTAATTCTGCTCCTTTAACAGTCAGATCACCTTGCAGGTGCGTGTTTGTAATAAATGCTGGACAAAGTACCCGTGCTTGCTTTGAAGCTGTGCTGCCCTCCATCGGAGATAATGATTTACTACATTAATCTGTGCATTTTCAAATAATACACCCTGAACGCACCACAAATATCAGAGAGCTCATAACAGCAGTTAATTATTATGAGTTAGTACTACACATTTAACCAAGGTTCAAATAGAGAGAGAAAGAAAAATTATACACAGCTTGTGGTAAAA
Organism: Thalassophryne amazonica; assembly: GCF_902500255.1. Lineage (NCBI taxonomy): Eukaryota > Metazoa > Chordata > Actinopteri > Batrachoidiformes > Batrachoididae > Thalassophryne > Thalassophryne amazonica. The sequence goes on along the minus strand of NC_047105.1, from coordinate 44,092,946 downwards.
CAATAAACAAGTAAATTCATGGTGCTCAATAATTCATCTTAAAAACGTGTTAAAATCTGATGTTGGTTTGATGTGGTGAGTCCTGGATGGTAACCACCCAAGGAAACAACCGGTCCATCCCCACATCTCTACAATAACCATGTCTCTGCTGCAACCAGGTGAAGTGTGGGCATCCCCTGGCCTTCTCCAACCACTGGGTTCCTCAACACTCAGGCGTGTCTGTGCTGAATCAACCAGAGAAATGTACATGGCCAAAATATTGATGCTCCCTCACAGTGCATGTATCTTTGTAACTGTTTATTTGATAGCAAGTCATTCCAGCAGTACCCAAGGATCCTCAGAAAGAGGCCTTGTACTAAAGACATCCAGTCATCACCTTAGGTTACTGTTAGTGGCCAAGTCTCACAACCATACAGGAAGACAGGTAGCACCAGGACCTTAAAGATTTGGACCTTCGTTTTCTTGTAAAGATATCAGCATCACCAAACACATTTGTCCTCGTGGTTTCATGACTTCATAAGGTCTTCCCAGGCGTCTCTCGATCTCAAAGGCCAAGGACCCAGAGACATGTCACTGCTGAGATAAGTGAATGTGTCTACAAATTCAACTCTTTCACCACATTCAGATACACATCTGATGGCCGAATCCAGTAAGTCGTTGAAAGCCTGAATCCTAGTATTTATCCGGGACGATCGCAAACCCAGACTTTGATTTCTCACTCAACTTCTTAAGTGCTGCACTCAGAGTATCCATTGATTCTGCAAAGATCACAGCATCATCCTCAAAGGTCAGGAAACCTTTCATTGCCAACAAAAGTACCTAAGTCGATGGTTTCCACAACCCTGCTTATCACAAAGTGTGTGAAAGCATTCAAGTGTTGGAGCCAGAACACATCCCTGAGGAACCCCAGTTTTCACTGGGAAAATAAACTCAAGAGTCTCTGCATCCACTCCACACAGCACTCACCAGTATCTGTATGTAGCCCTGTTTATGATATCCAGTAAGTTCTTGGAGAGCTCACAAATTCTCACGTCTGAGAGAGCAGTCCGAACAACTGAACGAAACACTTTGTGAAAATAAGTATTCTAAGTGAGGAAAGGGATGAGCAGAATAGGTTTTAAGTGTGACTTCTCTGCTGCCAATGTATGTGTGTGTGTGTGTGTATGTGTTTTTTTTTTTCTGGTACATGATTATAATCAACCCATTCACTCCTTCCCATCCTGGAACTGTTCCTGTAGTCTAAGGGTGTACTCACACTAGGCACTCTAGACCGTGTGTGACCCCAAAGTCCAATTTTTTTGACTAGTGACCAGCTTGCTGTTATGTGCCTGGCCTGACTTACAGAGGTGGTCTGGGCAGCATCACAGCAAAATCACCAGTGTTATTTAACACTGGTGATTCATCGGATCACAAAACATGGATGTCACAGCAACAACAATTGGGAGCAATATTTCAGCATCTGTAAATTGATCCATAGAAATTACCTCAGGTTATATGAAACTTGTCTGAACATATGTTGTGTAAAAGGAGTTTTCCACTGTTTATTTCAAGCATGGGGGGGTCCCTAAAACTGCATTAGAGAAACACACTGTGCATCTTTGGATCACCTGCTTTGTTGCGTGCATAAAGTGCAAAGACATCCACAGCAAAATCCTGTAAAACCCTGCTCAGGTACGGGCTTTGGGTGAGTGTGGGCTAAGCTGCCTACAGTGACACGAGTGCTACACACAAAAAAGTACACATTCAAATAAAAGGTTTTACAAACATCTTCATTTTCTTGAAACTGTGTTTATTTGTCAACTGGTAAAATATAGCACATTTGTATAAAAATGTAGAAAATTTTACACAAAATATAACACTTGGCTTTTCTCTATTATAGTTAATGCTACTATTATATCTTTCTCTTGCTAAAGGCGATATTCTTTTGCCAGAAAAAAAGTCAAACTGAAGGATGGTAACACGAAACACACAAGGAAGTCAACATCCATAAGTTCATTATTACAAAAAAGTCAATTTGTACAAAACATCTCATATATTCTTTAAAAAAAAAAAAAAAAGCACTATCAGTCAATGTTCATGCCCTTAATCTTAGTGTTAGTGTTGTTGAAGTAAGACCATCTGTGCATCTTCTTTCAAGTGATTTAAGGCATCTTTGGTTGGGTGTGTATCTTTTTTTTTCCAAACTGATCCACTAATATAAATTTCTGCTAATGAAAGTAAAAATGTTTGACTCTTATTCTGAAAATATGTGAGTGACTACCTATGCTCAAATGTGCTTGTGAATTATACCCCCTCAAAAAAAAAAAAAAAAAAAAAAGACCCCCATGACAACTCTGAAGCCATTATAAGCATCTGTAGCTTTGAGAGACTTACATAGTGCAGCTCTTGTGGGTTGCACCCAATTACAGCCTCATGGTGGACTGGAACAGAGGACGACTTTTACACCACCACCAAGCAGCTCAAGTCTCATTTGCTTCTTCTGGCAAATGATAGCAGAAATTTCACATTCTTTTTGTTAAGAAAATCCTTCTGTGCCACTGTACCTTGAAGTTGGCACTGGTGATGCAACAGACAAAAGTTGCATTATTCACAGTTTCTCCAGGCACAGCCATAGAAGCCTTTAACTCCTTTAGAGTTGTTATGGATCTCTTGGTGGCTTCCCTCACTAGTGGCCTTTACTGCACAGTCACTCAGTTTTTAAAAACTCCTTACTCCAGACAGATTTACCATACTGTTTGTATTTCTTAATGTGCATGTATCCATCCCCTGACTGAAAGGTGGCTGTAAAAGTGATGATTTGCATGAATAATAAACCTTATATTTAGTCTGGCCCATTACCTATGCCAGGGGTGGCCAAGTTCGGTCCTCGAGAGCCACATTCCTGACACTCTTAGTTGTCTCCCTGCTCCAACACACCTGAATCCAGCCTTTCATTGGATTCAGGTGTGTTGGAGCAGGGAGACAACTAAGAGTGTCAGGAATGTTTTTATTTTGTTATTTCTAATCTTCTAGTCTAAGGGTGTACTCACACTAGGCACTCTAGACCGTGTGTGACCCCAAAGTCCAATTTTTTTGACTAGTGACCAGCTTGCTGTTATGTGCCTGGCCTGACTTACAGAGGTGGTCTGGGCAGCATCACAGCAAAATCACCAGTGTTATTTAACACTGGTGATTCATCGGATCACAAAACATGGATGTCACAGCAACAACAATTGGGAGCAATATTTCAGCATCTGTAAATTGATCCATAGAAATTACCTCAGGTTATATGAAACTTGTCTGAACATATGTTGTGTAAAAGGAGTTTTCCACTGTTTATTTCAAGCATGGGGGGGGGGGGTCCCTAAAACTGCATTAGAGAAACACACTGTGCATCTTTGGATCACCTGCTTTGTTGCGTGCATAAAGTGCAAAGACATCCACAGCAAAATCCTGTAAAACCCTGCTCAGGTACGGGCTTTGGGTGAGTGTGGGCTAAGCTGCCTACAGTGACACGAGTGCTACACACAAAAAAGTACACATTCAAATAAAAGGTTTTACAAACATCTTCATTTTCTTGAAACTGTGTTTATTTGTCAACTGGTAAAATATAGCACATTTGTATAAAAATGTAGAAAATTTTACACAAAATATAACACTTGGCTTTACTCTATTATAGTTAATGCTACTATTATATCTTTCTCTTGCTAAAGGCGATATTCTTTTGCCAGCAAAAAAGTCAAACTGAAGGATGGTAACACGAAACACACAAGGAAGTCAACATCCATAAGTTCATTATTACAAAAAAGTCAATTTGTACAAAACATCTCATATATTCTTTAAAAAAAAAAAAAAGCACTATCAGTCAATGTTCATGCCCTTAATCTTAGTGTTAGTGTTGTTGAAGTAAGACCATCTGTGCATCTTCTTTCAAGTGATTTAAGGCATCTTTGGTTGGGTGTGTATCTTTTTTTTTCCAAACTGATCCACTAATATAAATTTCTGCTAATGAAAGTAAAAATGTTTGACTCTTATTCTGAAAATATGTGAGTGACTACCTATGCTCAAATCTGCTTGTGAATTATACCCCCTCAAAAAAAAAAAAAAAGAAAATACTGGATTCTTTTGTTTAATATAGTGACAGTGAGGTTCATGTGAATACTCATAAACGACAGAGACCTTCCCACAGAGTGCTGTAGTCAGTGCAAGGCCACAGAAGGAGCTACTTCTATATAATACAGTTCAAAAGTTACACAAAAGTACCTCAGTGTACCCAGAAAAAAGGACATGCCTACAGGTACAAGATTCAAATCCTGAGTACTCGTAGCGACAGGTATGAGACATTTCTACACACAGGACACAGTAGTATTAATAATGTATGAACAATACATTCCAGTACTACTACAACTAAAGCCCCTTTCACATAGGGCCATTGTAGAGTTGCATAATGCGGCATACTGACTATGTCGAACTTATGCACCCCTACATGGCAATATGCTGAGGGAGGCAAGTGGGTCCATGAAATGGATGCAAAAAATTAAACTTGTTTAAAAACTTAAACTTGTTTAATTTTTAAATTTTTTCGCAGACTTTCGGCGTAGAGCACCGCAGCAGCACTCTACGCACATCTACACAACACTCCGCAACTGTGTGCAAGTCTATGCAACACTGCGCTACTGCACACCATGCCTCCGTAACCATACTCAACCCGAGGCAAGCCCTGCGAAAAATTCTTAGTTTTTTATCTACATGGCTGCATTGCTAGATTTTATTCATCCCGCTGGACTCTGTTGGCAGTGAAGCTACAAACCATGGAAGAAGAGGCGGTCCAAGCTTCCACATCCACTATATATCCTCATGGATGGATTGCGTGCGTGATCGCCGGTTGCAGCTCCACCTTCACCTCCGCCTTCATCTCCTCAAGTTCTCTCATGATTGTGGCACTTTAAATAAAGTCCATTAACTCCTAAAAATAATGTATTCTGACTTTTTCCAATGTATCAAATCCATCTATCCATCTGCGTGTCCAGGCAGTCTGAAAAAACAGCGCCATGGAGCCAAGCTTCTTACCCCTGTGGGCAAATTACACAGCCATTCCTGCATACTAGATACACAGCACAATGCAATTCTATGCAGGCCCAGTGTGAATGGGGCTTAACCAAGTAATGCTATGTGGCAATTATCCATATCACATCCATGTTTTTACCATACAGCCAGAAAAATGAACTAGGGGCGGACTCCTCATGTGACTGTGTGACTTATAAAAGGTGGTGAGGAAAACACATCTTTCTACACGTGACTAATTGAACATTTGTTTTTGTTTCTTTTATAAGCTAGAAACTCGAATTACCACTTTGCACAGTATTAGCTTAACAAGACGTCCCAACAATGCAATGCCTAAAAGTCCATCCGTGCATAATTTTGCTAATTTGTGCATCCGTCTTGCATCCATCAGCTTAAAAATGAGTAAGATGTTAATACTGAATATCCTGAGAAAATGTGATAGATCCAAAAGGTTCCAAGGCCACCCGTGGCCATTCTCCACGTAATGTGGGGTTGCGTCAGGAAGGGCATGGGACATAAAACCTGTGCCAAAGCAAAATGCCAATCCAACTTGGACTCTCAGTGAAAGAAGGGAGAAGCCGAAGAGACTTACTTTTTGTAATTATTCTACTTTATATGAGCAAAAGTTTGATCTGGACTATTTTCATTTCCAAACCTATTCCTTCACAGTTAAAATCTGGATGAAAAACCTTAAATAATCAGAGCTTTTTTTTTTTTTTTTTACATAGTTTTATATGTTTAAAAGGTCTGTGGCTGTATTTATCTACCGATTATTAAGGCTTAAATGAGTGGGCAGTGCAAACCGTCAACTTGGTTCACACAACACAATCACAGTTTAACCATATGAATGAGTGTTCCGTTTTCTTGTTAAAATTACTTTGTAGGGACCTATATTGATACAAAAAGTAATTAACGTGTTCTGACTCACCAGAACAGGAGTCACAGACCACCTGCCTCTTCTGATTTGAATTACTGATTGTTCGTTGCCATCATTAAAAAAATGTATATTTCTGGCCTGGTTGGGATTCTGTACAAATATTGGGGAAATTCAGATTTGTCACAGTACTGACTGCATTCTGCAATTCATATTGTGTCACACTATGAAACTATCAGACCAGTGTTTTACCTGCCCCAATTTCAATTTCAATTTCAATTTATTTTCATTTATATAGCACCAAATCACAACAGAGTTGCCTATTAAATAATGTTTCTTCATGACTGGTTTCCATTATAATGGTACACTTTTCATACATACATGGGTTAGGAGTCTACCCTCTAGTTTGATTTATCCTATGTTTTTTTTTTCTTTTTTTTAAACAAGGCTACATGAGATCTTGCATGTTTTCTGCCAAAATTCTAAATGGCGATACAAGTTATTCAAAAATATATATATTTTTACATTTTTACAAAACCTCTCAAAGTAGTAGTACTGCAATACATTGTTAATCGCCGCAGGGTGCTCTCACGTGTCTTGTCATAGCCTGTCGGGGTTGTGTCAGAGTGCCACCGTGCAGACATGTCTTGTAACAGTACCCACTACCACTCGGGATGTGACTCTCGCACCTGTAGCCATGTCCTATAAAAGATGGTTTTCCATAGTGGTAGCAACTGATCAAATCCCCTGACTTTGGATCCTCGAACCTGAATCAGCAATAAAGAATTTGACACACATCAGCACTGCACGATGAACGTACCATGATTTCTCAAACATGCATATCTACGAGTGCTCTGTCACCAACTGACAAGTCTTATCCAAAGTGTCTGTAATCCAAAAAAAACTGAATCATGTCAGGTATATATGCTGAACGTTGGCATTACCTCTGGAATCTCAAAAGTAAACCTTGAAGGGATTACAGAACATTAACTCGTACTTGTAAATTTGTAGAAAAAGCAAGGCACTTTCTATGTTTGTAGTTTAAAAAAAACTGCAAAAAAAAAAAACAAAAACAAAACAAACAAAAGAGCTCCAGCTGCTTTAGGAACACTTACAGTAAATGTGTGGAGTGCAAATTCTGTGTCCGGAAGAGAAAATACATCATCGTTCGAACATCAAAACAGCAATGAGTCCTGAATGTTCAGTCAGATCCATAATTATTGGGACAGTGACACCATTTTTTCCATTTTCTTCTGTAGCACACCACACCGGGAGGTGAAATGAAATAATTAAGATGTGCTTGAAGTGTAACATTCTGGTTTCGTGCTAAGGGTTAAATAAAAAATACCACATTAATAATTTTGGAATTACAGCTGCCATTTTTATACATAGTACCTCCATTTTCAGACACCATAAGTAGCAATGGAACATTCAAGGGATGGATACATAAACATCCCCAAATCACTGAATATTTTATACTTCATATAAATCTGTCTGGAGCTGGCAGTTATTAAAAACTGAGTTACCATGCAAGAAGATGACTTGTGAGGGAAGCCACAGCAACCCCCATGACAACTCTGAAGCCATTATAAGCATCTGTAGCTTTGACTGAGAGACTTACATAGTGCAGCTTTTGTGGGTTGCAGCCAATCACAGCCTCATGGTGGACTGGAACAGAGGACGACTTTTACAACAACACCAAGCAGCTCAAGTCTCATTTGCTTCTTCTGGCAAATGATAGCAGAAATTTCACATTCTTTTTTGTTAAGAAAATCCTTCTGTGCCACTGTACCTTGAAGTTGGCACTGGTGATGCAACAGACAAAAGTTGCATTATTCACAGTTTCTCCAGGCACAGCCATAGAAGCCTTTAACTCCTTTAGAGTTGTTATGGATGTCTTGGTGGCTTCCCTCACTAGTGGCCTTTACTGCACAGTCACTCAGTTTTTAAAAACTCCTTACTCCAGACAGATTTACCATACTGTTTGTATTTCTTAATGTGCATGTATCCATCCCCTGACTGAAAGAAAGGTGGCTGTAAAAGTGATGATTTGCATGAATAACAAACCTTATATTTAGTTTGGCCCATTACCTATGCCCTCTTAAATTTGAGAAACTGTAATTCCGAAATGGTTAATCTGATATTTTTCTTAGATTTCAACTCCACTGTGTTGGTGTATAGAGGCAAAATTACATAAGCTGTCACTGTCCCAATAATTATGGCGATGACTGTATGTGTACAGGCTATGATCACGCTGTGTGGAAATACTGATATGCTGCTAGTACAGACCACAGTACAGACCGTGATGTTTCATGGTAAAGAAGAAAAAGCAATCGTCAATCTCTCAGCTCTTTAAACAGTCCTCATACTAAGTTGTATCTGAATATTGGCCTTCAGAATTGAGACAGGAATGTCCCATTGTCACATAAACACAACTATATAACTTTATGTAAAATTTATTTACACTTCTATCTACTCCAATGTTGCAACAGCTGAACATGATAATGTTAGGCAACAGTTTCATATCAGGCATAAATTTCCGTCTCATACAGTGAGGGGCAGAGAAGGCAGAGAGGCACAAGTACAGCGATGTTGATCGTGCACCTTTGGTTTGAAGGTTTTGGGCAGGGACCTTTAACTATTTTAAACATGGGATGAAACCATATTAATATAAAAAAGTTATTGCAATATTTAGTTGTGTGTTGCTCCAGCAGCATTAGACCAAATGTCATTAAGGATCATGGCTCACCGTTTGACAAATAGGAGTTATACCGTTTTAGGGATTACACATGAAAGCTTATATGGGTGAAGTTTTTAGTGTTTTTTTTTTTTTTTAACCTGAATACATGGGATGTACAGTCATCATATGCAAAGGGACTTAAAGGGGTCACATTTTGTACCTTTTCTGCAAGTGAATTGGTCACTGTGTTTGAATGACAGATATTAAAGGTCCTATAAATGTCATTTTAAATGTTAATATAGCAACCAGCAATGATGCTTTTATTTATTTTTTTATGTAAAACTGTAGTTATGTAATGGTGTTCTGCACAGAGAATGAAGCAGCACTTCCTCTGCGTGTGTTGTGATCTGAGCTTTTCTGTTCCTTTTCTTTGCTGGACCAGCTACAGGTGGTGCATGCGAGTCCCTCCCTGTGAGACTGATGCACCTCCCCACCGCCAGCATTGCACTGTGCATGCAAGGCGGTGAAGAGAAACAACTTTTCATAACTTCTTTCCCGCAAGAAACCATCGTCAGAAGCTAAAAAGGGCTTTGACCAGAAAAGTGGTCAGCTGAGCACCAATGTAGGTGTGGATTTTCCCAGATGGAGAATCATTCAAACTGCTGAAAGATTCCATCTTGACTCAGAATTAACATTAATTCACCTTGATGTAGGCGAGGGCAGGGGGGTTCTTGGAAGAAAGGCTGAAGGAAAGCCAATGTTTTGGTCTGAGATACTGGTGGTTTTGTCTAAGCTCTAGTGGCATGAAATCATTTATAGGAACTTAAATTTATTTATTTATTTATTTATTTATTGATTGTCAAAAATACCTCTACAGACAGTGAGAATATGCATCCTAAAAGAATATATGCATCAAAGAATATGCATCAAAGAAACAAACTGTTTCTATTCCTGTTGCCTTACATGAAAGGGAACTGCTTCTGGTTAAAGCCCTTTTGGGATTCTGGGAGGCGGAGTCACTCACACAAGGTGTGGTCTGTCACTAAGGGAGTACATTACCTCAGTAACCAGGTGCCCAGATGTGAACTTGCATAATCTACATGCATAATCTACATATGACAAAAAAGTAGAAATTTTGCTCAGGTTTGCTCATTTCTACCTGATTTATACAGTTATATGTAATAAATAGATACAAACAAAATTTACAGAATGCGACCCCTTTAAGCTCTTAAAACAAAGCTTGTTGTATGTGGCTGATGGGTTACTGATATTCAATGCATGTTCCCAATTAAAATATTATGAACTGGCCAACGCCTCTGACTGTTAATGTCTGGAAAACAAAATGTCCTTCAAAACAATCTTCTTCTAAGACAGTGTGTTCAGGTATTTGTTCTCCCCGGCTAGTGTGGTAAGCATGGATGTCATGTCACCCACAGCCATGTTGGACAAACCAGAGCCTGCAGCTAAGCTAACAGAGGTCTGGGGAGTGGTGAGGCGTGAAGATGTCTGTGAAGAAGACCCTGGTTGACTTTGGAGGAGATTGTTGACTGGGCTAAAAGAGGAAGGCTCGGTATCATCAATAATAGAGGTAAAGTCTATGCGTGCATTGTCTAGGTCCAGGTTTTCTAAGGCATTGGAGATGGGGCCAGACTCAGGATAAGGACCGGACTTGGAGCTACGTGTTGGGTCCAGGTTGGACCCCATATTATGTTGCTCTTTCAGACAAGGCCCATTCTGGGGGTCCATATATTTCTCCACATCCATGCTGAGCTGACCTGAGTAGTACATGTTGTTATTGGAAGGAGTGTACAGTTCATTTTGTGGGTGCTGTGGATGCTGGACAGGAGGCAGTCGAACTCCTCGCCTGGGGCTAGAAGTTGAATGGGCAGGGCTGAGATGGGGTGGACTGTTCAGATAGGCTCCTCCTACCTGCTGTGAAAGGCTGTTCTGCCGGCTGAGAGGTTTCTGTCCTGAAGGAGGTCTGGGAATAACCATCTCTGGTCCATAGCAAGAGCCCTGGAGACCTGCCAGCTGCTGCTCTTTAGGTGTCACAGACTTGGGCAATCGGTTATGGGGCTGAGGGCTTGCAACCAGGTTTTGGTTGGGATAAGACGGATAAGGCTGGCTGGAGTAAATATTCTGGTGTTGATGTTGAGGACTATGGTGCATCATTGGGCCTTGGCCACTCATGTCCATATTGTCAGAAAGAAGAGGAGGGTTAATTCCACTCTGCTGTTGATGTTCTTGTTGGTGCTCCCACATGAGTGCTTGCTGTGACTGTACATAGTTCCTCACCATCATCTCCTTCACCTGCATCATGGGGGTCTCTGATCTCTGCTCATCAGTAAGTGCAGAGCCAGTGCAACCCAAGTTCAACCCTCCACTGTAGACGGAGTTCTGGTTCTGACCTTGAAAGTCAAACGCTGGATTGTTAGAATTCCTCACCATACCCTGACTTGTCTGCCGTGGGTAGCTCTGAGCCTGCTGAAGAAGCCGCCGCTGCTGTTGATACTGAAGCTTAGCATTTTGACAAGCATCTCTAGCTCCCATCCCAGGATGAAACTGCTGCTCAGGCTTGATTGTGACTTTCTGAATTCCATTTGAACTGTGATAAAGACCTGGCTGATTGCTGAAGTGGACCTGTGTTTGTTGAGGTGGAACGTTAGTGTCTGGGTATTGCACTCCTCGTTGGTTCTGAAGAGCAGAGCTGGAGTTTTGGGCTTGGTTGTGAGTGTCACTCCAAGGGCCTGTACCAGCTCCAGTTTCAGCACCCTGGCCTAGGCTAGGATAATGGGAGCCTGAAGGACTCAGCTGACAAGTGCTCATACTGTACTCAGCCTGCTGCAGAAGTGTATTGGACATCCCATCTGGGTGATTAGGCCTTCCTTGGCACATGACATTTCTATCACCTCTGGAACTGACTTCCCCTGCTCCCTGATTCTGGTAGTGGGCTTGTATGTAACCTTGATCTGGACGGCCAAGAGGCTCATGGTTTGGAGATAGCTGGGTTGACAGGGGTGCTCCAACTACCGCACCTCCATGGGTCTGTTGCTGATATCCCATGAAACCCCTCTCTCCAGTTAGTATCATCATGGACCGGTCCCTGGTATCCACAGGGGCTTGGTGGGGCTCCATAGCCATAGCCTCCATCATTACATTTTCTGTAATACTAGGTGGCCGAGGGGAGTATATGTGGCAGTTAATACTAGTGTCAGAGCTGCGGTGCTGCAATGCATTTCTTCGACCCATCATGGACACATTATTAAGGCTATTGAATCTCTTGGGGAGAACTTGTGGATCTCCCACTGAATGAACAGGGTCACTGGCTCTTCTGCTGTTGTTACCTGGAGCCTGGTGAGGATAGATAACACCAGTACCATATTCTGTGTTGGCACTGTGCCTACGTGGACCAACCTGTTGAAGGAAAGGAGGCAGAGGCTGCCCCTGGTACTCGCTCAAACAGCCACCTCTTCTTCCCGGAGTACCTGGTTGCTCCATGTTGGGCAAAGGTGTAGGTGGTGGACCACCAGTTGCTGCAGCATATTTGGCTTTTAAGCTGTACTGCTGTGCAGGCGTTAAATTAGGAAGACCGGGCAATCCTCCTCCTCCAACACAGGGAGCGCCTCTTCGACTAGTCTCTGGAGAAAGGGGATCTCCTCCGCTGTGCTCTGTGCTTGGGAGATGAAATCCTCCCCCGCCCGTTCCTATTTGTGAGACCTCACTGGAGCGCCGGCTGGACAGGTAAGGCGACACCATGGAAGACCGACGGCTGACCGTATAAGCGGAGCTCAGGCTGCTGGTGCCGCTTCCTCGCCTGTCATTAGCAGAGCAGCCAAGTGAAGCGCTGCCTCCAATCTCATGACTGGACAACTCCAATACACGCCGGTTAGAGAGGAGTGGAGAAGATGCACACATTCCTATATTGTCCCCTGTACCTGGAAGTAGATAAAAGGAGCACAAAGAAGTAGTTAGTAGTTCTAAATACGTCATAAATACAAGGCAAAGTTGTTTATCTCCTCCATCAAGTTGGTTAGACTTTCATTGCTGTTTGTCTTTCAGTCAGATAGTCAGCAGGATACTTACCTATGATGTATGAATATTAAGGGCTTAATTTTTATTTATTCTTTTTTTTTTTACTGTAGATGCCATAAACAAATTTGTTTTGTTTTTTTTTTGGGGGGGGGGGGGGGGTTATATAGATTTTGTTTTTTTTTTTGGATACATTTTTACATTTCAACATTGACCTTGAACATGGTATATTTTCTACTTTCTATCCAAGCTAACACACATGAGGTTTTTTTCTTTTTTGTCTGTTGGGCAGCGCAGTCTCGTTTGAGGGCGGGTGCTAAAGGGGTGAAATATGACGCATATAACGGGGAAAGAAACACAGCAATTTCTCTGAGTTTTTGGGCAAATGATAGTGGGACAGTTTAGCTGAAACATCCATAAAAATTGTTCATCTTGTGATAAAAGCATGGAATTTGGCACACATATTCTAAATTAACTAATGTTTATTTTCAGATATGGAGCCATCCTGGAACTGACCTCTAATGAGCTACAGGGGTCAATAAAGAATTACACAGGGGTCAAAATTTAAAAATACTCCAATCATGTTGAAATCTATACCACATTGTTTGTCTGATCATAAATATTCCAAAAAGGTATAGTCTGGACCATCTATGACTGAATTCCATGGGGTTATGCGGTAAAAACAGCAAAAAAAAGTGACAAAGGTAAAAGGCGTTTTAGTAAAAGGTGATGCAAATTATTGGTTGAAATAAAAAGATTAATAAATGGAAGGGTTTCAACTGTGTTGAGTGTTTGGTCTCCAAAGTAAAGGTCAAACAAGGTCAACGTCTATTGGATTCTATGACATATGACATATATTACCCTGTAACATGATAACTAAGCATGACACATGGTGCAAATTCTTCCTTTTTTTTTTTTTACCAAAATTGGAGCAACTTTAACTTTTGACCCCTGTACAAACTGAAACTGATCTTTGTCACCATTTTTGCAATTTTTACCCCATAACTCCAGAACATTCAGTCGTAGATAGTCCAAACTATACCTTTTTGGAATTGTTATGATTAGACAAATAATGTGCTATAGTTTTCAACATGATTGGAGCATTTTTAAATTTTGACCCCTGTGTCATTCTTTATTGACCCCTGTAGCGCATTAGAGTTCAGCTCCAGGATGTCTTCATATCTGAAAATAAACATTAGTTAATTTAGAATATGTGTGCCAAATCCCATGCTTTTATCACAAAATGAACAATTGTCTTGCTATGCCACCCCACTACAAAGTGAAAATGCAAAGGAAAAGTAACGATGCGGTGGAAAAACCTGCACTTTTCCAGACTGCGTTGGTGACTGCAGCCGAAAACAAAACAGTACACCATTTTTCCGTGTGAAATTATGCTGTGTATATATTGCGCAACGGGAGCTTCTGTCCCCATACGTGGTCAAATCCCGCTATATCACACAGGGTTCAAATGAGACTGCGGTGCGCTATTGTAACTTTGAGTGACAGATCAGCAAAAATAAAGCTCTCCTCCCATTTGCCTGAAAAAGCGTTGCAGTGATGTCACAACGTCTTTCTGAAAAGTTCAGGGATTTTCACCTTAAAAGCACTCAGAGTGACAACACACGGCCCCATCTTAAAAAAAAATGGATACTGTTTACTGCGTTTTATCTGGAGGTGGCTGCATATGCTTTGTTCGCATTTAGAGCAACTGGAAAAAAAAAAATGCTGGTGCCCAAAAAAATAAAATGCTCTTTGGATACAGGACCTAACTTATTTTATAAGATAGCACAAAGTAAGTGTGGCCTATGTTCTGCTGCTCACTTGGCTCAAATTCACAGCGGCATGGGAGGCCAAAACCCTTTTTTTTTATTGCCATTGTGAAGTGAGGTTTGCTGCACAGCACCTCCTGATGGCCATGGTTACATAAGACAAAAGCTTCATACTGTATTTTCTGGACTACAGAGTGCACCTGAATATAAGCCACACCCACCAATTTTAAAAAGACAAAAAAAAAAAAATTGTACATGAATTGTCCGCACTTGTCTATAAGCCGCGGGTCTCCACATTGCAACATGAGATATTTACACAGAAAGATGTTAGAAAGATTTTTTTTAACTTTTAATTAAATACTGACCGTAAATACTTGTTTTTTTGTTTCCTGAAGGTGTTACACGACCAGCATGTCATCCAGCACATGCACGGTGGCCCATTGTTTCTCTGCTCCACACGGAGAACTGAGTAACTTTAACTTTTTTGTTCTTTCTTTGTGGATCATGAGATAATTTCATTGCGTGCAGCCAGGATCGCCTGGTGTATGTGGTAAATGAGACGTTAATGAGGCACTGTGACTGTTTCAACTTGTGGCGCAAAGAGAGAGGTGCAGTAGGGAGTAGGGGGCGGGGGCAGAAGTCCCGCTGACTGATGTGACGGCGCAACTGTGGCGCAAAGTGCCAGAGGGACTTTTCTTCAGCCACGACAAGGAATTAAAGTATTTTCAGACGTCATTTTCCAAAATCAGGAGGCTTTATGTGGATAATTTTTCTTCAGGACATGTTGATGAATCCCCTGAAACGAACAAGTAAGACTTTATATTTACTTTGTGTGAATTTACACCGCATGAGGACCGCAGCTTTCAGCCATTCAATGCAGAGCATCAATTGACATATTTCGACTTATGAGAAAGCCTGTTAAAATCCATAAATTATCAGAAATAACATCATTGCAGTGTTCAAAGCATGTGAAGAAAAGTAGCGGCTTATAGTCTGGAAATTACGGTAATCAGATTGTGGCCAACGGGTAAAAAATTTTAATTAGTCCAACAAGTAGGACCTCTGTTCAAAGCAACCTGAACAATTATGTGATTATTAATTCATTAGATTATATTATTTCATTACAAAGCAAACATACCGGGAATTGCAGGCAACTTGTTGCTGGCACAGCGGCCAGGAGGGGTCGGCCTTCGGATTTGCTTCAACTTGTCAATCTTCAGGTTCTCGAGCCTCTTCAGAGCCTGAGCTGACATGCCTATTGTCCCTCCAACGCCTCCTCCCTCCCCACCTCCTCCTCCACCTGACACTCGATCCTCCACTGTCGTGAGATCTTCCAGACTGCCTGCTGCATTCAGGTTCATCTCTACCCCGCTGTCATTGTTGTTGGCGCTCCCCAGAGGAGAACGCTCACTACTGCACGATGACTGAGCCCCAGGACTTGGCTGCGATTTCTAAAATGAGGAGGGAGAGTTTTACTCCATGTTGTTACTCTAGTATTTTGAATTGCATATTACACAAGTAATTTCTACTGCATGAGCTCACACGCGAAATTGTAAATATGGTGCTTTAAGACAAATGATACTCGATCTGTTATGATTAAACCACATTTTTCACCTCTGCTTCACTCACCAGAGTAGTCTCTGGAGCCAGAAGTTTACAGTCTTCCCTGCGTGCCTCCTCTTTTTCCAGCAACAGTTCAGTGTTTTGGCCTCCAGGGGTCATGGCAGAGCCAGGGGGACGAGGGCCCGTGTCTCCACGGTGCTTCTTGGTGATGTGCGCTTCAGGGCCGTGCACCGTCTTCACGTGCTTACGGAGGGAGCTCGGATCTGTGTAACGCTTAGTGCAACCGGGAATCTTACATACATAAGGTTTCTGCAAAAAGGCAAATGAGAGTAATCATGAGATTTATTATATATTTCATCTTTCTTAACTTAAATATTGAACATGTTTTGCAAAAAATAAACAAGAATATCTGTTGTCTGAAAATGACAGACATTTATAAAACAAATTCCATTGTATATATAATCGTACTTCATTGGAGTGAGTGCGGTTCTGGTGCTTGGCCCGGTCTGAAGCATTGGAAAAAGCCTTGTTACAGCCTTCGTGTTCGCATACATATGGTTTCTCTCCAGTGTGGGAGCGCAGGTGGGTCTTTAAATTCTCCAGACGAGAGTAGGCCTTATTACAGCCTTCAAACTGAAACAGGAGCATACACATTTAAACACATTCGTCCCTCAGGCCATCAGACTATACAACTACACACTCGGGGGGAGGAGGAGTAACGGGAAGACAGAGGATGGGAAGGAGAGGAACAGTAGTAGCCAGTAAAAGCCAGTAGAGAGCAGTATTTCTGGTATTTATGTTTGTATGTACAATTTGCAAATTTTTTTTTTTTACTTCTACTGGTAATACTCTGTGTGCTTCTTACCCTGTATGCTGCTATACAATGCTGCTGGAACCTCAATTTCCCTGAGGGAGTCTTCCTAAAGGATCGATAAAGTTCTATCTAATCTAATCTAACAGACAAGCTGTAAGAGGAAATAAGCTTGCCAAAAAAAGCCTAGATGTATTATAACACAAGTATCTCTTAATACGTTTCATGTTGAAAATAGAAGAATTATATGGGTAAGAAAGAAAAATGGGTTCTACAGCAAGACTTTGGATTCATCAATTAAAACACATATTCCTCCCACATAACGTGTGGGCGTGTCTCAAAGAGGGAAGCGTGATTCACTGTGAGTGTCCTACAGAGGATATAAGTGTCCAGGTATGGATATGTCCCAGTATTCTAAGGCCCTGTCCACATGGAGACCGGTTTTGTATCGTACTGGCATTTCATTCACACTCAACCGGCATTTTCAGAGCCCGAAGTCACTACCTTTTGAAAACAGGTCCCAGAGTTGATAAACCTGAAAATGAAGTGCTTGAATCTTCATGTGGACTGACTTTACGGAACGTTTCTGAAACAATGTCACAGCCCCACTTCTCTAGCCTCAGCAAGATGTTGCTGATGTTAACAGGGAAATTTAGTTTGCTTTTTTTCTTTCTTGATGGATCCTTAATGGGATTTATTTTTGCAACGAGCAGAGTCCTGAAGAGATGGATGATGCCTGTGGTGAATGCTGGTGTGAATAAAGGGACCGTTGTGACACAAATAAAATAATTGCAGAAAAGACATTCAGCTTTTAAAATAAGATTTTTTTTTTCTTCTTTTTGGTGGTGGGACAAAGCAGCGGCTTCCTCCGGCTCAGGATGAGAAAAGCACCAGGAGCAGACAAACACCAAGGCATTTATTTAAAAGCAATTTCCACAATAAAGAAAGAATTTTCAGACACCGTCTTCAAGCGTGTTTTATGTGGATAAGTTTTCATCAGGCTGTGATGATGAATCCAACTGAAACAACACAACAGGGTCAGTTTCAAAGACTTGATATTTGCACTGTGTGTCACTTTGTAAAGTTTTATCATCTGCTGCTACATTGATTAGTTCCTTACACGGGTTAAGCGTATGCACCACATCTTCTTGTCCATTTTTTGTGGAAGCCTTACAGTCCCACATACAGGCCTGGCATATGTACTACAGCATCTTAAGCTGTTTTCAGTGGATTCATGTAGACACAGATATTTCTTGAAATGGTGCCGTGTTTATGGAACAGTTATCAAAAAGGACAAAGAAACCAATCCTATTCATGGTGTTTGAGTATCCCAGAATCCTTTGCACGCTGGGGAACGAGGCTTGATAATGGCTCAGCAAAATGCTAACTTTAACGTTTCAATGTCGTTTTTAAGTTATAAATACATCTATCAACTGTTTCAGAAGACCACAACAGGTCGGTTTAACATAAAAAGGTAAATATTACTCACAGACATACGTGGTCTGTCCATAAATTAACGGTCCTTTTTATTTTTTTTAAAAACTACATGGATTTCATTCATATGTTTTTACGTCAGACATGCTTGAACCCTCGTGCGCATGCGTGAGTTTTTCCATGCCTGTCGGTGATGTCATTCGCCTGTGAGCACGCCTTGTGGAAGGAGTGGTCTCGCCTCCTCGTCGGATTTTCATTGTCTGGAAATGGCGGAATGAAAAGGACTTTTTTTCCATCAGAATTTTTTCAGAAGCTGTTAGAGACATGTCTATCTCGGCTTTCAGTGCTTACCAGTCGAGTGAGTATAAAAGAACTTGTGGAGAGCTGGACATGTCCCAACTTGTCCTCTAACACTCTGAAACGGAGGTGTTCCTTTGTCTCGCTTCATCAGTGAATCGGTCGTGACTGCGTGAAACCTCTGCGTGGCTTTCCATGACAAAATCTCTTGTTAAAAGTGAAATCTGCCGGCAAATGGCTGATGTCCAGGTCTTGTGATAACCAGAGAAAGAGCACACGACGGTCTCGTATCCACAGAGCCATCATCTTAGAAATAATCAAGTGGTTTGTGCCGCATTGTCGCAGCTCGCAGCGCGGCGCACCGACCGTCCTTAAAGGGGTCCTTAAAGCTGTAGTTAAAGTACTTATTCTCTGTGAAGCCTGTAAAATTTTCACTGAAAGCCAAATAAATTTTTCGAATGGTTTCTAGGTGCCAGTCTCTAACAGCTTCTGAAAAAATTCTGATGGAAAAAAAGTCCTTTTCATTCCGCCATTTCCAGACAATGAAAATCCGACGAGGGGGCGGGACCACTCCTTCCATAAGGCGTGCTCACAGGCGAATGACGCCACCAACAGGCATGGAAAAACTCACGCATGCGCACGAGGGTTCAAGCATGTCTGACGTAAAAACATATGAATGAAATCCATATAGTTTTTGAAAAAAAAAAAAAAAGGTACGATACTTTATGGACAGACCTCGTATGCTCAAAAGGGATTTAGCAGGGAAAAATTAAGATAAAGTGTTATATAACAATAAACCAAAGAAGCAGCAGATTGAAGCACTGCTTCATTTGTTCAAGGTTCAAAGCAAAGCCGTGCTGCAGAAACGGTTCATTACAGTCCTGCTGCAAGGTCTGAAATCAATGTAGAGAAATTATCATTTTCCTGACAAACACCCCCCAAAAACAACATCCACTCTGAAGGACCGATAAGGGAATCGTTAAGCAAAAAGGTTATTGATTGGCAGTTGAACATCAACGTGAGGGCACATGCGCATGCAGCGACAGGCAGCGAGAGTTTGGCGTTTGAGTTTATTGTTTGAATAGTTGTTTTTGAGTGTCTTTATGCCTCCATTGTATGTTTACTGTTGTGTGAAGGCCCATTCTGCTACTAAATGAAATGGATCCACTTTATTTTGCTGCATTGTGGCTTTTATTTCGTACCCTGTTTGTGAGGGATCTCACCGGAGCCGTCAATCCGACAGGGACACGTCATACTTACTCCAGAGACGTGTTAATGCAGCTGAACTGTGTCAGTCTGAATCGCGTAACAGATGTCATATTACCAGAATTTATCCTGAGGGATCTTAATTATCTGGTCTTTAATAAAAGTGATTTGATAAAGAAGAAGAGGAGAAAGCGGGGGAGACGAGGTGGTGTCAGGCTGCGTGTGCGTAAACAGCAGCTCACCAGGATCCCCCTGCCCGCCGTGATTATGGGAAACGTCCAGTCCCTGAGAAATAAAGTGGTTGAACTACAAGGAAACGTCCGCTTCCAAAAGGATTTTAGGAACACTTGTGTCATGGCCTTTACGGAGACATGGCTCACTGAGGAAGACCAAGACGCTGATCTGCTCATCGATGGTTTTGGAGCTCCGCTTTGTCTCGATCATCAGACTGAAGTGACGGGAAAAATACAAGGAGGTGGGGTATGTTTGTATGTCAACAAACAATACTGCACCTCTGTGAATGTCAGAGAGAAAATCTGCAAACCAGATGATGAACTTTTATCTGTGTCACTGCATCCTTTTTATCTGCCACGCGAATTCCCACAACTTTTTATAACAGTACTATACATTCACCCAAAGGCAAATGCTGCCTGTGCCTCTAGTAGTGTTTTTAATGTTGTCCAAAAATTGCAGTCCATCTCACCTGATGCCCCGAATTTTATCTTGGGAGATTTTAATCAGGTCTCTTTGGAAAAACCCTAACAAACTTCTATCAATATGTTACCTGCCCAACCAGGCGTGGTAAGACTTTGGATTTATGTTATGGGTCAATTAAAGACACTTTTAAATCACTCCCTCTTCCTCCTTTGGGTTCTGCAGATCACAACTGTGTGCATCTTCTGCCAACCTACAAGACTGTTCTAAAGAGGGGAAAAGTACAAACCAAGGAGGTTAAAGTCTGGACTGCTGATTCTGAGCTCTTTTGCAGGAATGTTTTAACTGTACTGACTGGGACATGTTTAAGCAGTCCTCTGATAACTTGGATGAACTCACTGATGTCATATGCTCTTATGTCACTTTTTGTAGAGACATGATTTTTCCCTGTATGAAAGTTAAAATTTATCCCAACAACAGACCCTGGGTCACTAAATCAGTGAAGTCTTGTATAAAGAAAAAGAAGGATGCCTTTAAAAAGGGAGTAGACTCAGACCTTCTGTTAGTCACCAACGAGCTTACAACAGAGATTCTTAAAGCAAAACAGAGTTACAAGTCTGAGTTGGAGAAGAAGATGGCTGCTCATAACCTTGGGTCAGCGTGGTCTAGTATGAAGGCTATTGCAGGCCTCCAAAATATGGAAAATAGCACAAACATTACTTTAAATGGTTTCAATTCAGATATTGAACTAGCTAATGCTCTTAATTATTTTTTAAATCGTTTTAACATATCTGATTTTAGTAAGGAAACCCAGGAACTTGGTCTCGGGCTCCATGACCCCAGCATTTTTCCTTTAACCAATGGGATATAGAAAAAGCCTTCCTTAGCACAAAAGTAAACAAGAGTCATGGTCCAGATAATACCTGCGGCCACTTACTCAAATCTTGTGCAAAAGAGCTGAGTCCAGTTTTCCAGTTGTTTAATCATATTTTTAACCAGTCTTTGGAAACACAGCATGTTCCCAAAGTGTGGAAAGATGCTGCTGTGGTCCCAGTTCCTAAATCCAGTAATCCCACAACTTTGAATGATTTTAGGCCTGTTGCCCTAACATCAATTCCGATGAAAATTTTTGAGAAATTGGTACGGTCTGAAATGCTAAAAAACACTATGCATGCACTTGATCCGTTACAATTTGCTTACAGGCCTAACAGAGGAGTGGAGGACGCCACACTCACTCTGCTTAATTTGCTTTTTAGGCATCTGGAGGGAAGTGGGTGTCACGTCCGGCTTTTATTTATTGACTTCTCCTCAGCTTTTAACACAATTCAACCTTGTATCTTGTGGGCTGGATTTTAGACTTTTTAACAAACAGAACACAGAAAGTCAGAGTGAACAGGATTTTATCAAACACAGTGTGTTCTTCTACTGGCTCGCCACAAGGGTGTGTGCTCTCATCTTTGTTATTTATTCTTTACACCAGTATGTGTCAGAGCACTTTTAAAAACAGGTTCATTTTAAAATACGTGGATGACACAGTGATTGTCAGTCTGCTGCGGGACAATGAGAGCAGCCACGGCCCTGTAGTTGACCATTTTGTTAAATGGTGTGAGGACTCATATCTTCAGATCAATACATCAAAAACTAAAGATATGGTCATTGATTTCAGGAAGCATGGTAGCACACCTGACAACACAATAATTAATGGACAACCAGTTGAAATTGTGCAAACTTATAAATACCTTGGGACTATTATTGATAATTCGCTGAAGTTTGAGGCAAACTGTGAGGCGGTGTGCAGGAAGGGACACCAGCGTTTGTTCTGCCTCAGGAAACTGTCCTACTTCCACATCGGCCGAACCATGTTAACACTATTTTATCGTGCTTTTATTGAATCTGTTTTATCTTTTTCATTGGTGGCATGGTTTGGCAGTCTGACAGTGAAGGACAGGAACAGACTGGGTCAGATTATTAAATGGTCCAGTCGGCTGATTGGTGAGTCGCAGCTGAGTTTAGAGTCCCTGTGCACCAAACATTTACAGCGGATAACCAGTTGCATCACAGTTGATGACTCCCATCCCCTGGCTAATGAATTTCAGCTCCTACCTTCTGGCCGTAGGTTTAATGCCCCAAGGTGTAGGACAAAACGCTACAGGAGTAGTTTTGTCCCAGCGGCAATTGTGCATTTGAACAAATCTTAGTAGGTTTGGCACATATTTATATATTTATTTATTTATTTGCCCTTTGCACATCAGTTTTATGCTGACCATCTTTTAGTGGTTTTTCCTGAGGCTTCTTTTTTACTGGTTTAGTAAGCTTGTGAGTCCCCGGTGGTGTTTGTGTTACAGTTTGTTTTGCACATGTTCTTTGTTAGTGTTTTCATTGTTATTGTTGTGTTTGACTAACATGGACGCCCTTTTCTGTTTGCTGCAAGTCAAATCTACCTACAGGTACGAATAAAGTCACCTGAACCTGAACCTTGATGTCGGTGGATCGAATAATTTCTTAAGGATACCCAAAAAGAACTGGTTCCTGACGCACACCCCTAACAGCAACATGCCTTTTTTTTTTTTTCTTTTTTTAAAATAAAAGTCACATTAAAGACTCATAATTATCTTAGTTAAACACCTAAATACATATTTTGTTTGAACTCACCTCCATAATGACGCAATGTTGCAAACAAGCCGCAAACACTTGTTTACACTGACAACAACATCTCGGCCTCCCCAGCGGGAACATGATTACGCGTGAGATTTGACACCGTAAAGGCGTCTATAGGGAAAGTTCCATTTCCATATAGACAAGGCCTAAAGGTCCTTTTGTTACAACAAATGAGGAAAACAGAACCCAGAATGCTGGCACAGAGCACGCACACACACACACACACACACACACACACACACACACACACACACACACACACACACACACACACACACACACACACACACACACACACAGAAAGGAAGAAACCTGCTGATGGACTCACAGTGCACTTGTGTGGTTTCTCTCCCGTGTGTCTGCGCATATGAACAACCAGCATGTACTGAGCTTTGAACGGCCTCTGTTCCCGCGAGCACTCCTGCCAGTGACACACAAATTCCTTCTTTTCTCCATGGATATGCTCGTTGTTGATGTGCTATGGAGCAAATGGACAAACATGGATACTTCTGCATCAAACAAAACACTTTTTGGATTTTCTTCAGGTGACTATTTCATTATTTGGGATCAATCGAGCTGCATCTCTTACGTGAACAAGTTGGTCCTGTGTGTCGAACTCCTTGTTGCAGCTCTCCCACCGACAGTTGGTTTCATAAATGGCCTCCGGTTCAGGTTTTCCATCCTCCTTTTCCAAATCATCTCTGCCATCCAAGAGTCCCAGAAGAGGATCCTTATTGCAAATGTGAAAGCAAAGCTCAAATTTTAAATAAAGTAACCCATGTGTATATATGAATTTATTCATTTTGTTTATTTATTGTCAATCAAACAGCAACCATTCAACACGTCCAGTAAAGCAAGACAGAAAACACATGCAGACAGCAACAAATGATGTCATTTTTAACTCTGACTATAAGGTTATGCTTGCACTTGAAACATTAGGTCAATTTTCACTAGATTTGGTAAGAAGGTTGGGTCTGAAGCACCCATTCCATTTTGGGGGTAGATCAGTAAAGAGCGGTTGAATCAGGAATTTATAACCTATTTCAACCTTACGAATCTTGGTGGAACAGCTGAGACTGGCCTTGCAATTTCTGGTAATCTTCTGGAAGAAATGTTTCATAAAACAAAATGGAAAATGGAAGGTTGTATCTGCTCTGAAGCCTCAGTAATTACGGAGATTGGAGTTCTGGGTAAATTTAGTTGGTTTTGGTCTTTACTATAGAAACACCTCTTTCTGAGACAGTGTTCCATTAGAACCTCCAGAAACTTGTATCTTGTAAATATTTTGGTATCGAAATTAGGATGATATGACAGGCAGATCATAACTAAAGCTCCATTCTCACTTTAGTGGATGTACAAGAAGAATAGGAGCTGGACTACCGACATGTAGATCTGAGTCTGAGCTCCGGTCACGCTATCTGTTCTCTGCCATCGGACAAGACACTTAATCTGCATGGTCCCATCCACTCAGCTGTAAAAGGGTATAGGCCTTTGCTTTTGAATTATCCTGCCATAGACTGGTGTGACATCCAGGTGGAGTCGTAGACTCGCATTTCACAATATGGTATCCAGGGATAAGCAAAGTCATCAATGGGCCCCGGGATTGATGGAGGAATAACAGGAAACGTGGACTTCGAAACCTTCTCTATAACTTGGAGAACCGTTGGCGGTCAAGTGGTTGTCTGTGATGAACTGGGATATTCCACCTTTTGCCGTGGTCTTGCTTTAACTGTGACTTTTGAAGATGTTCAAAATTTATTTTCATTCATCACGAGCTTTGACGTACTACGGAAATACCTTGCACTTCCATGTCATGGACAACATGGTCATACATGCCTTACCATCAATGGGAGGTTTTCCAAAAGCGTCATGGTTATACTGTGGGCCTATTACGTGTCTACGGTTACGCTACTGTTGTGTCTGCAAACATCGCATCGTACAAGCGTGGCTCATTAAGTCATCATACCATGTGCTAAACTTGCATATTACTCCATCAGCCGTGCACTAAGCCACGTGCATGGGCAATGGTGATGTTCACAAGCAGGTTTGTAATGTTTATAGACTATGCATGTCCATGAAAGTGAGAAGGGGGCTGAATGGGGAGAAGTGTTTTTTTTCAAGTGAATTCACTGGGTTGGTTTCATGGTGTTTTAATTCATTGAAAACCAACTACACATCCGTGACTGTTACTGCACCTGGGTGCCGGTGGAGGAAGGACTGGCCACATCTCCCTCCGACCTCTCCTCCAGACTCTTCATGTTGAGGCTGTCCATCACGCCTCCCAACCCCGGTTCTGTCTTCAACTGCACCAAAAACACACAATTACCACTACTGCCAAACACTCAGTGTGAGGCAGGTCAGTCTGTCTTTAGACATATTCACACACAGATTTTCACTCTCCTGCTGACCAGCCATGTTTCTTTACTCCAGTCTTCTAGCAGGAGCAGAAGGAGCACTGAGTCTAAATTCTTTGTAAGATGTAGGAGAGCATTTACTTACATGTCCATGCTTGGGTGGAGCGTGCAGCCGAGGACTGTGGGCAGGTAAGCGAGGTGCTTGGCAAGGACCAGGTGTGTGTCCACCCATAGGCGTTCCTCCACCACCTCCATACATGGAACCCTGTGGTCTGGACTGGCAGTTTATAGAGCTGGAGTAGCCCAAAGATGGACTGAAGGAGCATCAGAAGAAACAAATATGGCAATTACCAAAAAGTAAAACATTCTCTGTCAATTTGTGTCATGGTAAATCTGCTGGAATCAGAAGAACAAAAGCTGTATTTGTAGTCTCGTTCACTTCATGTTAGTCATTTGCCAGACTGTTTTGTGTGTAAAGGCTCAAAAAGCATTAAAGCAAATGCATGCAAAATAAACAACAAAACCTACTGATTTATTTCAAAGTTCCACAAACAGCACTTGAAATCACATTCATTTTTTAAAATCCCACCTCATGGCGCCCACAGAGAGATGCCCGTAAGAGCTGGCTGCGTTGGGATTGCACCGAGAGTTAACAAAGGCTATCAGGGAGTTGGGTGACGTCCGGATGACCGTCTGCAGGTCAACGCTTGCGTCAGACAGAGGGGAGATGGACAGCGCTCTCTTTTTACTCAGCTTCAGCATAGAGCGAGGCGTGGAGAACCTCGAGCCTGAACGACAACAGGAGGAGCTTTGAGTGAGGAGGTTCATTCAGTAGAAACCACGCGCGTCGTGGCATGCTGAGCTGTTTCCTTACCGTCACCGGAGCCAATCTGATCAGAAGCAGGCTGGACTTGACAGAAGCTGTGATGAGACGATATCATGTTGCTCTGGTTACAGTACGGTGCCGCACTCCCACCTGCCAAACATCAGGAACACTCAAACACGGAAACAGGTCTGACAGAAATTCCACAAAGCTGTGACGAGGGGCGATTGAGAAGTCTGGATTGAGAAGTGTGGTTCTCTATTTTTTTGCATTCTGAGAAACAAACATTTCTCAACGTTGCACCCAGTGAGTCAAAACTTCCCACATTCGAGAAATTGTTTCTCAGAATGCCAAAAATTTAGCACCACACCCTACTTTTTCTGGCTGAAGCTCAAAACCTCTTAATTGCGCCTCGCATGTTGTAAATATCCATTCGTGCCAAAGATTGGGATTTTTCTGTCAAATAAATATAATTAAAAGACAAACAATAATACTGAGAAAACAAACTACAGCTCTTTATAAAATAAATATAAAAATACATATAACACATACAATGGATAAATGATATGCCATAAATAACATCACCTTATCCATAATTGGTGCCATCCCCCCCCCATGTGGCCAGTAACTGCTAATACAAGAGTCATCAAGAGATGACATACCCCCTGGTCCCCACAAATCAGAAATACAAAGTGTCTGGGATCACACAAGTACACCCTTATGCAAAATATAAATGAAATTGGTCAACTGGTTCTTGCGATATCGCGCTACCAAGAGTGGCAATCACAATATCTTGAATATCTCGCTGTGCCCTTGAAATTGACCCCAGGCTGCCGATAATCGACTGGTGTGGGGGATCACCCAAGTAAACCTCTTATGCTAAATATGAATGAAATTGGCCAACTGGTTCTCGAGATATCATGCTAACAAGTGAAAATGAATGGAGGGATGGATGGACAGACAGACATGCTGATTGTTATATCGCCCCGTATTTCATACCTGGGGGATAAAAAAGTGATGGAATTGTGTACAAAATCTCAACTACACACCTTGTCCTGTGCACGTAACAAATTATGACTGGCTGAGCAAGGAAGTATGTGTTTCAGCACAAACAACAGCGGTGCCCCTGAAGTCAGTGAGCTTGAATTTGGAACTCAAATCAGTACACTGACATGGTGGTTATAAGACCTCATCAGACCTTAGGAAACGCAAATTTATACTCATAACTGTAGCAGATGCTGAGTTAGTTTTCGTGACATTTTTCAAGTCAAATGGATCCTAGTCAGTTTTGTATTTTCATGTTGTAAAACAAAACAAAAAACAGAATTTTCTTCTCCTTCCGGCTGCTTCCGTTAGGGGTCACCACAGCAGATCAATCGTTTCCATCTCACCCTGTCCTCTGTATCTTCCTCTGTCACACCAACCACCTGCACGTCCTCCCTCAGCACATCCATAAACCTCCTCTTTGGCCTCCTTCTTCTCCTCCTGCCTGGTGGCTCCATCCTCAGCATCCTTCTCACTATATACTCTGGATCCCTCCTCTGCACATGTCCAAACCATCTCAATCTCACTTCTCTGATTTTGTCTCCAACCATCCCACCTGAGCTGTCCCTACTACTGCAAACAAGAAAGGGCTCAGAGCTGAACCTTGGTGTAATCCCACCTCCACCCTGAAGGAATCTGTCGTTCCTACTGCACATCTCACCGCTGTCACTCTATCGTTGTACATGTCCTGAACTACCCTCACATACTTCTCTGCCACTCCAAACTTCCTCATACAATACCACAACTCTTGTCCCGGAACTCTGTCCTGAGCTTTCTCTAAATCCACAAACACACAATATAACTCCTTCTGGCCTTCTCTATACTTCTCCATCAGTACTCTCAGAGCAAACATTGCATCGTAGTGCTCTTTCTCTACATGAAACCATACTGCTGCTCACAGATCACCTGTTTTTCATGCTACAGGACAGTTCCATGCCTCCGCTGGAATGTCATCGGGACCAGCTGCCTTTCCACTCTTCATCCTCTTCATAGCAGCCCTCATTTCATCAATACTAAAATCTTGCACTTCCTGATTTACTTTTGCCAACATCATCCAGCCTTTTCTCTCTCTCTCTCTCTCTCTCTCTCTCTCTCTCTCTCTCTCTCTCTCTCTCTCTCTCTCTCTCTCACATTTTCTTCATTCATCAGCTCCTCAAAATATTCCCTCCATCTTCTCAACACACTCTCCTCACTTCTCAGCAGATTACCATCTGTATCTTTTACCACCCTAACCTGCTGCACATCCTTTCCAGCTAATGTCCTTTTGTCTGGCCAGTCGGTACAAGTCCTTTTCTCCTTCCTACCTCTTCAACTTCTTGTACAGTTCGCTGTATATCTATTCCTTAGCTTTGCCACTTCTCTTTTAGGCTTATGCCACATCTCCTTGTACTACTGTCTACTTTCTTTATCTCTCTTACTATCCCAGTTCTTTTTTGCCAACCTCTTTCTCCTTTTGCTTTCCTGGACATCTTCATTCTACCACCAAGTCTGCCTTCCTTCCACTGTCCAGATGTCACATGCAGTACCTTCCTAGCTGTCTCCCTCACCACATCTGCAGTACCTATCCAGTTGTCCAAAACTGCTTCCCCTCCATCCAGTGCCTGTCTCACCTGCTCACTGAATTTCACACAACAGTGTTCCTCCTTCAACTTTCACAATCTGATCAATTGTTGAGCTCTCACTCTCTTTTCTTCTTCACCTCTAAAGTCATCCTACAAACCACCATCCTGTGCTGTCTAGCTACACTCTCTCTTGCCACCACCTACAGTCACCAATTTCTTTTAGCTTGGATCTCATACAAAGAATGTAGTCTACCTGTGTGCACCTTCCTCCTCTCTTATGTGTCACCCTGAGCTCCTCCCCCTTAGTAGGTATTCACCACAGCCATTTCTATCTTTATTGCAAAATCATCCACCATCTGCCATTACACATTCCTGTCCTTGATGCCATATCTACCCATTACTTCCTCATCACCTCTGTTCCCTTTGCCAAAATGCCCATTGAACTCTGCTCTTATCACCACTCTTTCATCCTTGGGCACACTCTCCACCACCTCATGTAACACACTCCAGAAATATTCTTTCTCCTTTATCTTGCAACCTACCTGTGGGGCATATGCACTGATGATATTCATCATCACCACTTCAATTTCCAACTTGACACTCATCACCCTGTCAGACACTCGCTCAACCTCCAACACACTCTTTCTTTAAAATGACCCCAACACCATTTCTCTTCCTATCCTCACCATGATACAACAACCTGAACCTACCATGTATGCTCCTACTCTTCCCTTCCACTTGGTCTCTTGCACATACAACATGTCTACCTTTATCCTATCCATCATATCAGCCAGCGCTCTCCCTTTACCAATCATACTGCTAACATTCAAAGTCCTGACTCTAATGTTCACCCTTCTACTTGTAGTTTTCCTCTTCTCTCGCTGTCTGTGGACACATTCTCTTCCTCTACTTCTTGAAGCTAATAATGGTACATTTGAGAAATGCCAATCGAACATTTCCTCCAGCATCTTCACATCTAAATTAGCAGCAGCTGTGAGATTAAACTGATGTAAAAGATACTCTGACTCACCCTCTGTAGGCAGCCTGTGACCCATCATGCTGTGAGGAGGCAGAGCCTGAGGAGGCCTCATGCATTGATCCAAGCAGTGGCCAATCCCCTGTTCCGGCCCTGGTCCGTGACTCATGTTTGGAGTCATGGGGTTATACATAGACCGGCAGTCCTGGGTTGGGCCGTTAAGGTGCGGACCATGCAGCAAGGATACATCGCTGTATGGAGGCTGATCTGGTGGGGCGAGGCTGGACGTCAACAAAAGACAAAAGAACAAATCCTCATTTTAAAATAACTTACATGGAGTATGGTGCTGTAAACCCCAGCGATCTGTATAAAGTTCCTAATAACATACAAGGGAATTGATACATTTTGCAAGAGGACCACCGCAGCATGATGCCTGCACAGTGAAGTACAAACTGACATCAGCAAACTGCTAAAAAAAAAAAAAAGATGGTTTGGCTCATAACCTACTATTGGTACCAATACTGACAAACTTAGTTGTGCACTGAGGGAGTGGAAGCAGAGTCTCTTTGGATAGCCAAGAAGCACTGATGGTCATCCGACCAAACGGGAACATCCCACTAGACCGAAGATTCACTAGTCAGAAGGTTCAGGTCAATAAATGAATATATTTTGATGCCAAGTTTCAGTAGTCTGCACTACTAGCTGTATACTTACATGTGTTTTCGTTTCAGTTAAAAATACATTTCTTTCATCTGTGATTTGAAAGTAAATGTTACTTTTATAAAAAAAACAAACAAACAAAAAATAAATACGTTATTTTTGTTTTTAACTTTGGTAGTTATAAGATGCACAGTACAATGTAAATGTCACAATATTCCATAATTAAAACTTTGGCATTTAATTCAAATGGCAGTTATCCAACCTTCACGGGTGACTCTGTGAACTGAGATATCAATCAATCAATCAATCAATTTTTTTTATATAGCGCCAAATCACAACAAACAGTTGCCCCAAGGCGCTTTATATTGTAAGGCAAGGCCATACAATAATTATGTAAAACCCCAACGGTCAAACGACCCCCTGTGAGCAAGCACTTGGCTACAGTGGGAAGGAAAAACTCCCTTTTAACAGGAAGAAACCTCCAGCAGAACCAGGCTCAGGGAGGGGCAGTCTTCTGCTGGGACTGGTTGGGGCTGAGGGAGAGAACCAGGAAAAAGACATGCTGTGGAGGGGAGCAGAGATCGATCACTAATGATTAAATGCAGAGTGGTGCATACAGAGCAAAAAGAGAAAGAAACAGTGCATCATGGGAACCCCCCAGCAGTCTACGTCTATAGCAGCATAACTAAGGGATGGTTCAGGGTCACCTGATCCAGCCCTAACTATAAGCTTTAGCAAAAAGGAAAGTTTTAAGCCTAATCTTAAAAGTAGAGAGGGTGTCTGTCTCCCTGATCTGAATTGGGAGCTGGTTCCACAGGAGAGGAGCCTGAAAGCTGAAGGCTCTGCCTCCCATTCTACTCTTACAAACCCTAGGAACTACAAGTAAGCCTGCAGTCTGAGAGCGAAGCGCTCTATTGGGGTGATATGGTACTACGAGGTCCCTAAGATAAGATGGGACCTGATTATTCAAAACCTTATAAGTAAGAAGAAGAATTTTAAATTCTATTCTAGAATTAACAGGAAGCCAATGAAGAGAGGCCAATATGGGTGAGATATGCTGTCTCCTTCCAGTCCCCGTCAGTACTCTAGCTGCAGCATTTTGAATTAACTGAAGGCTTTTTAGGGAACTTTTAGGACAACCTGATAATAATGAATTACAATAGTCCAGCCTAGAGGAAATAAATGCATGAATTAGTTTTTCAGCATCACTCTGAGACAAGACCTTTCTAATTTTAGAGATATTGCGTAAATGCAAAAAAGCAGTCCTACATATTTGTTTAATATGCGCTTTGAATGACATATCCTGATCAAAAATGACTCCAAGATTTCTCACAGTATTACTAGAGGTCAGGGTAATGCCATCCAGAGTAAGGATCTGGTTAGACACCATGTTTCTAAGATTTGTGGGGCCAAGTACAATAACTTCAGTTTTATCTGAGTTTAAAAGCAGGAAATTAGAGGTCATCCATGTCTTTATGTCTGTAAGACAATCCTGCAGTTTAGCTAATTGGTGTGTGTCCTCTGGCTTCATGGATAGATAAAGCTGGGTATCATCTGCGTAACAATGAAAATTTAAGCAATACCGTCTAATAATACTGCCTAAGGGAAGCATATATAAAGTGAATAAAATTGGTCCTAGCACAGAACCTTGTGGAACTCCATAATTAACTTTAGTCTGTGAAGAAGATTCCCCATTTACATGAACAAATTGTAATCTATTAGACAAATATGATTCAAACCACCGCAGCGCAGTGCCTTTAATACCTATGGCATGCTCTAATCTCTGTAATAAAATTTTATGGTCAACAGTATCAAAAGCAGCACTGAGGTCTAACAGAACAAGCACAGAGATGAGTCCACTGTCCGAGGCCATAAGAAGATCATTTGTAACCTTCACTAATGCTGTTTCTGTACTATGATGAATTCTAAAACCTGACCGAAACTCTTCAAATAGACCATTCCTCTGCAGATGATCAGTTAGCTGTTTTACAACTACCTTTCAAGAATTTTTGAGAGAAAAGGAAGGTTGGAGATTGGCCTATAATTAGCTAAGATAGCTGGGACAAGTGATGGCTTTTTAAGTAATGGTTTAATTACTGCCACCTTAAAAGCCTGTGGTACATAGCCAACTAACAAAGATAGAATTGATCATATTTAAGATCGAAGCATTAAATAATGGTAGGGCTTCCTTGAGCAGCCTGGTAGGAATGGGGTCTAATAAACATGTTGATGGTTTGGATGAAGTAACTAATGAAAATAACTCAGACAGAACAATCGGAGAGAAAGAGTCTAACCAAATACCGGCATCACTGAAAGCAGCCAAAGATAACGATACGTCTTTGGGATGGTTATGAGTAATTTTTTCTCTAATAGTTAAAATTTTGTTAGCAAAGAAAGTCATGAAGTCATTACTAGTTAAAGTTAATGGAATACTCAGCTCAATAGAGCTCTGACTCTTTGTCAGCCTGGCTACAGTGCTGAAAAGAAACCTGGGGTTGTTCTTATTTTCTTCAATTAGTGATGAGTAGAAAGATGTCCTAGCTTTACGGAGGCTTTTTTATAGAGCAACAGACTCTTTTTCCAGGCTAAGTGAAGATCTTCTAAATTAGTGAGACGCCATTTCCTCTCCAACTTACGGGTTATCTGCTTTAAGCTACGAGTTTGTGAGTTATACCACGGAGTCAGACACTTCTGATTTAAAGCTCTCTTTTCAGAGGAGCTACAGCATCCAAAGTTGTCTTCAATGAGGATGTAAACTATTGACGAGATACTCTATCTCCCTTACAGAGTTTAGGTAGCTACTCTGCACTGTGTTGTTATATGGCATTAGAGAACATAAAGAAGGAATCATATCCTTAAACCTAGTTACAGCGCTTTCTGAAAGACTTCTAGTGTAATGAAACTTATTCCCTACTGCTGGGTAGTCCATCAGAGTAAATGTAAATGTTATTAAGAAATGATCAGACAGAAGGGAGTTTTCAGGGAATACTGTTAAGTCTTCTATTTCCATACCATAAGTCAGAACAAGATCTAAGATATGATTAAAGTGGTGGGTGGACTCATTTACTTTTTGAGCAAAGCCAATAGAGTCTAATAATAGATTAAATGCAGTGTTGAGGCTGTCATTCTCAGCATCTGTGTGGATGTTAAAATCGCCCACTATAATTATCTTATCTGAGCTAAGCACTAAGTCAGACAAAAGGTCTGAAAATTCACAGAGAAACTCACAGTAACGACCAGGTGGATGATAGATAATAACAAATAAAACTGTTTTTTGGGACTTCCAATTTGGATGGACAAGACTAAGAGACAAGCTTTCAAATGAATTAAAGCTCTGTCTGGGTTTTTGATTAATTAATAAGCTGGAATGGAAGATTGCTGCTAATCCTCTGCCCCGGCCCGTGCTACGAGCATTCTGACAGTTAGTGTGACTCGGGGGTGTTGACTCATTTAAACTAACAAATTCATCCTGCTGTAACCAGGTTTCTGTTAGGCAGAATAAATCAATATGTTGATCAATTATTATATCATTTACCAACAGGGACTTAGAAGAGAGAGACCTAATGTTTAATAGACCACATTTAACTGTTTTAGTCTGTGGTGCAGTTGAAGGTGCTATATTATTTTTTCTTTTTGAATTTTTATGCTTAAATAGATTTTTGCTGGTTATTGATAGTCTGGGAGCAGGCACCGTCTCTACGGGGATGGGGTAATGAGGGGATGGCAGGGGGAGAGAAGCTGCAGAGAGGTGTGTAAGACTACAACTCTGCTTCCTGGTCCCAACCCTGGATAGTCACGGTTTGGAGGATTTAAGAAAATTGGCCAGATTTCTAGAAATGAGAGCCGCTCCATCCAAAGTGGGATGGATGCCGTCTCTCCTAACAAGACCAGGTTTTCCCCAGAAGCTTTGCCAATTATCTATGAAGCCCACCTCATTTTTTGGACACCACTCAGACAGCCAGCAATTCAAGGAGAACATGCGGCTAAACATGTCACTCCCGGTCCGATTGGGGAGGGGCCCAGAGAAAACTACAGAGTCCGACATTGTTTTTGCAAAGTTACACACCGATTTAATGTTAATTTTAGTGACCTCCGATTGGCGTAACCGGGTGTCATTACTGCCGACGTGAATTACAACCTTACCAAATTTACGCTTAGCCTTAGCCAGCAGTTTCAAATTTCCTTCAATGTCGCCTGCTCTGGCCCCCGGAAGACAATTGACTATGGTTGCTGGTGTCGCTAACTTCACATTTCTCAAAACAGAGTCGCCAATAACCAGAGTTTGATCCTCGGCGGGTGTGTCGTCGAGTGGGGAAAAACGGTTAGAGATGTGAACGGGGTGGCGGTGTACACGGGGCTTCTGTTTAGGGCTACGCTTCCTCCTCACAGTCACCCAGTCAGCCTGCTTTCCCGGCTGCTCGGGATCTGCCAGGGGGGAACTAACGGCGGCTAAGCTACCTTGGTCCGCACCAACTACAGGGGCCTGGCTAACTGTAGAATTTTCCACGGTGCGGAGCCGAGTCTCCAATTCGCCCAGCCTGGCCTCCAAAGCTACGAATAAGCTACACTTATTACAAGTACCGTTACTGCTAAAGGAGGCCGAGGAATAACTAAACATTTCACACCCAGAGCAGAAAAGTGCGGGAGAGACAGGAGAAGCCGCCATGCTAAATCGGCTAAGAGCTAGTAGCTACGCTAAGCTAGCGGATTCCTAAAAACACGCAAAGTGAATAATGTGTAAATAATTTAGAGGTGATTCAGCAGAAGGAGTGCTTTAGTTAAGGCACGTAAAGATTACACTGGGAAACAAATCGTAATCTAGATAACTAGATCAATCTAACTGCGCAGATTAAACAGCTAACAGATACAGAAAAACACCGCTGTGCTCCGGAACAGGAAGTGATACAATACCGCAGTGAGAGCCAACCACCAGTAGAGTTATGTGATATTTGTCTTAATTTGGAGTAAATACACACACAGACTACTGAACCTTCAGACTAGTGAAACTTTGGACTACTGAACCTTCAAACTAGTGAACCTTCAGACTACTCAACCTTCAGACTAGTGAACCTTCAGACTACTCAACCTTCAGACTAGTGAAACTTCAGACTACCGAACATTCAGACTAGTGAACCTTCAGACTACTCAACCTTCAGACTAGTGAAACTTCAGACTACCGAACATTCAAACTAGTGAACCTTCAGACTACTCAACCTTTAGACTAGTGAAACTTCAGACTACCGAACCTTCAAACTAGTGAACCTTCAAACTAGTGAACCTTCAGACTACTCAACCTTCAGACTAGTGAACCCTTCCCTCACCAAATAGGAGCTTTAAATATCTAAGCTGTAAATGTCACAAGATCCAACAGGGACTTAAATGAAGAGAGAAAATCATACTTGGTATAAAGACCCTAGACTGTATATGTACTGGATGCCACCAATAGATTTCCTGCAGAGACATGGAGGAGCCATTTTGAAGCTCAAAAAATTGCTGGTCTGGTTGCCGCCATGTTCGCAGTGCTTGCTCTGCCTACGCTAAAGTTAATCCATAAAAGGGTAAAGAGGTGGAGTGCAGACGAGACCCTGTGTGACCTGGGCACGATGAATGAAGCCCGAACATACCCCCATCTCAGCATTACCAAGCTAACAGGCTAACCTCAGTTCCAGTGTTTTGCTAAAGCTTTTTTTGGAGAGTGGGTGGTGAATTTCTTAAAGGGTGGCTTGAGTGTGGTTATTAAAAATTATGACTGCCTTATTTGCACAGTCATCAACAGTTAACTGGACCTAATGTCATCAAGCTACAGATAGCTGCTCATGTTGTTAGCATACCAAATTAAATAACATGGACATTTTACTAGCTGGAAATACTGAAGCACAGATTTATTACACAATGCGTTAGGACAATTAACCACACAACAAGCCATATTATTACAGATATTTGCAATAAAATGCTCATAAAGGGCAGGCATGGCCCTCCACAACAACTAGTAGCCACGGCTAATGGTCTCTGTGCTACCAGAGCTTTGAGCTCGGCTCAATGTCTACACACTAGCTGTTATTCAAAGTGACTACACAATTAATTAGGCATAACATTATGGCTAAGGAGTTACCAAAACAAACAAACAAATGAACAAAACCCGCATACAGCTGTCAGAGAGGCTATGAAGACCAAATGTGTTTTTTTTTCTTTTTTGTACCAGGGTGCAAACATTTTTTTTTTTCTCCTCAAACATTGGACATTTAAACATGTGCTTCTAAGGAAACCTGCTCACTTTTGGGGGCAGCCTCAAGTGGATATTCAAAGACTTGCACCTTCTTCTTTTAGGTATGTCTCACTTTTGACAGCTGGAGGCTGGGGCTTGATGAAGACCCTGTAACTGCCATTTAAAGTATAAATCTGAAAGGGACACTCAGAGTATAACACTTGTCCTTGCTTGTTTGACACAGATTCATGCAAATTTAACTTTTTGTGATTCAGTGATACCATATTATATGGTTCTTTGTGGCCTTGACATTTGATCATTTCTGTACAAAATGCATACTTGATCCTTCAGTAACATATGAAATCGTGTTTAATCCACATTGACTCTAAACTGTTAGAGTTAACCAGACCGTGACATTTTAAGACCACCAAGGTCAAAGGTTGTGTGGTGAAAATAAAACTGATATATGATTTGTGGTTAATTGTACACAAACAAAGGAGTACCATAACCAGTTTCTCGAAGGAGACATTCTAAATATTCTCTCTATATAAACTTTGGACCAAAACATTGACCTTTGCCTGTGACTTTGACTTTTAACCTTTTTTTTTTTTTTAACTCAGATCACTTTGTCTCAAGCTCTCCTTTAAACATATGGCCAAGTGTAGTCCAAATCGGATTAAAACTCTAGACGGACACACACGACTGAAAACAACCTCCACGTTAAAAACCCAAATCCACCCAAATCATCGGCACTGCACTATGTTGTGACATCCACCTTTCACCGCCAGATGGCATGTAGTTCTTATGATGCACACTGTGACCAACACGTCTGGCTCATTGGAACTTTCCAGACTTGAATTGCAACTTATTTTCTGAGCTTTTCTCCATCTCATTTGCTGTTTCATCGTCTTTCTCTTCTGTTCTTTTCCCGCGTTCCCTCTCTTTGTTGAGGGTCGGCCTTCATCTGTCCACCTTCTAAATCTTCCTTTCACTTCTTTCATTCTTTCACAACGTGTATTCCACGCAGGAACTTAATCTGTCCACTCTAATCCACTGAATTTACCTCCCTCCCATTCTCACCCATCTCTCCCTCGCTCTGTTTCTCTTCTGCCATTCATTCCGCCTGTTGTACTTCAGTTTTTCTCTCTCTCTCAACTCCCCCTCTATCCGTTCTATCTCTGTCTCCTCTCCTGTTCTCCTCTCTGCTTCTGTCCCTCTTTTTTTCTCTCACCCTGGGTAACCTGAGCGGGGTGAGGCGCAGTCATGCAGAGCACAGCGGGGCCTGGTCAGCCTGTAATTAGCAGCTGTCAGGGAGCGAGAGAGAGAGAGAGAGAGAGAGGCCGAGTCCACCCGCAACCTGGGTGGCACGAAGAAGGGAGGGATGACGGGGTGAAGGCGGAAGAGAGGAGCCGAGCCAGCACTGTCCACAATAAAACACACCAAGACCCGCACTTCTGCACCCGGGCCATACCTGCGACGGTTAAACGGGAAACATTTGTGAGCCTCAAATTTGGATAAAATCTTAGTTTTCTCATCACTGTTGTGACCAAGCTGACGGCAAAAAGTACATGCGGCAAGACAAGCGCACAGAATGAAAGTTTTCTCTGACTTACGGGTGCTTGTGAGCACTTTCTGCTCAAACAACATACAGAAATTAAGGTTTATTCCTGTTGTACCCACATGACAACTTTTTCAAATTTCAAGAACGTTATTCGATTTTAAATTGTTTCATTTCATGTTGTACAATGGCAAAGTCATACATTTTTCACATGATTATTTTCAAGAATACAACAGCGTATTACTTCGAGTTACAGAAAGATGTAGAATTACTGACCCAAATGAAAAAAATATATATACAGAATTTGGTACAGTTGTTCCTGTTTTGTATAAAGGGGACAAACCTGATTTAAAAGACCTCTTCTGTGTCACCAGTTGCTGTTTTCTGTTTGACACAGCTGTTTGTCCTTACCTATGGCCACCATCATGGCATATACGTTTTTTCATGTAAGAGAAACCTTATCTGTAACAAAAGCTGATTAGTAAAGTAAAGTTAATAGTAAAGTTAATTTTAGTTGAGTGATTAAATTAAACTTATTTCTACAGTGCCAAATTATGATAGAAGTCATCTCAAGGTGCTATACACGAGCAAGTCTTGACCTTACACAACCCATACAAACTGAGGACAGTGGTAAAGAAAAAAATCCCTCAGCATTTTCTGATTCTCAGAAGAAAACCTCAAGGAGACCAGGCTCAGAGCGGTGGCCATCTGCAACAGCCGTACTAACAAAATAGAGCAAAAGCACAACACAGAATTGTCAGAACATGCAGTGACATAGGTAAATGTGGTAGGTACGCAACTGTGTTCCATCAGGATGTGGAAATTGGGTACCAATAAAATACTATATTAGGAAGTAGACACTGGTCCTGAGGTCCATGTGGCTAATGCTTATCCACAGATATAGAGAGTTCTGGAACCCTGAAGGTGAAAGTTTGATCCTTCTTGGATGGGAAGCCAGTGCATCGCACGTTACTCCCTCTGCAGAAGGCTGGTACTCATTTACAGCTGGGTGGACTGAGGTGATACAGGCAAAGTGTCTAGTCACACACTATAGGTAGCCTGAGCACACCACTGGATTCAAACCTTACTTAAATTCTGATGCCACAGAGCCACCTGCTCTGCTCTGCTCTGATTTTTCCCAGCTTGACCGGAAAAATCACTAAGAGCCCTTGGGCAAGGTCCTAATCCCCTAGTTGCTCTTGGTGTGTAGGTGTAGTGAGCACCATGTATGCAGCACCCTAACATCGGAGAGGAATGTGAGCATTATTGTAAAGCGCTTGAGCATATGATGCAGATGGAAAAGCGCTATATAAAACGTAGACCATTTACCATTTGAAGTACTTTAAAATTTAAGAAGTGATATCACTGGGAAGTCAGGAACCCATTTTGTTGTGGAAAAGGTAAGCTTTCATTATATAACGTATACTACAATTGTATTGAGAAATATCAATTAAAAACTATCGCAAATGCTACTTGGAGGGTACGTGAACCATCTTTCAGCTGCTCTGGTTATAAAGAGTTCAAGGTTACCCATTGTTCTCTCATCTACAGTATTTTACTGCCCTGTCGATTTTGCTCTTTCAACAGCTAACACTAGGTATTTGCACAACATTTAAACTAAATTAATTGACAAACAAAATGCACATCTGGGTAGATAGGCTAAGACTCAAACGGTTATTTAGAATGGTTAATTCAACTGCCAGAAGCGCTCTGGAAATATCAAAGCCATCTGCATCCCTGCCAACATTGAATTTGCTAATATGGGACACCCACACGTGGCCACGAGAAACAAGGGCGCGAACCCTAACTAGGGGTCCAGGGCGTGCCTGGACCCACACAACTGCGGGACTAATGGGCGTCCTGCACACACTCATGCGGGTCACAGGACACACGGGTAAATACCGGACTCTTCCGCCCAATGCGGGTCAGTTGGCAGCGCTGCATCTGACGTACATATTGCCGATAAGGACAAGGTCATGTGGCTGGTGGGGATGTGACCTTCTACATTTATCCAGGAACCTAGCCCTTTAATGAAGTTTAGGACGGGATGATATACGGTGGCATAAAAAGTCCGGATCTCCCCATTTGCTCTGCAAAGAAGTTAAATGCCACTTTATCCACACATGGCAAAATGTTATGTTTTAGTAATGTGGATGTGCTTTTGGCAGTTTTGAAAACAGCATCACATGTGTTCTACATATGTAGCATTTTCTTGATGGCAGAATTTAAGTAATAAAGAATTGATGAATTTTGAAGGATCTCATGTGTGTGTTCTGCTGCAGACTCTTACCCTCTGGAGGGGTGACTGGGCGAGGTGTCATAGTGGTACAGCCCTGATGTGGCTGCATGTCCACTGGCATTGGAGCTCCGGGATTTTGTGCTCCTTACAGCCTGGACCTGACGCACAAAGACAAGGCCGTGGTGAGAGACGAAAACCAAACAAACAACAGAGCCAAACCATGTTACACAGAAAAAGAAATATACTAAAACACTGTGCAGGGAAGAAAGAAACATGTAGGATGTTAATAACAGACCAAACCAAAAAGGGTTAGGGATAAAATAAGCTCTCTTGAAAAGCGTGAGCACTAAACATTAACGTGGAAAGTACGTCTTTTATTTATGTGACGTTAAGGTTTATTGTTTGCAGTGGTATTTCTACTTTCAAGTTTCATATTACTATAGTCAAATGTTACTGAATCTGCTGCCTTGTTAATAAATATCCCATCTACCTGGTTGTCAAACCTTCTTTTACTTGTGGTGAATAAAGTCCACATAAGATGATGTTGCCCTGGTTACCAAGCAAGATAGTATGCTTCACAGTTAATCAACACCAACATTGTATTCATTTAACTTTATCTTTTGAATTTGTATGAATATTACATCTACAGTGGACAATGACCTTCCTTGCCAAGAGAAAGGATATTCCAAGTGCCCACCCCCATGAGCTGTCTTCAGGGTGGACCTGGGCATCACCCTGGAGTGCTCAATGCTTCAGCAATGTGCTAGTCACAGACCTCCAAAAGCAAGACCCTAGGTGCTGGCATATGGTTTTACCTTTTCTAACTCCTTCGTAGCACATACTGCAGAGTTACTCTCACGGACTACAGGAACAGGCGTTCTACTTTTCTATCTCAAGGTTTTTCAAGCTGAAGAACCAGAATATCTGGGTTTGAGATGGTCTTAGATCAAGACTAAGTTCCAGGCTGTCAGTGCCTTCTTGGATTCAGCCATCAATTATATAGTTGTGAGACTTGGATGCTAACTAGTGACTTAAGGCCACAACTACATGTCTTTGGTCTCTTCAGAGGATCCTTGGGTACTGCTGGAATGACTATGTCATATGAATAATTACTGTATTTTCCAGAGTACAGTATAAGTCACACCTTTTTCTGCATGTCTTTTTAACACAGCATTTCCCTGAGGGCGAGTTCAACAGTAGACAAGAACTCAGTGTAGCACATGTGCACACCATAGCCTGTGCTGTTACTTAAGATAAGGACTCTTAAATTTCAAAATAAGAAGATGGACACATAAACTTTCCAGACTTGAATTGGGCAACATATTCATATTATTTGATGCAGCTCATCATGTGGACATGAACTGCTGGCCCACAGCAAAATGGAGAAATGAACAGCAGATTTTTGCAGGAAGCTATCAATGTGCGGCTGTGAATGGAATTCTTTGCACAGTGCCTGTGTTTTTAAAATTTAAACTGTTTTAAACTTATATATTGATATGATCAAGCTGAGTGTTTAACTGCTTGTATTTTATTTATTTTAATGATCACTTGATATTGTTAACTTGTTTATTGCTGCTGCCAGTGGTGGCTGGCCCATAGGGGCGCTCAGGCGCTGCCCTCCTAGATGTGGAGGGGAAAAGTCATAATATATATATTTAAAAGTATTATCAATGTCAGTTTTACCTTATAGTATGTGCCTACATGTAATATGAATGATTAAAACAACACTTCCTCCAACTGACTCTCATTCAACAGTGCATTTCCGCCGACAGAAGCAGAGAACGTATCATTCCTCATCTTGGGCGATCATTCAAGTGCCCTTGAAGTGCAGCGAAATAACCAATTGTATGTAGTTGCTAGGGAAATTAATAATATGTGGCAAATCAACACTGCCAAAATTAATGGCTTGGGGCGCCGGAATTTTAGCCCTTGCTACAAAAATGCGGGAATGTTAGATTGCTACAGTCAGTGATATACGTGACGCTGCAGCTGCTGCTGTCAGTCAGTCAGTCAGGCAGGAAGAGATGATGGTGACGACGACGTTTGGGTTATATTTATTTATTTTTATTTTGTCTCAGTGTGTTTTGCTGGAGTAAGTTGAAGAACTCTTCGGAGGTTTAAAACGGGACAAAACTAATCAAATCAATGACACCAAAGTTTCGCGGGGATCCTTTTGGAGGCGCATGGAGGTGCGCACATCGGATCTTTCTCGTGGTTTAATGACAATTGCACATCCCGGTTGGAGGAGAGTCGTTTGTCTGACTCGTGATAAACCGTGTCAGGCTTCATTCACACTGTCAGCGCGCACACGTCACGGAGGCTGCTGATCTGCG
Source organism: Thalassophryne amazonica (assembly GCF_902500255.1). Classification (NCBI taxonomy): domain Eukaryota; kingdom Metazoa; phylum Chordata; class Actinopteri; order Batrachoidiformes; family Batrachoididae; genus Thalassophryne; species Thalassophryne amazonica. The sequence goes on along the minus strand of NC_047105.1, from coordinate 44,050,174 downwards.
CTCTTTACAGCAGGGTGGAAAGGAGCGCATCCACCTCTGCCAGCTGCGGACTGACTCCTCTGGATCCACTTCAGCTCAGGTGAGCTGACGAGCTGCTCGGATTTATTCCCGAATGTTGCTCCTGGTGTGGAAACGAGGATGAAAATTTAAGATAAAACGAATGAGTGATGTTTTTTTTTTGTTTGTTGTTGTTGTAGGGGGTCAAAGCTGTGATCTTTTTTGGGACAGCAGACCAGTTATAATGATAATAGGGGAGGACGGGGCTGTTTGTAACGGTGTTCAAAGCTGCAGCCATGCTGGTATTTTGATTTCACTTTACACGTTATGAGGATCAGTTCACAGAAGTGAAATATTCTTTGGAGTATTCCACACTCTAAAACAAATTATTTGCTCAGTTTAAAAACAAAACAAAACCCTAAAATAGCAATTTGCATGTTTTTTAAAGAAATTCTAACTCAGCCACTGAGTACACACAAGACATTTATAGTAAGACAAACCCAGGTTTAGCAATGCATTTAATTAAGTGTTTTTTTATACTTAATTTGCTTTGTCCTCTACACTGTTAATTAATTTTAACCAATTTAATTTAAAGGTTTTGGTGTTATTAGTTAGTCAAGTTATTTAAGTTTTTCTAGCTTCTTTAGTTTGCCTCCATTCCACTCAGTAATGTTCATGCAAAATATTACCTTAATTTTCTCTCGCTCTTTCTCTCTCTCACACACGAACTTTCTCTCTCTCTCTCTCTCTCTCTCGGAAGGTGGTGTGAACATTGTCGTATGTACATAATGTTCTTTTGTCAATTGAAGAATTTTTCCATATTTTGAAAGAGTGTAAATTTGGTGATATTTTCTATTTTGTTAAGGTCGGTTGTCATTGTGAACCCCAGGATCTGTTTGTCTGAAGATAATGTCAGTTCAGTACAGTTTGGTGTACTATGTGTGTAATTGGTGTCAAATGGTGAAATGTTCTTTGCTGAAGAACTTGAGTGTTGTATTTGATACTGTTCCTTTCCAAAGTAGAAATGGGGCCTAATATAGCTGTAAATGGTTAACTTTATCTGTAAAACTGCTGATTTTGAGAAGGACATGAAATGATTATTGTGGAATTGTAGTAATTTTCCGACTGTTCACTTGAATGCCTGTACTGGACAAGGCAAGGGAATCTATTGCACAGCAGCCCCACCAAGACCGTTTTTCACCAGAAGCCACTGGCTGCTGCCTTTCTTGGCCAGGTCACCCTGTAAAAGAGGTTTAAATCTCAGTAGGCTTTTATCTGGTTAAATAAAGGTTATAATGTGGTGTGTACTAGGAAAATGTCAAATCCTAAAAATAAACACGATGGAGAAATAAAAGTTGATTGACAACATAATGGATGTTATTTGACACAAGAAAAATCATCAGCTGGACATGAGGTTAGCCACAGGGGTTGGAAACACTCCAATAAAATGTGAGTCCATTTGATTTTTTCGATCAGCTCTTTAATTTGGGGGTTTTGTGCATTGTTGTAGTCTACCTTTATTTTTTAAGCAATTTTTTCTTTTATTATCGTTTATTTTGTTTTGTGCTTTTGTCATTCATTGTTATTGTTATTAACAAACAACGCGACTTTTCAGAATATAAGTCGCACTGGAGTATAAGTTGCAGGACTTCCCAAACTCACTTAAAAAACAAACACATGACTTATACTCCAGAAAACATGGTACTTAGGGAGACTAAAATGAGGAAGTATGGCCTGCATAGTGTGAAACAACATGTATGGCATTTTGCAGATGTGGCAGATTTCTCAGGGTACGCATAACCTATATCTACAAAGAAAACTGAAACTGTGATCAATGTTTACCCAGAGGAAAGGTCATTTATGTGTGTAGGTAATGAGACTCTTGGGTTGCCACCATGACTAAGTGCAGCCCAATCTCACACTTTTGTTTGTTTAATCACATTTAGTCACGTGGATTTTTTTAAAACTATTTTTTAACCCTACCCCCTTCTCCTAACCCTAACCCCTACAGACCCCCCGTGTCACCCCGCATTTCGTAATATTGTCACAAAAGGAATTCATGACACAGTCACAAAAATATGGTGCATTTCGTGAAGATATCACGAACTAATAAATTAATTCGCTTTTCGTGATCCCATTACGAGCTGCTGTGAGATTGGGTTGCTAAGTGCCAGATGGAACCCTGGTCGCCATATTTATCAGCTAAATTGGAGCAAAACTCTTACCACGCTAACCACTACACATGCTGAGCAGTTTGGCAGTTGGAATATGTGTATAAATGAGATTGCTGTCATGAATTCTGCTGCCACCAGACGTAACTAAAAAGGTTACACAAACTTTGTGGAGGGAACGTGTCATGTATATTTGCACAGATTAAAAAAACGTGACAAAAACAACACACAAAATCTCTTCCTTTTTTTCTTTTACTTTAAATGTCAAAAAGCTGAAGAAAGTCAAATAGCAAAGGGATTCCAGCAACAAAACGGAGTGGAACAGAGCCTGCTTTTGTATGAAACGTGTATTAAGACTGTGCCTGTCAGCGAGGGTGCATGTTATGGTAATACGAGCTGAGGGATCATGGGAACAACCACCTGCTCATTACATCGACCACATCAGTGCAGGTACTAATAGTCACAAGTGTGGCTTCGTACATGCTAGAGGTAATTACTAAATTATACAAACCAACAAAATTACACATATAATCCATGTTTAACTACACTACAGAGACTACAGTTGCAGCTGGGTTTGTTTGATGGCTGTTTTTTTAGGTCTACTCAAAATTAATATACTGGATTTCAAAACTGTATGGTATTACTCAAGTACATTTTCCTAGACACGCAATGTGTGCCATTAAAAATAAATGGGTGCAAAAATTATTTTACTGTTGCATGAGCAATACTGAGCAGTATTTATTCTAAGGGCCCCTCTAAGCACACCTAAAAAAATGGCTCTTTGGATGAACTCAATTCAATTATGTGCAGGATTTCCATCTAATAAATATATGCAGCCCCAACTCAAATAAAACACATCCATGCAAGATAATGTCATTTAATTTCGTTGGGACTACATATATTTATTAGGTGGAATCCAATCTAATGAGTCACTTTTTGACACAAACAAATGACTAATTGGATGAACTCAATTCAATTATAGGCAGGATTTTCATCTAATAAATATATGTAGTCCCAACTAAACTAAATTAAATTATCTTGCATGGATGCACTTTATTTGAGTTGGGGCTACATATATTTATTGGATGGAAATCCTGCTCAGAATTGAATGGAGTTCATCCAATGCATCAGTTTTTGAGTGCATGCTTTGGAGAGTGAAACTGTACGCCTGTTTTTATTTATTGGTTTGCACTTCAGTAAAAAAAACAAAACAATGATCATCATACGATAATTTCAGCCATGCTTCTTTCAACGTGCTTTGATTTCTGCCAAAGCTATTAGATGGATGAAGGTGAACCTGTGAAGGGTTTGTTTCAACAAACGTCAAGGTCATTGGGGTCAAAGGTAAAACTTTAGATTCCCCCCGCCCGACTACAATGTACACCAAACTTGGCATACATTTTTAGGTCATCCGGGAACCAACCCGTTCTGTGGTGTCATGCATGTGGCACCAGTGCATACTCTCAGTCTTGACTTGGCTCTGGAATTACCCAGGTGAGATTAAATTTACCAAATGTGAAGCTACTCTCACACAGAAGGCGTGTGCGTGGTGTGTTAGTGGACACCACTGCCATGCTGTAATCGCCTTGCACATGCCTAAGCTCACTGCAAATACTGGCAACTGTGTTGGGAAGGTGTCGTGACACGGACCACAACAGGGGGCGTTAATGAACGGACAATGGATAAGCCAAAGAGTAACAATTTAATGTTGTGAAGCGCAACGAAGTACAGACAATAACAATATTGCGGAATGTCAATCATACACAAGGTGACGTGTGGCAGGCTCGAAGACAGAAGACGTCCGGAGATAGAAGAGCCGGACGGCTTCCACCACCAACGGATCTGAAGAACACCGGAGCCGCCAAGCCCTGCGCCCCAGGTGGCCACTGTCTTCAGCAGTCAGACCCGGTACTGCTGGCAGAGAACAGAAACAGTTTTGATGAGTGTGAGTACGCACACTCAGTAATCCCACAGTCTGTGTTCTGTAAGGGAGGGAGCACTTCCACCTCCAGTCACACACTCGTGCAGCTCCTGTCTAACCACTTATCTGGTTGGGGTGTGAAGCGAAGCCGTCGCTGATCACACCAAACGCCAATCCCACAGATAAGGCAACACCCACAGGAAAACGGCTGCAAAGAAGAGAAAATTACCTGTAATGTAGCTGATTTCTCGGCGGGGAGGTGGAGTTGCAGTCCGGCTTTTATAGAGGTTGACGTAGATGAGTGACAGCTGGTGGTGATGATGTGACAGCTGTCACTCCACTGGTTTCAGCGCCCTCTCGTGCTTGAAGCCCGCACTCCAAGCAGGGCGCCATCTGGTGGTGGTGGGCCAGCAGTACCTCCTCTTCAGCGGCCCACACAACAGGACCCCCCCCCCCTCAACGGGCGCCTCCTGGCGCCCGACCAGGTTTGTCCGGGTGCCGGGCGTAGAAGTCGGCCAGGAGGGCCGGGTCCAGGATGAAGCTCCTTTTCACCCAGGAGCGTTCCTCGGGGCCATACCCCTCCCAGTCCACCAGATACTGAAACCCTGACCCTTACGACGGACGTCCAGGAGCCGACGCACGGTCCATGCCGGCTCCCCGTCGATGATCCGGGCAGGAGGCGGTGCAGGTCCAGGGGTGCAGAGTGGTGAGGTGTGGTAGGGCTTAAGCCGTGACACATGAAAGACAGGATGGATCCGCAGTGAAGCTACAGCTGCCAGCTTCACTGCGGCCGGGCTGAGGAACTTTGATGATGGGAAACGGTCCAATATACCTGTCCTTGAGTTTCTGCGAGTCCACTTGAAGTGGGATGTCCTTTGTAGACAACCACACCTCCTGCCCGGGCTGGTATGCAGGGGCCGGGGAACGCCGGCGGTCTGCATGGGCCTTGGCCCTTGTCCGGGCCTTCAACAGGGCAGAATGGGCGGCCCGCCACACCCGGCGGCACCTCCTGAGGTGGGCCTGGACCGAGGGCACACCGACCTCTCCCTCCACAAGTGGAAACAATGGGGGCTGGTACCCCAAACACACCTCAAACGGGGAGAGGCCAGTGGCTGACGACACTTGGCTGTTGTGGGCGTACTCGATCCAGGCCAGATGGGTGCTCCAGGCCATCGGGTGCGCGGAGGTAATGCAACGGAGGGCCTGCTCCAGCTCCTGGTTGGCCCACTCTGCCTGTCCGTTAGTCTGAGGGTGATACCTGGACGAGAGACTCATGGTGGCCCCCAGTTCCCTGCAGAAACTCCTCCAGACCTGAGAGGAGAACTGAGGGCCACGGTCTGAGACGATGTCCGCTGGTATCCCATGCGACGCACGACGTGGTGGACCAGGAGGTCTGCTGTCTCCTGGGCCATAGGGAGCTTCGGGAGGGCCACGAAGTGGGCCACCCTGGAGAACCGGTCCACTATCGTGAGGATGGTGGTGTTGCCCTGGGACGGTGGGAGGCCCGTGACAAAGTCCAGGCCGATGGTGGGGACAGGGGGGTAGGTACCGGTAGGGGCTGGAGGAGTCCTGAAGTCCTCTTATGGTCAGCCTTGCCCCTGGCACAGGTGGTACAGGCCTGGACGTAGTCCCGGACGTCGGCCTCCATAGACGCCCACCAGAAGCGCTGCTGGACCACTGCCATGGTTCTGCGCACCCGGGATGACAGGAGAGCTTGGAACCATGACAGAAGTCCAAAACCGCAGCTCTGGCCTCTGGTGGGACGTACAGTTATTCTTCGGGCCGGTCCCGGGTCCGGGTTCCGTGTCAGGGCCTCCAGGAAGGTCTTCTCCACATCCCAGGTGAGAGTGGCCACGACAGTGGACTCGGGGATGATGGTCTCTGTGGGGTCTGACAATTCGGCCTTGGCCTCCTCTTCATGCACCCGGGACAGGGCATCCGATCGTTGGTTCTTGGTCCCGGGGCGGTATGTAATCTAGTTAAAGCGCCCGAAGAACAGTGACCAGCGGGCTTGCCTGGGGTTCAGCCGCTTGGTGGTCCGGATGTACTCCAGGTTCTGATGGTCCGTGAAAACCGTGAAGGGCACTGTCGCTCCCTCCAACAGGTGTCTCCACTCCTCAAGAGCCTCCTTCACCGGCAGGAGTTCCCGATTGCCGATGTCATAGTTCCTCTCAGCCGGGGTCAACCTGCGGGAAAAATAGGCACAAGGGTGGAGAACCGTATCGGACTCCCCGCTCGGGACAGCACGGCTCCTATCCCTGAGTCAGAGGCATCCACTTCCACTGTGAACTGGCGAGTAGGATCAGGCTGCACCAGAACTGGTGCAGACGAGAACCGGCGCTTCAACTCCTAAACGCGGCTTCGCACCGATCGACCAGGTGAAGGGGACCTTAGTGGAGGTCAGGGCTGTCAGGGGGCTAACTACCTGACTGTAGCCCTTAATGAACCTCCTGTAGAAGTTTGCAAAGCCGAGGAACTGTTGCAGCTTCCTACGGCTTGTTGGGTGAGGCCAATCTCTCACCGCCGCAACCTTGGCCGGATCAGGGGCGACGCAGTTGGAGGAGATGATGAACCCCAGGAAGGACAAGAAATGTGGTGGAACTCGCACTTCTCACCCTTCACAAACAGCCGGTTCTCCAACAACCGCTGTAGGACCTGACATAAATGCCGGACATGAGTCTCAGGGTCCGGAGAAAAGATGAGTATGTCGTCTAGATATACGAAGACAAACTGATGCAGGAAGTCCCGCAAGACGTCATTAACCAACGCTTGGAATGTCGCGGGGGCGTTTGTGAGGCCGAACGGCATGACCAGGTACTCAAAGTGACCTAAGGGGGTGTTAAATGCCGTCTTCCACTCGTGTCCCTTCCGGATCCGAACCAGGTGGTACGCATTCCTAAGATCGAGTTTGGTGAATATTTGGGCTCCATGCAGGGGCGTGAACACCGAATCCAACAGAGGTAATGGGTATCGATTGCGAACCGTAATGTCGTTCAGCCCTCTGTAATCGATGCATGGACGGAGTCCGCCGTCCTTCTTACCCACAAAAAAGAAACCCGCGCCCATCGGGGAGGTGGCGTTCCGGATCAACCCGGCAGCTAAGGAGTCCCGGATGTAGGTCTCCATTGATTCGCGTCCGGACGTGAGAGATTGTACAGCCTGCTGGACGGATACTCAGTGCCCGGGATCAAATCGATGGCGCAATCGTACGGTTGGTGCGGGGTAAGGGCGAGTGCCAGATCTTTGCTGAAGACGTCAGCAAGATCGTGGTACTCCGGTACCGCCGTCAGATTGGGGGGACTTTGACCTCCTCTTTAGCTGTCACACCGGGTGGAACCGAGGATCCTAAACACTCCCGGTGGCAGGTTACGACCGTCCTTAAAGGGGTCCTTAAAGCTGTAGTTAAAGTACTTATTCTCTGTGAAGCCTGTAAAATTTTCACTGAAAGCCAAATAAATTTTTCGAATGGTTTCTAGGTGCCAGTCTCTAACAGCTTCTGAAAAAATTCTGATGGAAAAAAAGTCCTTTTCATTCCGCCATTTCCAGACAATGAAAATCCGACGAGGGGGCGGGACCACTCCTTCCATAAGGCGTGCTCACAGGCGAATGACGCCACCAACAGGCATGGAAAAACTCACGCATGCGCACGAGGGTTCAAGCATGTCTGACGTAAAAACATATGAATGAAATCCATATAGTTTTTGAAAAAAAATAAAAAGGTACGATACTTTATGGACAGACCTCGTATGCTCAAAAGGGATTTAGCAGGGAAAAATTAAGATAAAGTGTTATATAACAATAAACCAAAGAAGCAGCAGATTGAAGCACTGCTTCATTTGTTCAAGGTTCAAAGCAAAGCCGTGCTGCAGAAACGGTTCATTACAGTCCTGCTGCAAGGTCTGAAATCAATGTAGAGAAATTATCATTTTCCTGACAAACACCCCCCAAAAACAACATCCACTCTGAAGGACCGATAAGGGAATCGTTAAGCAAAAAGGTTATTGATTGGCAGTTGAACATCAACGTGAGGGCACATGCGCATGCAGCGACAGGCAGCGAGAGTTTGGCGTTTGAGTTTATTGTTTGAATAGTTGTTTTTGAGTGTCTTTATGCCTCCATTGTATGTTTACTGTTGTGTGAAGGCCCATTCTGCTACTAAATGAAATGGATCCACTTTATTTTGCTGCATTGTGGCTTTTATTTCGTACCCTGTTTGTGAGGGATCTCACCGGAGCCGTCAATCCGACAGGGACACGTCATACTTACTCCAGAGACGTGTTAATGCAGCTGAACTGTGTCAGTCTGAATCGCGTAACAGATGTCATATTACCAGAATTTATCCTGAGGGATCTTAATTATCTGGTCTTTAATAAAAGTGATTTGATAAAGAAGAAGAGGAGAAAGCGGGGGAGACGAGGTGGTGTCAGGCTGCGTGTGCGTAAACAGCAGCTACCAGGATCCCCTGCCCGCCGTGATTATGGGAAACGTCCAGTCCCTGAGAATAAAGTGGTTGAACTACAAGGAAACGTCCGCTTCCAAAAGGATTTTAGGAACACTTGTGTCATGGCCTTTACGGAGACATGGCTCACTGAGGAAGACCAAGACGCTGATCTGCTCATCGATGGTTTTGGAGCTCCGCTTGTCTCGATCATCAGACTGAAGTGACGGGAAAAAACAAGGAGGTGGGGTATGTTTGTATGTCAACAAACAATACTGCACCTCTGTGATGTCAGAGAGAAAATCTGCAAACCAGATGATGAACTTTTATCTGTGTCACTGCATCCTTTTTATCTGCCCGCGAATTCCCACAACTTTTTATAACAGTACTATACATTCACCCAAAGGCAAATGCTGCCTGTGCCTCTAGTGTTTTTAATGTTGTCCAAAAATTGCAGTCCATCTCACCTGATGCCCCGAATTTTATCTTGGGAGATTTTAATCAGGTCTCTTTGGAAAAACCCTAACAAACTTCTATCAATATGTTACCTGCCCAACCAGGCGTGGTAAGACTTTGGATTTATGTTATGGGTCAATTAAAGACACTTTTAAATCACTCCCTCTTCCTCCTTTGGGTTCTGCAGATCACAACTGTGTGCATCTTCTGCCAACCTACAAGACTGTTCTAAAGAGGGGAAAAGTACAAACCAAGGAGGTTAAAGTCTGGACTGCTGATTCTGAGCTCTTTTGCAGGAATGTTTTAACTGTACTGACTGGGACATGTTTAAGCAGTCCTCTGATAACTTGGATGAACTCACTGATGTCATATGCTCTTATGTCACTTTTTGTAGAGACATGATTTTTCCCTGTATGAAAGTTAAAATTATCCCAACAACAGACCCTGGGTCACTAAATCAGTGAAGTCTTGTATAAAGAAAAAGAAGGATGCCTTTAAAAAGGGAGTAGACTCAGACCTTCTGTTAGTCACCAACGAGCTTACAACAGAGATTCTTAAAGCAAAACAGAGTTACAAGTCTGAGTTGGAGAAGAAGATGGCTGCTCATAACCTTGGGTCAGCGTGGTCTAGTATGAAGGCTATTGCAGGCCTCCAAAATATGGAAAATAGCACAAACATTACTTTAAATGGTTTCAATTCAGATATTGAACTAGCTAATGCTCTTAATTATTTTTTAAATCGTTTTAACATATCTGATTTTAGTAAGGAAACCCAGGAACTTGGTCTCGGGCTCCATGACCCCAGCATTTTTCCTTTAACCAATGGGATATAGAAAAAGCCTTCCTTAGCACAAAAGTAAACAAGAGTCATGGTCCAGATAATACCTGCGGCCACTTACTCAAATCTTGTGCAAAAGAGCTGAGTCCAGTTTTCCAGTTTTTAATCATATTTTTAACCAGTCTTTGGAAACACAGCATGTTCCCAAAGTGTGGAAAGATGCTGCTGTGGTCCCAGTTCCTAAATCCAGTAATCCCACAACTTTGAATGATTTTAGGCCTGTTGCCCTAACATCAATTCCGATGAAAATTTTTGAGAAATTGGTACGGTCTGAAATGCTAAAAAACACTATGCATGCACTTGATCCGTTACAATTTGCTTACAGGCCTAACAGAGGAGTGGAGGACGCCACACTCACTCTGCTTAATTTGCTTTTTAGGCATCTGGAGGGAAGTGGGTGTCACGTCCGGCTTTTATTTATTGACTTCTCCTCAGCTTTTAACACAATTCAACCTTGTATCTTGTGGGCTGGATTTTAGACTTTTTAACAAACAGAAACAGAAACAGAGTCAGAGTGAACAGGATTTTATCAAACACAGTGTGTCTTCTACTGGCTCGCCACAAGGGTGTGTGCTCTCATCTTTGTTATTTATTCTTTACACCAGTATGTGTCAGAGCACTTTTAAAAACAGGTTCATTTTAAAATACGTGGATGACACAGTGATTGTCAGTCTGCTGCGGGACAATGAGAGCAGCCACGGCCCTGTAGTTGACCATTTTGTTAAATGGTGTGAGGACTCATATCTTCAGATCAATACATCAAAAACTAAAGATATGGTCATTGATTTCAGGAAGCATGGTAGCACACCTGACAACACAATAATTAATGGACAACCAGTTGAAATTGTGCAAACTTATAAATACCTTGGGACTATTATTGATAATTCGCTGAAGTTTGAGGCAAACTGTGAGGCGGTGTGCAGGAAGGGACACCAGCGTTTGTTCTGCCTCAGGAAACTGTCCTACTTCCACATCGGCCGAACCATGTTAACACTATTTTATCGTGCTTTTATTGAATCTGTTTTATCTTTTTCATTGGTGGCATGGTTTGGCAGTCTGACAGTGAAGGACAGGAACAGACTGGGTCAGATTATTAAATGGTCCAGTCGGCTGATTGGTGAGTCGCAGCTGAGTTTAGAGTCCCTGTGCACCAAACATTTACAGCGGATAACCAGTTGCATCACAGTTGATGACTCCCATCCCCTGGCTAATGAATTTCAGCTCCTACCTTCTGGCCGTAGGTTTAATGCCCCAAGGTGTAGGACAAAACGCTACAGGAGTAGTTTTGTCCCAGCGGCAATTGTGCATTTGAACAAATCTTAGTAGGTTTGGCACATATTTATATATTTATTTATTTATTTGCCCTTTGCACATCAGTTTTATGCTGACCATCTTTTAGTGGTTTTTCCTGAGGCTTCTTTTTTACTGGTTTAGTAAGCTTGTGAGTCCCCGTGGTGTTTGTGTTACAGTTTGTTTTGCACATGTTCTTTGTTAGTGTTTTCATTGTTATTGTTGTGTTTGACTAACATGGACGCCCTTTTCTGTTTGCTGCAAGTCAAATCTACCTACAGGTACGAATAAAGTCACCTGAACCTGAACCTTGATGTCGGTGGATCGAATAATTTCTTAAGGATACCCAAAAAGAACTGGTTCCTGACGCACACCCCTAACAGCAACATGCCTTTTTTTTTTTTCTTTTTTTAAAATAAAAGTCACATTAAAGACTCATAATTATCTTAGTTAAACACCTAAATACATATTTTGTTTGAACTCACCTCCATAATGACGCAATGTTGCAAACAAGCCGCAAACACTTGTTTACACTGACAACAACATCTCGGCCTCCCCAGCGGGAACATGATTACGCGTGAGATTTGACACCGTAAAGGCGTCTATAGGGAAAGTTCCATTTCCATATAGACAAGGCCTAAAGGTCCTTTTGTTACAACAAATGAGGAAAACAGAACCCAGAATGCTGGCACAGAGCACGCACACACACACACACCACACACACACACACACACACACACACACACACACACACACACACACACAACACACACACACACACACACACAGAAAGGAAGAAACCTGCTGATGGACTCACAGTGCATTTGTGTGGTTTCTCCCCCGTGTGTCGGCGCATGTGAACCACCAGCATGTACTGAGCTTTGAAGGGTTTCTGTTCCCGCGAGCACATCCTGCCAGTGACACACAAATTCCTTCTTTTCCCTCCATGGATATGCTCGTTTGTTGAGGTGCTATGGAGCAAATGGACAAACATGGATACTTCCTGCATCAAACAAAACACTTTTTGGATTTCTTCAGGTGACTATTTCATTATTTGGGATCAATCGAGCTGCATCTCTTACGTGAACAAGTTGGTCCTGTGTGTCGAACTCCTTGTTGCAGCTCTCCCACCGACAGTTGGTTTCATAAATGGCCTCCGGTTCAGGTTTTCCATCCTCCTTTCCAAATCATCTCTGCCATCCAAGAGTCCCAGAAGAGGATCCTATTGCAAATGTGAAAGCAAAGCTCAAATTTTAAATAAAGTAACCCATGTGTATATATGAATTTATTCATTTTGTTTATTTATTGTCAATCAAACAGCAACCATTCAACACGTCCAGTAAAGCAAGACAGAAAACACATGCAGACAGCAACAAATGATGTCATTTTTAACTCTGACTATAAGGTTATGCTTGCACTTGAAACATTAGGTCAATTTTCACTAGATTTGGTAAGAAGGTTGGGTCTGAAGCACCCATTCCATTTTGGGGGTAGATCAGTAAAGAGCGGTTGAATCAGGAATTTATAACCTATTTCAACCTTACGAATCTTGGTGGAACAGCTGAGACTGGCCTTGCAATTTCTGGTAATCTTCTGGAAGAAATGTTTCATAAAACAAAATGGAAAATGGAAGGTTGTATCTGCTCTGAAGCCTCAGTAATTACGGAGATTGGAGTTCTGGGTAAATTTAGTTGGTTTTGGTCTTTACTATAGAAACACCTCTTTCTGAGACAGTGTTCCATTAGAACCTCCAGAAACTTGTATCTTGTAAATATTTTGGTATCGAAATTAGGATGATATGACAGGCAGATCATAACTAAAGCTCCATTCTCACTTTAGTGGATGTACAAGAAGAATAGGAGCTGGACTACCGACATGTAGATCTGAGTCTGAGCTCCGTCACGCTATCTGTTCTCTGCCATCGGACAAGACACTTAATCTGCATGGTCCCATCCACTCAGCTGTAAAAGGGTATAGGCCTTTGCTTTTGAATTATCCTGCCATAGACTGGTGTGACATCCAGGTGGAGTCGTAGACTCGCATTTCACAATATGGTATCCAGGGATAAGCAAAGTCATCAATGGGCCCCGGGATTGATGGAGGAATAACAGGAAACGTGGACTTCGAAACCTTCTCTATAACTTGGAGAACCGTTGGCGGTCAAGTGGTTGTCTGTGATGAACTGGGATATTCCACCTTTTGCCGTGGTCTTGCTTTAACTGTGACTTTTGAAGATGTTCAAAATTTATTTCATTCATCACGAGCTTTGACGTACTACGGAAATACCTTGCACTTCCATGTCATGGACAACATGGTCATACATGCCTTACCATCAATGGGAGGTTTCCAAAAGCGTCATGGTTATACTGTGGCCTATTACGTGTCTACGGTTACGCTACTGTTGTGTCTGCAAACATCGCATCGTACAAGCGTGGCTCATTAAGTCATCATACCATGTGCTAAACTTGCATATTACTCCATCAGCCGTGCACTAAGCCACGTGCATGGGCAATGGTGATGTTCACAAGCAGGTTTGTAATGTTTATAGACTATGCATGTCCATGAAAGTGAGAAGGGGGCTGAATGGGGAGAAGTGTTTTTTTTCAAGTGAATTCACTGGGTTGGTTTCATGGTGTTTTAATTCATTGAAAACCAACTACACATCCGTGACTGTTACTGCACCTGGGTGCCGGTGGAGGAAGGACTGGCCACATCTCCCTCCGACCCTCTCCTCCAGACTCTTCATGTTGAGGCTGTCCATCACGCCTCCCAACCCCGGTTCTGTCTTCAACTGCACCAAAAACACACAATTACCACTACTGCCAAACACTCAGTGTGAGGCAGGTCAGTCTGTCTTTAGACATATCACACACAGATTTTCACTCTCCTGCTGACCAGCCATGTTTCTTTACTCCAGTCTTCTAGCAGGAGCAGAAGGAGCACTGAGTCTAAATTCTTTGTAAGATGTAGGAGAGCATTTACTTACATGTCCATGCTTGGGTGGAGCGTGCAGCCGAGGACTGTGGGCAGGTAAGCGAGGTGCTTGGCAAGGACCAGGTGTGTGTCCACCCATAGGCGTTCCTCCACCACCTCCATACATGGAACCCTGTGGTCTGGACTGGCAGTTTATAGAGCTGGAGTAGCCCAAAGATGGACTGAAGGAGCATCAGAAGAAACAAATATGGCAATTACCAAAAAGTAAACATTCTCTGTCAATTTGTGTCATGGTAAATCTGCTGGAATCAGAAGAACAAAAGCTGTATTTGTAGTCTCGTTCACTTCATGTTAGTCATTTGCCAGACTGTTTTGTGTGTAAAGGCTCAAAAAGCATTAAAGCAAATGCATGCAAAATAAACAACAAAACCTACTGATTTATTTCAAAGTTCCACAAACAGCACTTGAAATCACATTCATTTTTTAAAATCCCACCTCATGGCGCCCACAGAGAGATGCCCGTAAGAGCTGGCTGCGTTGGGATTGCACCGAGAGTTAACAAAGGCTATCAGGGAGTTGGGTGACGTCCGGATGACCGTCTGCAGGTCAACGCTTGCGTCAGACAGAGGGGAGATGGACAGCGCTCTCTTTTACTCAGCTTCAGCATAGAGCGAGGCGTGGAGAACCTCGAGCCTGAACGACAACAGGAGGAGCTTTGAGTGAGGAGGTTCATTCAGTAGAAACCATGCGCGTCGTGGCATGCTGAGCTGTTTCCTTACCGTCACCGGAGCCAATCTGATCAGAAGCAGGCTGGACTTGACAGAAGCTGTGATGAGACGATATCATGTTGCTCTGGTTACAGTACGGTGCCGCACTCCCACCTGCCAAACATCAGGAACACTCAAACACGGAAACAGGTCTGACAGAAATTCCACAAAGCTGTGACGAGGGGCGATTGAGAAGTCTGGATTGAGAAGTGTGGTTCTCTATTTTTTTGCATTCTGAGAAACAAACATTTCTCAACGTTGCACCCAGTGAGTCAAAACTTCCCACATTCGAGAAATTGTTTCTCAGAATGCCAAAAATTTAGCACCACACCCTACTTTTTCTGGCTGAAGCTCAAAACCTCTTAATTGCGCCTCGCATGTTGTAAATATCCATTCGTGCCAAAGATTGGGATTTTTCTGTCAAATAAATATAATTAAAAGACAAACAATAATACTGAGAAAACAAACTACAGCTCTTTATAAAATAAATATAAAAATACATATAACACATACAATGGATAAATGATATGCCATAAATAACATCACCTTATCCATAATTGGTGCCATCCCCCCCCCATGTGGCCAGTAACTGCTAATACAAGAGTCATCAAGAGATGACATACCCCCTGGTCCCCACAAATCAGAAATACAAAGTGTCTGGATCACACAAGTACACCCTTATGCAAAATATAAATGAAATTGGTCAACTGGTTCTTGCGATATCGCGCTACCAAGAGTGGCAATCACAATATCTTGAATATCTCGCTGTGCCCTTGAAATTGACCCCAGGCTGCCGATAATCGACTGGTGTGGGGGATCACCCAAGTAAACCTCTTATGCTAAATATGAATGAAATTGGCCAACTGGTTCTCGAGATATCATGCTAACAAGTGAAAATGAATGGAGGGATGGATGGACAGACAGACATGCTGATTGTTATATCGCCCCGTATTCATACCTGGGGGATAAAAAAGTGATGGAATTGTGTACAAAATCTCAACTACACACCTTGTCCTGTGCACGTAACAAATTATGACTGGCTGAGCAAGGAAGTATGTGTTTCAGCACAAACAACAGCGGTGCCCCTGAAGTCAGTGAGCTTGAATTTGGAACTCAAATCAGTACACTGACATGGTGGTTATAAGACCTCATCAGACCTTAGGAAACGCAAATTTATACTCATAACTGTAGCAGATGCTGAGTTAGTTTTCGTGACATTTTTCAAGTCAAATGGATCCTAGTCAGTTTTGTATTTTCATGTTGTAAAACAAAACAAAAAACAGAATTTTCTTCTCCTTCCGGCTGCTTCCGTTAGGGGTCACCACAGCAGATCAATCGTTTCCATCTCACCCTGTCCTCTGTATCTTCCTCTGTCACACCAACCACCTGCACGTCCTCCCTCAGCACATCCATAAACCTCCTCTTTGGCCTCCTTCTTCTCCTCCTGCCTGGTGGCTCCATCCTCAGCATCCTTCTCACTATATACTCTGGATCCCTCCTCTGCACATGTCCAAACCATCTCAATCTCACTTCTCTGATTTTGTCTCCAACCATCCCACCTGAGCTGTCCCTACTACTGCAAACAAGAAAGGGCTCAGAGCTGAACCTTGGTGTAATCCCACCTCCACCCTGAAGGAATCTGTCGTTCCTACTGCACATCTCACCGCTGTCACTCTATCGTTGTACATGTCCTGAACTACCCTCACATACTTCTCTGCCACTCCAAACTTCCTCATACAATACCACAACTCTTGTCCCGGAACTCTGTCCTGAGCTTTCTCTAAATCCACAAACACACAATATAACTCCTTCTGGCCTTCTCTATACTTCTCCATCAGTACTCTCAGAGCAAACATTGCATCGTAGTGCTCTTTCTCTACATGAAACCATACTGCTGCTCACAGATCACCTGTTTTTCATGCTACAGGACAGTTCCATGCCTCCGCTGGAATGTCATCGGGACCAGCTGCCTTTCCACTCTTCATCCTCTTCATAGCAGCCCTCATTTCATCAATACTAAAATCTTGCACTTCCTGATTTACTTTTGCCAACATCATCCAGCCTTTTCTCTCTCTCTCTCTCTCTCTCTCTCTCTCTCTCTCTCTCTCTCTCTCTCACATTTTCTTCATTCATCAGCTCCTCAAAATATTCCCTCCATCTTCTCAACACACTCTCCTCACTTCTCAGCAGATTACCATCTGTATCTTTTACCACCCTAACCTGCTGCACATCCTTTCCAGCTAATGTCCTTTTGTCTGGCCAGTCGGTACAAGTCCTTTTCTCCTTCCTACCTCTTCAACTTCTTGTACAGTTCGCTGTATATCTATTCCTTAGCTTTGCCACTTCTCTTTTAGGCTTATGCCACATCTCCTTGTACTACTGTCTACTTTCTTTATCTCTCTTACTATCCCAGTTCTTTTTTGCCAACCTCTTTCTCCTTTTGCTTTCCTGGACATCTTCATTCTACCACCAAGTCTGCCTTCCTTCCACTGTCCAGATGTCACATGCAGTACCTTCCTAGCTGTCTCCCTCACCACATCTGCAGTACCTATCCAGTTGTCCAAAACTGCTTCCCCTCCATCCAGTGCCTGTCTCACCTGCTCACTGAATTTCACACAACAGTGTTCCTCCTTCAACTTTCACAATCTGATCAATTGTTGAGCTCTCACTCTCTTTTCTTCTTCACCTCTAAAGTCATCCTACAAACCACCATCCTGTGCTGTCTAGCTACACTCTCTCTTGCCACCACCTTACAGTCACCAATTTCTTTTAGCTTGGATCTCATACAAAGAATGTAGTCTACCTGTGTGCACCTTCCTCCTCTCTTATGTGTCACCCTGAGCTCCTCCCCCTTAGTAGGTATTCACCACAGCCATTTCTATCTTTATTGCAAAATCATCCACCATCTGCCATTACACATTCCTGTCCTTGATGCCATATCTACCCATTACTTCCTCATCACCTCTGTTCCCTTTGCCAAAATGCCCATTGAACTCTGCTCTTATCACCACTCTTTCATCCTTGGGCACACTCTCCACCACCTCATGTAACACACTCCAGAAATATTCTTTCTCCTTTATCTTGCAACCTACCTGTGGGGCATATGCACTGATGATATTCATCATCACCACTTCAATTTCCAACTTGACACTCATCACCCTGTCAGACACTCGCTCAACCTCCAACACACTCTTTCTTTAAAATGACCCCAACACCATTTCTCTTCCTATCCTCACCATGATACAACAACCTGAACCTACCATGTATGCTCCTACTCTTCCCTTCCACTTGGTCTCTTGCACATACAACATGTCTACCTTTATCCTATCCATCATATCAGCCAGCGCTCTCCCTTTACCAATCATACTGCTAACATTCAAAGTCCTGACTCTAATGTTCACCCTTCTACTTGTAGTTTTCCTCTTCTCTCGCTGTCTGTGGACACATTCTCTTCCTCTACTTCTTGAAGCTAATAATGGTACATTTGAGAAATGCCAATCGAACATTTCCTCCAGCATCTTCACATCTAAATTAGCAGCAGCTGTGAGATTAAACTGATGTAAAAGATACTCTGACTCACCCTCTGTAGGCAGCCTGTGACCCATCATGCTGTGAGGAGGCAGAGCCTGAGGAGGCCTCATGCATTGATCCAAGCAGTGGCCAATCCCCTGTTCCGGCCCTGGTCCGTGACTCATGTTTGGAGTCATGGGGTTATACATAGACCGGCAGTCCTGGGTTGGGCCGTTAAGGTGCGGACCATGCAGCAAGGATACATCGCTGTATGGAGGCTGATCTGGTGGGGCGAGGCTGGACGTCAACAAAAGACAAAAGAACAAATCCTCATTTTAAAATAACTTACATGGAGTATGGTGCTGTAAACCCCAGCGATCTGTATAAAGTTCCTAATAACATACAAGGGAATTGATACATTTTGCAAGAGGACCACCGCAGCATGATGCCTGCACAGTGAAGTACAAACTGACATCAGCAAACTGCTAAAAAAAAAAAAAGATGGTTTGGCTCATAACCTACTATTGGTACCAATACTGACAAACTTAGTTGTGCACTGAGGGAGTGGAAGCAGAGTCTCTTTGGATAGCCAAGAAGCACTGATGGTCATCCGACCAAACGGGAACATCCCACTAGACCGAAGATTCACTAGTCAGAAGGTTCAGGTCAATAAATGAATATATTTTGATGCCAAGTTTCAGTAGTCTGCACTACTAGCTGTATACTTACATGTGTTTTTCGTTTCAGTTAAAAATACATTTCTTTCATCTGTGATTTGAAAGTAAATGTTACTTTTATAAAAAAAACAAACAAACAAAAAAATAAATACGTTATTTTTGTTTTTAACTTTGGTAGTTATAAAGATGCACAGTACAATGTAAATGTCACAATATTCCATAATTAAAACTTTGGCATTTAATTCAAATGGCAGTTATCCAACCTTCACGGGTGACTCTGTGAACTGAGATATCAATCAATCAATCAATCAATTTTTTTTATATAGCGCCAAATCACAACAAACAGTTGCCCCAAGGCGCTTTATATTGTAAGGCAAGGCCATACAATAATTATGTAAAACCCCAACGGTCAAAACGACCCCCTGTGAGCAAGCACTTGGCTACAGTGGGAAGGAAAAACTCCCTTTTAACAGGAAGAAACCTCCAGCAGAACCAGGCTCAGGGAGGGGCAGTCTTCTGCTGGGACTGGTTGGGGCTGAGGGAGAGAACCAGGAAAAAGACATGCTGTGGAGGGGAGCAGAGATCGATCACTAATGATTAAATGCAGAGTGGTGCATACAGAGCAAAAAGAGAAAGAAACAGTGCATCATGGGAACCCCCCAGCAGTCTACGTCTATAGCAGCATAACTAAGGGATGGTTCAGGGTCACCTGATCCAGCCCTAACTATAAGCTTTAGCAAAAAGGAAAGTTTTAAGCCTAATCTTAAAAGTAGAGAGGGTGTCTGTCTCCCTGATCTGAATTGGGAGCTGGTTCCACAGGAGAGGAGCCTGAAAGCTGAAGGCTCTGCCTCCCATTCTACTCTTACAAACCCTAGGAACTACAAGTAAGCCTGCAGTCTGAGAGCGAAGCGCTCTATTGGGGTGATATGGTACTACGAGGTCCCTAAGATAAGATGGGACCTGATTATTCAAAACCTTATAAGTAAGAAGAAGAATTTTAAATTCTATTCTAGAATTAACAGGAAGCCAATGAAGAGAGGCCAATATGGGTGAGATATGCTGTCTCCTTCCAGTCCCCGTCAGTACTCTAGCTGCAGCATTTTGAATTAACTGAAGGCTTTTTAGGGAACTTTTAGGACAACCTGATAATAATGAATTACAATAGTCCAGCCTAGAGGAAATAAATGCATGAATTAGTTTTTCAGCATCACTCTGAGACAAGACCTTTCTAATTTTAGAGATATTGCGTAAATGCAAAAAAGCAGTCCTACATATTTGTTTAATATGCGCTTTGAATGACATATCCTGATCAAAAATGACTCCAAGATTTCTCACAGTATTACTAGAGGTCAGGGTAATGCCATCCAGAGTAAGGATCTGGTTAGACACCATGTTTCTAAGATTTGTGGGGCCAAGTACAATAACTTCAGTTTTATCTGAGTTTAAAAGCAGGAAATTAGAGGTCATCCATGTCTTTATGTCTGTAAGACAATCCTGCAGTTTAGCTAATTGGTGTGTGTCCTCTGGCTTCATGGATAGATAAAGCTGGGTATCATCTGCGTAACAATGAAAATTTAAGCAATACCGTCTAATAATACTGCCTAAGGGAAGCATATATAAAGTGAATAAAATTGGTCCTAGCACAGAACCTTGTGGAACTCCATAATTAACTTTAGTCTGTGAAGAAGATTCCCCATTTACATGAACAAATTGTAATCTATTAGACAAATATGATTCAAACCACCGCAGCGCAGTGCCTTTAATACCTATGGCATGCTCTAATCTCTGTAATAAATTTTATGGTCAACAGTATCAAAAGCAGCACTGAGGTCTAACAGAACAAGCACAGAGATGAGTCCACTGTCCGAGGCCATAAGAAGATCATTTGTAACCTTCACTAATGCTGTTTCTGTACTATGATGAATTCTAAAACCTGACCGAAACTCTTCAAATAGACCATTCCTCTGCAGATGATCAGTTAGCTGTTTTACAACTACCCTTTCAAGAATTTTTGAGAGAAAAGGAAGGTTGGAGATTGGCCTATAATTAGCTAAGATAGCTGGGACAAGTGATGGCTTTTTAAGTAATGGTTTAATTACTGCCACCTTAAAAGCCTGTGGTACATAGCCAACTAACAAAGATAGATTGATCATATTTAAGATCGAAGCATTAAATAATGGTAGGGCTTCCTTGAGCAGCCTGGTAGGAATGGGGTCTAATAAACATGTGATGGTTTGGATGAAGTAACTAATGAAAATAACTCAGACAGAACAATCGGAGAGAAAGAGTCTAACCAAATACCGGCATCACTGAAAGCAGCCAAAGATAACGATACGTCTTTGGGATGGTTATGAGTAATTTTTTCTCTAATAGTTAAAATTTTGTTAGCAAAGAAAGTCATGAAGTCATTACTAGTTAAAGTTAATGGAATACTCAGCTCAATAGAGCTCTGACTCTTTGTCAGCCTGGCTACAGTGCTGAAAAGAAACCTGGGGTTGTTCTTATTTTCTTCAATTAGTGATGAGTAGAAAGATGTCCTAGCTTTACGGAGGGCTTTTTTATAGAGCAACAGACTCTTTTTCCAGGCTAAGTGAAGATCTTCTAAATTAGTGAGACGCCATTTCCTCTCCAACTTACGGGTTATCTGCTTTAAGCTACGAGTTTGTGAGTTATACCACGGAGTCAGACACTTCTGATTTAAAGCTCTCTTTTTCAGAGGAGCTACAGCATCCAAAGTTGTCTTCAATGAGGATGTAAAACTATTGACGAGATACTCTATCTCCCTTACAGAGTTTAGGTAGCTACTCTGCACTGTGTTGTTATATGGCATTAGAGAACATAAAGAAGGAATCATATCCTTAAACCTAGTTACAGCGCTTTCTGAAAGACTTCTAGTGTAATGAAACTTATTCCCTACTGCTGGGTAGTCCATCAGAGTAAATGTAAATGTTATTAAGAAATGATCAGACAGAAGGGAGTTTTCAGGGAATACTGTTAAGTCTTCTATTTCCATACCATAAGTCAGAACAAGATCTAAGATATGATTAAAGTGGTGGGTGGACTCATTTACTTTTTGAGCAAAGCCAATAGAGTCTAATAATAGATTAAATGCAGTGTTGAGGCTGTCATTCTCAGCATCTGTGTGGATGTTAAAATCGCCCACTATAATTATCTTATCTGAGCTAAGCACTAAGTCAGACAAAAGGTCTGAAAATTCACAGAGAAACTCACAGTAACGACCAGGTGGATGATAGATAATAACAAATAAAACTGTTTTTTGGGGACTTCCAATTTGGATGGACAAGACTAAGAGACAAGCTTTCAAATGAATTAAAGCTCTGTCTGGGTTTTTGATTAATTAATAAGCTGGAATGGAAGATTGCTGCTAATCCTCTGCCCCGGCCCGTGCTACGAGCATTCTGACAGTTAGTGTGACTCGGGGGTGTTGACTCATTTAAACTAACAAATTCATCCTGCTGTAACCAGGTTTCTGTTAGGCAGAATAAATCAATATGTTGATCAATTATTATATCATTTACCAACAGGGACTTAGAAGAGAGAGACCTAATGTTTAATAGACCACATTTAACTGTTTTAGTCTGTGGTGCAGTTGAAGGTGCTATATTATTTTTTCTTTTTGAATTTTTATGCTTAAATAGATTTTTGCTGGTTATTGATAGTCTGGGAGCAGGCACCGTCTCTACGGGGATGGGGTAATGAGGGGATGGCAGGGGGAGAGAAGCTGCAGAGAGGTGTGTAAGACTACAACTCTGCTTCCTGGTCCCAACCCTGGATAGTCACGGTTTGGAGGATTTAAGAAAATTGGCCAGATTTCTAGAAATGAGAGCCGCTCCATCCAAAGTGGGATGGATGCCGTCTCTCCTAACAAGACCAGGTTTTCCCCAGAAGCTTTGCCAATTATCTATGAAGCCCACCTCATTTTTTGGACACCACTCAGACAGCCAGCAATTCAAGGAGAACATGCGGCTAAACATGTCACTCCCGGTCCGATTGGGGAGGGGCCCAGAGAAAACTACAGAGTCCGACATTGTTTTTGCAAAGTTACACACCGATTTAATGTTAATTTTAGTGACCTCCGATTGGCGTAACCGGGTGTCATTACTGCCGACGTGAATTACAACCTTACCAAATTTACGCTTAGCCTTAGCCAGCAGTTTCAAATTTCCTTCAATGTCGCCTGCTCTGGCCCCCGGAAGACAATTGACTATGGTTGCTGGTGTCGCTAACTTCACATTTCTCAAAACAGAGTCGCCAATAACCAGAGTTTGATCCTCGGCGGGTGTGTCGTCGAGTGGGGAAAAACGGTTAGAGATGTGAACGGGTTGGCGGTGTACACGGGGCTTCTGTTTAGGGCTACGCTTCCTCCTCACAGTCACCCAGTCAGCCTGCTTTCCCGGCTGCTCGGGATCTGCCAGGGGGGAACTAACGGCGGCTAAGCTACCTTGGTCCGCACCAACTACAGGGGCCTGGCTAACTGTAGAATTTTCCACGGTGCGGAGCCGAGTCTCCAATTCGCCCAGCCTGGCCTCCAAAGCTACGAATAAGCTACACTTATTACAAGTACCGTTACTGCTAAAGGAGGCCGAGGAATAACTAAACATTTCACACCCAGAGCAGAAAAGTGCGGGAGAGACAGGAGAAGCCGCCATGCTAAATCGGCTAAGAGCTAGTAGCTACGCTAAGCTAGCGGATTCCTAAAAACACGCAAAGTGAATAATGTGTAAATAATTTAGAGGTGATTCAGCAGAAGGAGTGCTTTAGTTAAGGCACGTAAAGATTACACTGGGAAACAAATCGTAATCTAGATAACTAGATCAATCTAACTGCGCAGATTAAACAGCTAACAGATACAGAAAAACACCGCTGTGCTCCGGAACAGGAAGTGATACAATACCGCAGTGAGAGCCAACCACCAGTAGAGTTATGTGATATTTGTCTTAATTTGGAGTAAATACACACACAGACTACTGAACCTTCAGACTAGTGAAACTTTGGACTACTGAACCTTCAAACTAGTGAACCTTCAGACTACTCAACCTTCAGACTAGTGAACCTTCAGACTACTCAACCTTCAGACTAGTGAAACTTCAGACTACCGAACATTCAGACTAGTGAACCTTCAGACTACTCAACCTTCAGACTAGTGAAACTTCAGACTACCGAACATTCAAACTAGTGAACCTTCAGACTACTCAACCTTTAGACTAGTGAAACTTCAGACTACCGAACCTTCAAACTAGTGAACCTTCAAACTAGTGAACCTTCAGACTACTCAACCTTCAGACTAGTGAACCCTTCCCTCACCAAATAGGAGCTTTAAATATCTAAGCTGTAAATGTCACAAGATCCAACAGGGACTTAAATGAAGAGAGAAAATCATACTTGGTATAAAGACCCTAGACTGTATATGTACTGGATGCCACCAATAGATTTCCTGCAGAGACATGGAGGAGCCATTTTGAAGCTCAAAAAATTGCTGGTCTGGTTGCCGCCATGTTCGCAGTGCTTGCTCTGCCTACGCTAAAGTTAATCCATAAAAGGGTAAAGAGGTGGAGTGCAGACGAGACCCTGTGTGACCTGGGCACGATGAATGAAGCCCGAACATACCCCCATCTCAGCATTACCAAGCTAACAGGCTAACCTCAGTTCCAGTGTTTTGCTAAAGCTTTTTTTGGAGAGTGGGTGGTGAATTTCTTAAAGGGTGGCTTGAGTGTGGTTATTAAAAATTATGACTGCCTTATTTGCACAGTCATCAACAGTTAACTGGACCTAATGTCATCAAGCTACAGATAGCTGCTCATGTTGTTAGCATACCAAATTAAATAACATGGACATTTTACTAGCTGGAAATACTGAAGCACAGATTTATTACACAATGCGTTAGGACAATTAACCACACAACAAGCCATATTATTACAGATATTTGCAATAAAATGCTCATAAAGGGCAGGCATGGCCCTCCACAACAACTAGTAGCCACGGCTAATGGTCTCTGTGCTACCAGAGCTTTGAGCTCGGCTCAATGTCTACACACTAGCTGTTATTCAAAGTGACTACACAATTAATTAGGCATAACATTATGGCTAAGGAGTTACCAAAACAAACAAACAAATGAACAAAACCCGCATACAGCTGTCAGAGAGGCTATGAAGACCAAATGTGTTTTTTTTTTCTTTTTTGTACCAGGGTGCAAACATTTTTTTTTTTCTCCTCAAACATTGGACATTTAAACATGTGCTTCTAAGGAAACCTGCTCACTTTTGGGGGCAGCCTCAAGTGGATATTCAAAGACTTGCACCTTCTTCTTTTAGGTATGTCTCACTTTTGACAGCTGGAGGCTGGGGCTTGATGAAGACCCTGTAACTGCCATTTAAAGTATAAATCTGAAAGGGACACTCAGAGTATAACACTTGTCCTTGCTTGTTTGACACAGATTCATGCAAATTTAACTTTTTGTGATTCAGTGATACCATATTATATGGTTCTTTGTGGCCTTGACATTTGATCATTTCTGTACAAAATGCATTACTTGATCCTTCAGTAACATATGAAATCGTGTTTAATCCACATTGACTCTAAACTGTTAGAGTTAACCAGACCGTGACATTTTAAGACCACCAAGGTCAAAGGTTGTGTGGTGAAAATAAAACTGATATATGATTTGTGGTTAATTGTACACAAACA
Source organism: Thalassophryne amazonica (assembly GCF_902500255.1). Lineage (NCBI taxonomy): Eukaryota > Metazoa > Chordata > Actinopteri > Batrachoidiformes > Batrachoididae > Thalassophryne > Thalassophryne amazonica. The sequence goes on along the minus strand of NC_047105.1, from coordinate 44,024,471 downwards.
AAGGAGTACCATAACCAGTTTCTCGAAGGAGACATTCTAAATATTCTCTCTATATAAACTTTGGACCAAAACATTGACCTTTGCCTGTGACTTTGACTTTTAACCTTTTTTTTTTTTTTAACTCAGATCACTTTGTCTCAAGCTCTCCTTTAAACATATGGCCAAGTGTAGTCCAAATCGGATTAAAACTCTAGACGGACACACACGACTGAAAACAACCTCCACGTTAAAAAACCCAAATCCACCCAAATCATCGGCACTGCACTATGTTGTGACATCCACCTTTCACCGCCAGATGGCATGTAGTTCTTATGATGCACACTGTGACAACACGTCTGGCTCATTGGAACTTTCCAGACTTGAATTGCAACTTATTTTCTGAGCTTTTCTCCATCTCATTTGCTGTTTCATCGTCTTTCTCTTCTGTTCTTTTCCCGCGTTCCCTCTCTTTGTTGAGGGTCGGCCTTCATCTGTCCACCTTCTAAATCTTCCTTTCACTTCTTTCATTCTTTCACAACGTGTATTCCACGCAGGAACTTAATCTGTCCACTCTAATCCACTGAATTTACCTCCCTCCCATTCTCACCCATCTCTCCCTCGCTCTGTTTCTCTTCTGCCATTCATTCCGCCTGTTGTACTTCAGTTTTTCTCTCTCTCTCAACTCCCCCTCTATCCTTTCTATCTCTGTCTCCTCTCCTGTTCTCCCTCTCTGCTTCTGTCCCTCTTTTTTTCTCTCACCCTGGGTAACCTGAGCGGGGTGAGGCGCAGTCATGCAGAGCACAGCGGGGCCTGGTCAGCCTGTAATTAGCAGCTGTCAGGGAGCGAGAGAGAGAGAGAGAGAGAGAGGCCGAGTCCACCCGCAACCTGGGTGGCACGAAGAAGGGAGGGATGACGGGGTGAAGGCGGAGAGAGGAGCCGAGCCAGCACTGTCCACAATAAAACACACCAAGACCCGCACTTCTGCACCCGGGCCATACCTGAGACGGTAAAACGGGAAACATTTGTGAGCCTCAAATTTGGATAAAATCTTAGTTTTCTCATCACTGTTGTGACCAAGCTGACGGCAAAAAGTACATGCGGCAAGACAAGCGCACAGAAATGAAAGTTTTCTCTGACTTACGGGTGCTTGTGAGCACTTTCTGCTCAAACAACATACAGAAATTAAAGGTTTATTCCTGTTGTACCACATGACAACTTTTTCAAATTTCAAGAACGTTATTCGATTTTAAATTGTTTCATTTCATGTTGTACAATGGCAAAGTCATACATTTTTCAACATGATTATTTCAAGAATACAACAGCGTATTACTTCGAGTTACAGAAAGATGTAGAATTACTGACCCAAATGAAAAAAATATATATATACAGAATTTGGTACAGTTGTTCCTGTTTTGTATAAAGGGGACAAACCTGATTTAAAAGACTCTTCTGTGTCACCAGTTGCTGTTTTCTGTTTGACACAGCTGTTTGTCCTCCTATGGCCACCATCATGGCATATACGTTTTTTCATGTAAGAGAAACCTTATCTGTAACAAAAGCTGATTAGTAAAGTAAAGTTAATAGTAAAGTTAATTTTAGTTGAGTGATTAAATTAAACTTATTTCTACAGTGCCAAATTATGATAGAAGTCATCTCAAGGTGCTATACACGAGCAAGTCTTGACCTTACACAACCCATACAAACTGAGGACAGTGGTAAAGAAAAAAATCCCTCAGCATTTTCTGATTCTCAGAAGAAAACCTCAAGGAGACCAGGCTCAGAGCGGTGGCCATCTGCAACAGCCGTACTAACAAAATAGAGCAAAAGCACAACACAGAATTGTCAGAACATGCAGTGACATAGGTAAATGTGGTAGGTACGCAACTGTGTTCCATCAGGATGTGGAAATTTGGGTACCAATAAAATACTATATTAGGAAGTAGACACTGGTCCTGAGGTCCATTGGGCTAATGCTTATCCACAGATATAGAGAGTTCTGGAACCCTGAAGGTGAAAGTTTGATCCTTCTTGGATGGGAAGCCAGTGCATCGCACGTTACTCCCTCTGCAGAAGGCTGGTACTCATTTACAGCTGGGTGGACTGAGGTGATACAGGCAAAGTGTCTAGTCAACACATATATAGGTAGCCTGAGAACACCACTGGATTCAAACTTACTTAAATTCTGATGCCACAGAGCCACCTGCTCTGCTCTGCTCTGATTTTTCCCAGCTTGACCGGAAAAATCACTAAGAGCCCTTGGGCAAGGTCCTTAATCCCCTAGTTGCTCTTGGTGTGTAGGTGTAGTGAGCACCATGTATGGCAGCACCCTAACATCGGAGAGGAATGTGAGACATTATTGTAAAGCGCTTTGAGCATATGATGCAGATGGAAAAGCGCTATATAAAACGTAGACCATTTACCATTTGAAGTACTTTAAAATTTAAGAAGTGATATCACTGGGAAGTCAGGAACCCATTTTGTTGTGGAAAAGGTAAGCTTTCATTATATAACGTATACTACAATTGTATTGAGAAATATCAATTAAAAACATCGCAAATGCTACTTGGAGGGTACTGGAACCATCTTTCAGCTGCTCTGGTTATAAAGAGTTCAAGGTTACCCATTGTTCTCTCATCTACAGTATTTTACTGCCCTGTCAGATTTTGCTCTTTTCAACAGCTAACACTAGGTATTCTGCACAACATTTAACTAAATTAATTGACAAACAAAATGCACATCTGGGTAGATATGGCTAAGACTCAAACGGTAGAATGGTTAATTCAACTGCAGAAGCGCTCTGGAAATATCAAAGCATCTGCATCCCTGCCAACATTTGAATTTGCTAATATGGGACACCCACACGTGGCCACGAGAACCAAGGGCGCGAACCCTAACTAGGGGGTCCAGGGCGTGCCTGGACCCACACAACTGCGGGACTAATGGGCGTCCTGCACACACTCATGCGGGTCACAGGACACACGGGTAAATACCGGGACTCTTCCGCCCAATGCGGGTCAGTTGGCAGCGCTGCATCTGACGTACATATTGCCGATAAGGACAAGGTCATGTGGCTGGTGGGGATGTGACCTTCTACATTTATCCAGAACCTAGCCCTTTAATGAAGTTTAGGACGGATGATATACGGTGGCATAAAAAGTCCGGATCTCCCCATTTGCTCTGCAAAGAAGTTAAATGCCACTTTATCCACACATGGCAAAATGTTATGTTTTAGTAATGTGGATGTGCTTTTGGCAGTTTTTGAAAACAGCATCACATGTGTTCTACATATGTAGCATTTTCTTGATGGCAGAATTTAAGTAATTAAAGAATTGATGAATTTTGAAGGATCTCATGTGTGTGTTCTGCTGCAGACTCTTACCCTCTGGAGGGGTGACTGGGCGAGGTGTCATAGTGGTACAGCCCCTGATGTGGCTGCATGTCCACTGGCATTGGAGCTCCGGGATTTTGTGCTCCCTTACAGCCTGGACCTGACGCACAAAGACAAGGCCGTGGTGAGAGACGAAAACCAAACAAACAACAGAGCCAAACCATGTTACACAGAAAAAGAAATATACTAAAACACTTGTGGCAGGGAAGAAAGAAACATGTAGGATGTTAATAACAGACCAAACCAAAAAGGGTTAGGGATAAAATAAGCTCTCTTGAAAAGCGTGAGCACTAAACATTAACGTGGAAAGTACCGTCTTTTATTTATGTGACGTTAAGGTTTATTGTTTGCAGTGGTATTTCTACTTTCAAGTTTCATATTACTATAGTCAAATGTTACTGAATCTGCTGCCTTGTTAATAAATATCCCATCTACCTGGTTGTCAAACCTTCTTTTACTTGTGGTGAATAAAGTCCACATAAGATGATGTTGCCCTGGTTACCAAGCAAGATAGTATGCTTCACAGTTAATCAACACCAACATTGTATTCATTTAACTTTATCTTTTGAATTTGTATGAATATTACATCTACAGTGGACAATGACCTTCCTTGCCAAGAGAAAGGATATTCCAAGTGCCCACCCCCATGAGCTGTCTTCAGGGTTGGACCTGGGCATCACCCTGGAGTGCTCAATGCTTCAGCAATGTGCTAGTCACAGACCTCCAAAAGCAAGACCCTAGGTGCTGGCATATGGTTTTACCTTTTCTAACTCCTTCGTAGCACATACTGCAGAGTTACTCTCACGGACTACAGGAACAGGCGTTCTACTTTTCTATCTCAAGGTTTTTCAAGCTGAAGAACCAGAATATCTGGGTTTGAGATGGTCTTAGATCAAGACTAAGTTCCAGGCTGTCAGTGCCTTCTTGGATTCAGCCATCAATTATATAGTTGTGAGACTTGGATGCTAACTAGTGACTTAAGGCCACAACTACATGTCTTTGGTCTCTTCAGAGGATCCTTGGGTACTGCTGGAATGACTATGTCATATGAATAATTACTGTATTTTCCAGAGTACAGTATAAGTCACACCTTTTTCTGCATGTCTTTTTAACACAGCATTTCCCTGAGGGCGAGTTCAACAGTAGACAAGAACTCAGTGTAGCACATGTGCACACCATAGCCTGTGCTGTTACTTAAGATAAGGACTCTTAAATTTCAAAATAAGAAAGATGGACACATAAACTTTCCAGACTTGAATTGGGCAACATATTTCATATTATTTGATGCAGCTCATCATGTGGACATGAACTGCTGGCCCACAGCAAAATGGAGAAATGAACAGCAGATTTTTGCAGGAAGCTATCAATGTGCGGCTGTGAATGGAATTCTTTTGCACAGTGCCTGTGTTTTTAAAATTTAAACTGTTTTAACTTATATATTGATATGATCAAGCTGAGTGTTTTAACTGCTTGTATTTTATTTATTTTAATGATCACTTGATATTGTTAACTTGTTTATTGCTGCTGCCAGTGGTGGCTGGCCCATAGGGGCGCTCAGGCGCTGCCCTCCTAGATGTGGAGGGGAAAAGTCATAATATATATATATTTAAAAAGTATTATCAATGTCAGTTTTACTTAATAGTATGTGCCTACATGTAATATGAATGATTAAAACAACACTTCCTCCAACTGACTCTCATTCAACAGTGCATTTCCGCCGACAGAAGCAGAGAACGTATCATTCCTCATCTTGGGCGATCATTCAAAGTGCCCTTGAAGTGCAGCGAAATAACCAATTGTATGTAGTTGCTAGGGAAAATTAATAAATATTTGGCAAATCAACACTGCCAAAATTAATGGCTTTGGGGCGCCGGAATTTTAGCCCTTGCTACAAAAATGCGGGAATGTTAGATTGCTACAGTCAGTGATATACGTGACGCTGCAGCTGCTGCTGTCAGTCAGTCAGTCAGGCAGGAAGAGATGATGGTGACGACGACGTTTGGGTTATATTTATTTATTTTTATTTTGTCTCAGTGTGTTTTGCTGGAGTAAGTTGAAGAACTCTTCGGAGGTTTAAAACGGGACAAAACTAATCAAATCAATGACACCAAAGTTTCGCGGGGATCCTTTTGGAGGCGCATGGAGGTGCGCACATCGGATCTTTCTCGTGGTTTAATGACAATTGCACATACTGGTTGGAGGAGAGTCGTTTGTCTGACTCGTGATAAACCGTGTCAGGCTTCATTCACACTGTCAGCGCGCACACGTCACGGAGGCTGCTGATCTGCGCTCTTTACAGCAGGGTGGAAAGGAGCGCATCCACCTCTGCCAGCTGCGGACTGACTCCTCTGGATCCACTTCAGCTCAGGTGAGCTGACGAGCTGCTCGGATTTATTCCCGAATGTTGCTCCTGGTGTGGAAACGAGGATGAAAATTTAAGATAAAACGAATGAGTGATGTTTTTTTTTTGTTTGTTTGTTGTTGTAGGGGGTCAAAGCTGTGATCTTTTTTGGGACAGCAGACCAGTTATAATGATAATAGGGGAGGACGGGGCTGTTTGTAACGGTGTTCAAAGCTGCAGCCATGCTGGTATTTTGATTTCACTTTACACGTTATGAGGATCAGTTCACAGAAGTGAAATATTCTTTGGAGTATTCCACACTCTAAAACAAATTATTTGCTCAGTTTAAAAACAAAACAAAACCCTAAAATAGCAATTTGCATGTTTTTTAAAGAAATTCTAACTCAGCCACTGAGTACACACAAGACATTTATAGTAAGACAAACCCAGGTTTAGCAATGCATTTAATTAAGTGTTTTTTTATACTTAATTTGCTTTGTCCTCTACACTGTTAATTAATTTTAACCAATTTAATTTAAAGGTTTTGGTGTTATTAGTTAGTCAAGTTATTTAATTTAAGTTTTTCAAGCTTCTTTAGTTTGCCTCCATTCCACTCAGTAATGTTCATGCAAAATATTACCTTAATTTTCTCTCGCTCTTTCTCTCTCTCACACACGAACTTTCTCTCTCTCTCTCTCTCTCTCTCTCGGAAGGTGGTGTGAACATTGTCGTATGTACATAATGTTCTTTTGTCAATTGAAGAATTTTTCCATATTTTGAAAGAGTGTAAATTTGGTGATATTTTCTATTTTGTTAAGGTCGGTGTCATTGTGAACCCCAGGATCTGTTTGTCTGAAGATAATGTCAGTACAGTACAGTTTGGTGTACTATGTGTGTAATTGGTGTCAAATGGTGAAATGTTCTTTGCTGAAGAACTTGAGTGTTGTATTTGATACTGTTCCTTTCCAAAGTAGAAATGGGGCCTAATATAGCTGTAAATGGTTAACTTTATCTGTAAAACTGCTGATTTTGAGAAGGACATGAAATGATTATTGTGGAATTGTAGTAATTTTCCGACTGTTCACTTGAATGCCTGTACTGGACAAGGCAAGGGAATCTATTGGCACAGCAGCCCCACCAAGACCGTTTTTCACCAGAAGCCACTGGCTGCTGCCTTTCTTGGCCAGGTCACCCTTGTAAAAGAGGTTTAAATCTCAGTAGGCTTTTTATCTGGTTAAATAAAGGTTATAATGTGGTGTGTACTAGGAAAATGGTCAAATCCTAAAAATAAACAAGATGGAGAAATAAAAGTTTGATTGACAACATAATGGATGTTATTTGACACAAGAAATCATCAGCTGGACATGAGGTTAGCCACAGGGTTGGAAACACTCCAATAAAAATGTGAGTCCATTTGATTTTTCGATCAGCTCTTTAATTTGGGGGTTTTGTGCATTGTTGTAGTCTACCTTTATTTTTTTAAGCAATTTTTTCTTTTATTATCGTTTATTTTGTTTTGTGCTTTTGTCATTCATTGTTATTGTTATTAACAAACAACGCGACTTTTCAGAATATAAGTCGCACTGGAGTATAAGTTGCAGGACTTCCCAAACTCACTTAAAAAACAAACACATGACTTATACTCCAGAAAACATGGTACTTAGGGAGACTAAAATGAGGAAGTATGGCCTGCATAGTGTGAAACAACATGTATGGCATTTTGCAGATGTGGCAGATTTCTCAGGGTACGCATAACCTATATCTACAAAGAAAACTGAAACTGTGATCAATGTTTACCCAGAGGAAAGGTCATTTATGTGTGTAGGTAATGAGACTCTTGGGTTGCCACCATGACTAAGTGCAGCCCAATCTCACACTTTTGTTTGTTTAATCACATTTTAGTCACGTGGATTTTTTTAAAACTATTTTTTAACCCTACCCCTTCTCCTAACCCTAACCCCTACAGACCCCCCGTGTCACCCCGCATTTCGTAATATTGTCACAAAATGAATTCATGACACAGTCACAAAAATATGGTGCATTTCGTGAAGATATCACGAACTAATAAATTAATTCGCTTTTCGTGATCCCATTACGAGCTGCTGTGAGATTGGGTTGCTAAGTGCCAGATGGAACCCTGGTCGCCATATTTATCAGCTAAATTGGAGCAAAACTCTTACCACGCTAACCACTACACATGCTGAGCAGTTTGGCAGTTGGAATATCGTGTATAAATGAGATTGCTGTCATGAATTCTGCTGCCACCAGACGTAACTAAAAAGGTTACACAAACTTTGTGGAGGGAACGTGTCATGTATATTTGCACAGATTAAAGAAAACGTGACAAAAACAACACACAAAATCTCTTCCTTTTTTTCTTTTTACTTTAAATGTCAAAAAGCTGAAGAAAGTCAAATAGCAAAGGGATTCCAGCAACAAAACGGAGTGGAACAGAGCCTGCTTTTGTATGAAACGTGTATTAAGACTGTGCCTGTCAGCGAGGGTGCATGTTATGGTAATACGAGCTGAGGGATCATGGGAACAACCACCTGCTCATTACATCCGACCACATCAGTGCAGGTACTAATAGTCACAAGTGTGGCTTCGTACATGCTAGAGGTAATTACTAAATTATACAAACCAACAAAATTACACATATAATCCATGTTTAACTACACTACAGAGACTACAGTTGCAGCTGGGTTTGTTTGATGGCTGTTTTTTTAGGTCTACTCAAAATTAATATACTGGATTTCAAAACTGTATGGTATTACTCAAGTACATTTTCCTAGACACGCAATGTGTGCCATTAAAAATAAATGGGTGCAAAAATTATTTTACTGTTGCATGAGCAATACTGAGCAGTATTTATTCTAAGGGCCCCTCTAAGCACACCTAAAAAAATGGCTCTTTGGATGAACTCAATTCAATTATGTGCAGGATTTCCATCTAATAAATATATGCAGCCCCAACTCAAATAAAACACATCCATGCAAGATAATGTCATTTAATTTCGTTGGGACTACATATATTTATTAGGTGGAATCCAATCTAATGAGTCACTTTTTGACACAAACAAATGACTAATTGGATGAACTCAATTCAATTATAGGCAGGATTTTCATCTAATAAATATATGTAGTCCCAACTAAACTAAATTAAATTATCTTGCATGGATGCACTTTATTTGAGTTGGGGCTACATATATTTATTGGATGGAAATCCTGCTCAGAATTGAATGGAGTTCATCCAATGCATCAGTTTTTTGAGTGCATGCTTTGGAGAGTGAAACTGTACGCCTGTATTTTATTTATTGTGTTTGCACTTCAGTAAAAAAAACAAAACAATGATCATCATACGATAATTTCAGCCATGCTTCTTTCAACGTGCTTTGATTTCTGCCAAAGCTATTAGATGGATGAAGGTGAACCTGTGAAGGGTTTGTTTCAACAAACGTCAAGGTCATTGGGGTCAAAGGTAAAACTTTAGATTCCCCCCGCCCCGACTACAATGTACACCAAACTTGGCATACATTTTTAGGTCATCCGGGAACCAACCCGTTCTGTGGTGTCATGCATGTGGCACCAGTGCATACTCTCAGTCTTGACTTGGCTCTGGAATTACCCAGGTGAGATTAAATTTACCAAATGTGAAGCTACTCTCACACAGAAGGCGTGTGCGTGGTGTGTTAGTGGACACCACTGCCATGCTGTAATCGCCTTGCACATGCCTAAGCTCACTGCAAATACTGGCAACTGTGTTGGGAAGGTGTCGTGACACGGACCCACAACAGGGGGCGTTAATGAACGGACAATGGATAAGCCAAAGAGTAACAATTTAATGTTGTGAAGCGCACAACGAAGTACAGACAATAACAATATTGCGGAATGTCAATCATACACAAGGTGACGTGTGGCAGGCTCGAAGACAGAAGACGTCCGGAGATAGAAGAGCCGGACGGCTTCCACCACCAACGGATCTGAAGAACACCGGAGCCGCCAAGCCCTGCGCCCCAGGTGGCCACTGTCTTCAGCAGTCAGACCCGGTACTGCTGGCAGAGAACAGAAACAGTTTTGATGAGTGTGAGTACGCACACTCAGTAATCCCACAGTCTGTGTTCTGTAAGGGAGGGAGCACTTCCACCTCCAGTCACACACTCGTGCAGCTCCTGTCTAACCACTTATCTGGTTGGGGTGTGAAGCGAAGCCGTCGCTGATCACACCAAACGCCAATCCCACAGATAAGGCAACACCCACAGGAAAACGGCTGCAAAGAAGAGAAAATTACCTGTATGGTAGCTGATTTCTCGGCGGGGAGGTGGAGTTGCAGTCCGGCTTTTATAGAGGTTGACGTAGATGAGTGACAGCTGGTGGTGATGATGTGACAGCTGTCACTCCACTGGTTTCAGCGCCCTCTCGTGCTTGAAGCCCGCACTCCAAGCAGGGCGCCATCTGGTGGTGGTGGGCCAGCAGTACCTCCTCTTCAGCGGCCCACACAACAGGACCCCCCCCCCCCTCAACGGGCGCCTCCTGGCGCCCGACCAGGTTTGTCCGGGTGCCGGGCGTAGAAGTCGGCCAGGAGGGCCGGGTCCAGGATGAAGCTCCTTTTCACCCAGGAGCGTTCCTCGGGGCCATACCCCTCCCAGTCCACCAGATACTGAAACCCCTGACCCTTACGACGGACGTCCAGGAGCCGACGCACGGTCCATGCCGGCTCCCCGTCGATGATCCGGGCAGGAGGCGGTGCAGGTCCAGGGGTGCAGAGTGGTGAGGTGTGGTAGGGCTTAAGCCGTGACACATGAAAGACAGGATGGATCCGCAGTGAAGCTACAGCTGCCAGCTTCACTGCGGCCGGGCTGAGGAACTTTGATGATGGGAAACGGTCCAATATACCTGTCCTTGAGTTTCTGCGAGTCCACTTGAAGTGGGATGTCCTTTGTAGACAACCACACCTCCTGCCCGGGCTGGTATGCAGGGGCCGGGGAACGCCGGCGGTCTGCATGGGCCTTGGCCCTTGTCCGGGCCTTCAACAGGGCAGAATGGGCGGCCCGCCACACCCGGCGGCACCTCCTGAGGTGGGCCTGGACCGAGGGCACACCGACCTCTCCCTCCACAAGTGGAAACAATGGGGGCTGGTACCCCAAACACACCTCAAACGGGGAGAGGCCAGTGGCTGACGACACTTGGCTGTTGTGGGCGTACTCGATCCAGGCCAGATGGGTGCTCCAGGCCATCGGGTGCGCGGAGGTAATGCAACGGAGGGCCTGCTCCAGCTCCTGGTTGGCCCACTCTGCCTGTCCGTTAGTCTGAGGGTGATACCTGGACGAGAGACTCATGGTGGCCCCCAGTTCCCTGCAGAAACTCCTCCAGACCTGAGAGGAGAACTGAGGGCCACGGTCTGAGACGATGTCCGCTGGTATCCCATGCAGACGCACGACGTGGTGGACCAGGAGGTCTGCTGTCTCCTGGGCCATAGGGAGCTTCGGGAGGGCCACGAAGTGGGCCACCCTGGAGAACCGGTCCACTATCGTGAGGATGGTGGTGTTGCCCTGGGACGGTGGGAGGCCCGTGACAAAGTCCAGGCCGATGTGGGACCAGGGGCGGTGAGGTACCGGTAGGGGCTGGAGGAGTCCTGAAGTCCTCTTATGGTCAGCCTTGCCCCTGGCACAGGTGGTACAGGCCTGGACGTAGTCCCGGACGTCGGCCTCCATAGACGCCCACCAGAAGCGCTGCTGGACCACTGCCATGGTTCTGCGCACCCCGGGATGACAGGAGAGCTTGGAACCATGACAGAAGTCCAAAACCGCAGCTCTGGCCTCTGGTGGGACGTACAGTTTATTCTTCGGGCCGGTCCCCGGGTCCGGGTTCCGTGTCAGGGCCTCCAGGAAGGTCTTCTCCACATCCCAGGTGAGAGTGGCCACGACAGTGGACTCGGGGATGATGGTCTCTGTGGGGTCTGACAATTCGGCCTTGGCCTCCTCTTCATGCACCCGGGACAGGGCATCCGATCGTTGGTTCTTGGTCCCGGGGCGGTATGTAATCTAGTTAAAGCGCCCGAAGAACAGTGACCAGCGGGCTTGCCTGGGGTTCAGCCGCTTGGTGGTCCGGATGTACTCCAGGTTCTGATGGTCCGTGAAAACCGTGAAGGGCACTGTCGCTCCCTCCAACAGGTGTCTCCACTCCTCAAGAGCCTCCTTCACCGGCAGGAGTTCCCGATTGCCGATGTCATAGTTCCTCTCAGCCGGGGTCAACCTGCGGGAAAAATAGGCACAAGGGTGGAGAACCGTATCGGACTCCCCGCTCTGGGACAGCACGGCTCCTATCCCTGAGTCAGAGGCATCCACTTCCACTGTGAACTGGCGAGTAGGATCAGGCTGCACCAGAACTGGTGCAGACGAGAACCGGCGCTTCAACTCCCTAAACGCGGCTTCGCACCGATCCGACCAGGTGAAGGGGACCTTAGTGGAGGTCAGGGCTGTCAGGGGGCTAACTACCTGACTGTAGCCCTTAATGAACCTCCTGTAGAAGTTTGCAAAGCCGAGGAACTGTTGCAGCTTCCTACGGCTTGTTGGGTGAGGCCAATCTCTCACCGCCGCAACCTTGGCCGGATCAGGGGCGACGCAGTTGGAGGAGATGATGAACCCCAGGAAGGACAAAGAAATGTGGTGGAACTCGCACTTCTCACCCTTCACAAACAGCCGGTTCTCCAACAACCGCTGTAGGACCTGACATAAATGCCGGACATGAGTCTCAGGGTCCGGAGAAAAGATGAGTATGTCGTCTAGATATACGAAGACAAACTGATGCAGGAAGTCCCGCAAGACGTCATTAACCAACGCTTGGAATGTCGCGGGGGCGTTTGTGAGGCCGAACGGCATGACCAGGTACTCAAAGTGACCTAAGGGGGTGTTAAATGCCGTCTTCCACTCGTGTCCCTTCCGGATCCGAACCAGGTGGTACGCATTCCTAAGATCGAGTTTGGTGAATATTTGGGCTCCATGCAGGGGCGTGAACACCGAATCCAACAGAGGTAATGGGTATCGATTGCGAACCGTAATGTCGTTCAGCCCTCTGTAATCGATGCATGGACGGAGTCCGCCGTCCTTCTTACCCACAAAAAAGAAACCCGCGCCCATCGGGGAGGTGGCGTTCCGGATCAACCCGGCAGCTAAGGAGTCCCGGATGTAGGTCTCCATTGATTCGCGTTCCGGACGTGAGAGATTGTACAGCCTGCTGGACGGATACTCAGTGCCCGGGATCAAATCGATGGCGCAATCGTACGGTTGGTGCGGGGTAAGGGCGAGTGCCAGATCTTTGCTGAAGACGTCAGCAAGATCGTGGTACTCCTCCGGTACCGCCGTCAGATTGGGGGGGACTTTGACCTCCTCTTTAGCTGTCACACCGGGTGGAACCGAGGATCCTAAACACTCCCGGTGGCAGGTTTCGCTCCACTGCGTCACAACCCCAGACGGCCAATCAATCCAGGGATTGTGTTTCAACACCCATGGAAAACCCAAAATCACTCGGGAGGTAGAAGGTGTTACATAAAACACAATCTCCTCCCTGTGATTCCCAGACACCACCAATGTCACGGGCTGTGTCTGGTGTGTGATTAATGGAAGAAGGGTGCCATCTAGTGCCCATACCTTTAAAGGTGAAGGCAGAGCCACCAGAGGGAGCCCCACTTCCTTTGCCCAACTGCTGTCCAGCAGATTCCCTTCCGACCCCGTGTCTACGAGTGCTGGGGCGTGAAGGGTTAACTCCTCACTAAGGATCGTGACTGGGATTCGTGCGGATCTACGGGGTTTCCCCGCGTGCGTGTTATGGCCCACCCTTAGCCCAGTTTCTAAGGATGGACGTTGTAGTTTGACCGTTTGGGGCAGTTCCTCTGAATATGACCACTAGAGCCACAGAAAAAACACTCCCCGCGGGCCAGCCTCCTTTGTCTGTAATTTGGTTTCACTTTGGCCCTGCTTGTGTCAATAGCTTCGTCAGCAGGGGGAGCTGTTGCCACACGGGGCCCTCTCGCTGTGGAGCGTTGGGACGACGGCACCCTTTCGGACCCGGAAGGAAGAGGGACGGCTCGTGCCCGGTCACGCCCCCCGCCCTGCTCCCGACGGTGTTCCTCTAAGCGGTTGTCTAAACGTATAACCAGGTCGACAAGCCCGTCAAAATCCCGCGGTTCCTCCTTAGCCAGCAGATGCTCCTTCAGGACCGGAGACAGTCCGTTTATGAAGGCGGCGCAGAGTGCAATGGTATTCCAGCCGGACCTCGCAGCCGCGATGCGGAAGTCGACTGCATACTCGGCTGCACTCCGGCGCCCCTGTCGCATTGACAGTAGCACGCTCGAAGCAGTCTCGCCTCTGTTGGGATGATCAAAAACCTATTTGAACTCCCTTACAAACCCAGCGTATGACGTTAGGAGCCGTGAGTTCTGCTCCCAGAGCGCCGTAGCCCAGGCGCGTGCCTCTCCTCGAAGCAGGTTAATAACATAAGCCACCCGGCTAGCGTCTGACGCGTACATGACAGGACGCTGTGCAAAGACGAGCGAACACTGCATTAGGAAGTCCGCGCACGTCTCGACACAACCTCCGTACGGCTCCGGAGGGCTTATGTATGCTTCAGGGGACGGTGGGGGGGGTCGTTGAACAACCAGTGGGACGTCTGTGTCTGACAAGGGACCAGCAGGAGGAGGTGCTGCAGCAGCGCTTTGGTCGCGCACCTCCACCCTGGCGGTGAGAGCCTCCATCCTCCGATTGAGAATAACGTTCTGCTCGGTCACCAGATCCAACCGAGCAGTGATAGCGGTTAGAATCTGCTGCAGCTCACCTAACACGCCTCCTGCTGGCGCCTGTGCACCTCGCTCTTCCATTGGCTGTTCAAACTCGGGTTGACGCCCCTCGGGATCCATGACGCTGGCCGAGAAATCCTGTTGGGAAGGTGTCGTGACACGGACCCACAACAGGGGGTGTTAATGAACGGACAATGGATAAGCCAAAGAGTAACAATTTAATGTTGTGAAGCGCACAACGAAGTACAGACAATAACAATATTGTGGAATGTCAATCATACACAAGGTGACGTGTGGCAGGCTTGAAGATAGAAGACGTCTGGAGATAGAAGAGCTGGATCCCACACGGCTTCCACCACCAACGGATCTGAAGAACACCGGAGCCGCCAAGCCCTGCGCCCCAGGTGGCCACTGTCTTCAGCAGTCAGACCCGGTACTGCTGGCAGAGAACAGAAACAGTTTTGATGAGTGTGAGTACGCACACTCAGTAATCCCACAGTCTGTGTTCTGTAAGGGAGGGAGCACCTCCACCTCCAGTCACACACTCATGCAGCTCCTGTCTAACCACTTATCTGGTTGGGGTGTGAAGCGAAGCTGTCGCTGATCACACCAAACGCCAATCCCACAGATAAGGCAACACCCACAGGAAAACGGCTGCAAAGAAGTTCAGACTATTAGTCAGTGTTTTCGGTTTAGCAGAGAAAATTACCTGTATGGTAGCTGATTTCTCGGCGGGGAGGTGGAGTTGCAGTCCGGGTTTTATGGAGGTTGACGTAGATGAGTGACAGCTGGTGGTGATGATGTGACACTCCACTGGTTTCGGTGCCCTCTCGTGCTTGAAGCCCGCACTCCAAGCAGGGCGCCATCTGGTGGTGGTGGGCCAGCAGTACCTCCTCTTCAGCGGCCCACACAACAAACTGTTTTATGACCACTGCATGTGCTGCATACAGTGGCTAATGTCGTGTGTCATCTGCTGTGTCCTGGCCAGTGATTTATAAACGGCGTTTTTGTTTTCTTCCATTTTCTCATGGATTTGGAATTTCAGAACAACCTGGTGGTTTCCACCCTGTCCCACCGATGGTGTGCCATGTAAGAGGAGAGCGCGTGAGGAGTGGAGTTGAGTGGTGAGTCTTTTGAGCATGTTCAAAACATGTGCCATACCCCAGTGTGTGCTGACAACTGTGCGGTGTTGTGTGATGTGTTTGCTGAGAGTAGAACTGTGCACTGTCGGCTGCTGCGCTCTTGGGAAGCCCCGCCTCTCTCGTAGAGGTGGAGGTCTTGCTGCTGTGTATCAGGACAGATACACATGCAGAGTGATTGACAGTGAACACTTCTCTTCTTTTGAGTCACAAGTAATAAAGGTTGGCTCTTTAAACTCTTTTTACTGTATCTTAATCTATCGCCCTCCTGGCCCTGCAGGGGTTTTTCTACATGAGTTCAACAGTTTTTTATCTTCTCTTATAAAATTAGAAAGAGTTTTAGTTCTTGGAGATTTTAACCTACACATTGATGATACTACGTCCAACCCAGCACTGGAACTTTTATATATGATTGAAACTTTTGATTTTAAACAACATGTATCAGGCCCCACCCACTCGAAGGGTCATACTCTGGACTTGGTGTTTTCTCTTGGCCTACACGTCACAAATATGCATGTGGAAGACGACCACCTGAGTGACCACAGCTGTATTTTTTTTTCAGGTTGATGTTCCCCCTGAGCCTAGGCCTGTCTCTAAAAGGGCAGAAAGGAGGATTACACAAACTACAGCTGACAGATTTTTGTGCCTTATTTCATCCCAGTGCTTTTAATGACTGTACGGATGTCAGTGATCTTATGCATCATTTTAACTCTCACTGTGCCACATTATTGGACTTGGTGGCCCCTTTTAAAACAAATAATGTCCGTAAGAAGTCATGTCCATGGATAAATGACAGTATCTTGGAGTTAAGAAGACTGTGTCGGAAAACGGAGCGCTTGTGGAAATCCACGCACCTTGAGGTCCATAGGTTACATCTCAGGGACCTTATTTCCACGTTAAATGATGCATTAAGAGAGGCAAGATCTAAATATTTCCATCACCTGATAATGTCCAATAAGGGAAATCCGAAGGTGCTTTTTAACATAATTAACTCTCTCGTGTCCCATGCTGCCTCTGCAACCTCTGAGTTTTGTAAAGCAGATGGCACAGACCTCTTGGAGTTCTTTGTTGATAAGGTCAGACACATAAAAAATGCCTTTACTGACCCCTTGTGGTCTGGCCCAGTCCGGCCTGAACTGCCACTACAGGTGTGGTCGTCTTTCAACCGAGTGTCACTAGAAGACATTGCAGCAGTTGCAACTAAAATGAACCTGACCTCATGCCCATTTGATGTCCTTCCCTCCAAGCTTTTTTTAGATACTTTTGACTCAATCGGGCCATGTGTCATGAAAATGTTCAACATGTCCCTGTCATCCGGTCTCTTTCCGAGCTCATTTAAACATGCTGTGGTGGAACCAAGACTCAAAAAGCCTAACTTGGACCAGTCTGAGCTTAAGAATTTCCAGCCAATATCGAAGCTCCCCTTTCTAGCAAAAATACTGGAAAAAGTGGTCGCAAAACAACTAACGTCTTTCCTTGAGATGCACAACATCTATGACACTTTTCAGTCAGGCTTTCGGAAACACCACTCCACCAAGACCGCACTACTGAGAGTGTCTAGTGATATCATGATGGCCGCTGACGCAGGAAGATGCACGGTCCTAGTCCTGCTAGACCTGTCCGCAGCCTTCGACACCGTCGACCATAGCATTATGGTCAACCGGCTGCGCGATCTGGTAGGGTTGTCGGGGTCCGTGCTGAAGTGGGTTGCCTCATACTTGGAGGAGAGGACCTTTAGTGTGTTGGCTGGCCATAAACTATCGAAAACAGCTGCTTTACAGTATGGTGTCCCGCAAGGTTCTGTTTTGGGGCCACTGCTGTTTCAATTGTATGTCCTTCCCCTCGGCCAGATGATTCAGGACTTCAGGGATATTTCCTACCACCTGTTTGCGGACGACTTACAACTGTACTGTTCCTTTAAGATTTCAGAAGTCCACAAATTGAACTCTTTATTTGACTGCCTGTCACAGGTGAAGAAGTGGCTTAATGGAAACCGTCTGTAACTGAACTCTGAAAAAGCTGAGACACTTATTGTTGCCCCTGACAGTGCTGTTCCTGTTATCAGGAGCCTCCTTGGTGACTTGGGCTTAACGGCAAAAAGAAGCCTTAGAAACCTTGGCGTTATTTTTGATGAAGGAATGTCTCTTGCTCAGCACGCAAGCAAGCTTGTGAAGAATTGCTTCTTTCAACTGCGAAATATCGCCAAACTTAAACAGTTGGTGTCACAGAAAGACTTAAAGGAAATTATCCATGCCTTTGTCTCCACGCGGTTGGACTATTGCAACAGCCTGTTCACTTGCCTGGGTAAGAAGGAGATAAATCGGTTGCAGTATGTCCAGAACTCTGCTGCGAGGCTTCTGACCCGCACCAACAGGAGAGCCCACATCATGCCTATCTTGGAATCCCTCCACTGGCTCCCTGTTGCCTCCAGAATTAATTTTAAAATCTTGGTTTTGACTTTCAGAGCACTACATGGTCAGGCTCCTGATTACATTGCTGACTTGATTCAGTCTTACACCTCAGCCCGCAGCCTCAGATCTTTAGGTCAGAACCTGTTGATGGTTCCTCGAACCTCCTTTAAAACTCGAGGAGACCGATCTTTTAAAGCCGTAGCGCCTCGTCTCTGGAACGAACTCCCTCTGTCCCTGCGATCCCTGGACTCTGTTGAGATGTTCAAAAAGCAACTAAAAACTCTACTTTTTAAACAGGCTTTTCATGGCCAATAATCTTTTAGTACTGAGTGTTTTACTGTATATTTTTATTGTTTTACCTTGTAAAGCGCTTTGTGACCCCTGTCTCTGAAAGGCGCTATATAAATAAAGTTTACTTACTTACTTAGTAACGTGTTTGTGGCAGACAGTGGCGAGATGGGTGGCGAGTGCGACACACGCATCGAAACGCCACGCACATGCCTTCTGTGTGAGAGGGGCTTAAGTCATTAAGGTCAAAGCTTAAAATTTGTTTTTCACTCTGATTTTCACCAATTTTCAAGGTGATTAGGTCAAAAATTAAATTTGTGCCTCTAATTGGCACCAAACCTGGCACACATGATCATATGGAGGTAGGTTTTGGAACTGCTCAGCCAGGTCAAATTTACCAGAAGCCAGTCATTTGGGTTCAGGTTATGTCTGCCTATGTGTTTGTTACTCTACTCCTCTCAGGTCCTTTAGCTGATTTCTGCCAAAATGGTGCATCAATGAAGGCTGATCATGAAAGAATATGGCAAATGGACTGCATTTACACAGCACTTTTCCATCTGCATGAGAAGCTCAAAGCACTTTACAAATATGCCTCACATTCACACACCGATGTCAGGGTACTACCATGCAAGGCGCTCACTACACACTGGGAGCAACTCTGGGATTAATGACCTTTCCCAAGGGCCCTTAGTGATTTTCCGATCTGGCTGGATTTGGAACCAAGGATCCTCTGGTGTGAAGCCCAACGCTTAACCACTAGACCATCACCTCCCCAGAATATGTTTTGGTAAAGGTCACTGAATTTGATTTTCAACCCATTTTGTGCAAAATATAGTACATATGAGGGCTGTCAATAAAGTAAGGGTCCTTTTAATTTTTTCAAAAACTATATGGATTTCATTCATATGTTTTTACATCAGACATGCTTGAACCCTCGTGCGCATGCGTGAGTTTTTCCACGCCTGTCGGTGACGTCATTCGCTTGTGAGCACTCCTTGTGGGAGGAGTCGTCCAGCCCCTCGTCGGAATTCCTTTGTCTGAGAAGTTGCTGAGAGACTGGCGCGTTGTTTGATCAAAATTTTTTCTAAACCTGTGAGACACATCGAAGTGGACATGGTTCGAAAAATTAAGCTGGTTTTCAGTGAAAATTTTAACGGCTGATGAGAGATTTTGAGGTGATTCTGTCGCTTTAAGGACTTCCCACGGTGCGAGACGTCGCTCAGCGCTCTCAGCCGCCGTCGTCAGCCTGTTCAAGCTGAAAACCTCCACATTTCAGGCTCTATTGATCCAGGACGTCGTGAGAGAACAGAGAAGTTTCAGAAGAAGTCGGTTTCAGCATTTTATCCGGATATTCCACTGTTAAAGGAGATTTTTTTAATGAAAGACGTGCGGACGGGTCCGCGCGTCGGGACGCAGCCGCCGCAACGCTCCGCCACAGGAAAAACACCTCTGTTGAAAGCCTTAAGGACAAGTTGGAACATGTCCTGCCTGTTAAACAATTTCTCATATACTCACTCCACTGAAAGCCATCAAAAGCTGCCTGGATTTTACAAATGGTTATCAACACGGAGGTGTTTTTCCTGTGCCGCCGCGCCGCGTCGGCTGCGTCCCGACGCGCGGATCCGTCCGCACGTCTTTCATTAAAAAAATCTCCTTTAACAGTAGAATATCCGGATCCGCGTCGGGACAACGCGCCAGTCTCTCAGCAACTTCTCAGACAAAGGAATTCTGACGAGGGGCTGGACGACTCCTCCCACAAGAAGTGCTCACAGGCGAATGACGTCACCGACAGGCGTGGAAAAACTCACGCATGCGCACGAGGGTTCAAGCGTGTCTGACGTAAA
Source organism: Thalassophryne amazonica (assembly GCF_902500255.1). NCBI lineage: Eukaryota > Metazoa > Chordata > Actinopteri > Batrachoidiformes > Batrachoididae > Thalassophryne > Thalassophryne amazonica. The sequence continues at coordinate 44,004,291 of NC_047105.1, read as the reverse complement.
AACATATGAATGAAATCCATATAGTTTTTGAAAAAAATAAAAAGGACCATTACTTTATTGACAGCCCTCGTACATAGCTGTATTCTAGAACTGCTCAGGCAAGGTCAACCACGGGTCAATCATTTGAATGAAGGCCAAGATTATTTAGGATTTTGCTTCTGCCTACAACCTTTCGGGTGCATGGTGTTTTGTTGGATTATTTTCTTTTCTTTCTTTGTAAGTTTCTTGCTGTTTCTGGATCTGTGTGTGTCGAATAAATTCATTCATTCATTCATAATAACAGTAATAATAAGCAATGGCGGCCTTGGTGGTGACCAGACCTTGTCTTTGGAAATGAAACAAATTAAGAAATAGGCTCATTTCAAACTACTTACAACTTCAATAACACCTGCTCCTAATTCCCATCATGCATGTAATGATAAGATTACTTCTTGCAACAAACCCAGACATGTCCAGCAGATGGAAGTGTTCAGCAGGTGGCCGACAGATCTACTGCATATTATATTTGCAAAACAAAGTTGCTTTTTGGATTAGTTTAGTCATCAAAGTTAACCAATATCCAAGTAGTTTAGTTTTTTTTTATATATTTTATTTTTTGCATGGGGTTGCCACATCTGATCCGGTGCCGCCGCCCGAACGGTCCCCTCTAAAAATCGATCCGCCCTGCCTTCACTGTGCATGCGTCATTTCCGACCACAGCAGCTCTACACCCAAAGTGATCAAAGGGAATAATGTGATTATTAACCATCAGATGACAAGGTAAAATCTCTTAAATCATTCTAAAGTCAGTGTTAAGCAGAAATGAAGCGATACTCGGTGAATTGCTACTGACGCTCTGAAATGATGTAGGCGCCACAGCACATCAGACTCAGACATGCTGCTGTGGCACTCTGATCGGTCCCCCATCTTTTATTATGAAATAATGCTGAATTTATGTGGAAATTATTGTTGCACAAAATCTTCAGATATCTGTCAGTGAGATCGATGATGACTGGGGTGCAGTTTTAAGCAGAAATGAGTTGATAATCGGTGCACACCCGCTGACGCTCAGAAATGACGCTGCTGATGCTCTGAAATTACTCATGCACAGTGAAGGCAAGGCAGGCCGATTTTTAGGGGGGGGACCGTTCGGACGGCGACACTGGTATTGATCCATGCATTGAACTGGAACAAGTCTTTACACTGGATCCCCTTCCTGATTGACCTGCAGATGTATGAGATTGTAGCATAGGTGGGTTTTGTTTTCCAGTCTTAACAAGAAACATAATATTTTCTCTGTCAAGATATTTGCTCTTCACTCCTGTTGTATAGTAAGTCCCATTTTCCTCAGGCTTTCAAAGAGAAAAGCATGGTCAACAGGTGCTGGCTTCATCCTTAAATAGGGGACACCTGATTCACACCTGTTTGTTCCACAAAACTGACGAACTCACTGACTGAATGCCACACTACTATTATTGTGAACACCCCCTTTTCTACTTTTTTGTTTTTACTAAAAGCCCAATTTCATAGCCTTAAGAGTGTGCATATCATGAATGCTTGGTCTTGTTGGATTTGTGAGAATCTACTGAATCTACTGGTACCTTGTTTCCCATGTAACAATAAGAAATATACTCAAAACCTGGATTCATCTTTTTAGTCACATAGCACTACTATTATTCTGAACACTACTGTATGTCACTTTTTTTAAAGAAATCTTGCCAAACCAAAAATGTGTGTTGTGTTGGCTGGTTATATTTTTGTTTTATTTAAGGATTAATCTTCCTCATTTTTAGTCTTGGAATGTTTATTGTTATCTTTATATTTGGATTATTTATATTATTATCTATGATATATTGTCTGCCTTATTTACTGATTGATTTGACCATTGCTTTTTTCCCACGGTGCTTTAGGAATCAGATTGCCACAATGTTCATGTGAAAAGCAGACGATTCCATATTCCGCTGTAGATAAAAGTGCTGTGGTTTGACACTAATTGCTCGCCAGGACTGTTGTTAGGAAGTAGCACAAGTGTTAAAAGGGCAGCAGGGACTGATTTAAGGTCACGAACCACCAGGAGGATTTGGTGCACAAACTTAACTGGTGGCTAAATGACGTGGGCGGTCCGAGGGAATTGCACACACTCAGCACAGACTATGGATGTGTGTAAGTGTGTGACAATCTTCCGGAAGTGCTAAATAGAGATCTCACATAGCACCTCAGCTGTTCAGAAGTAATAAATGCCAAGAAGGGCGTCCCTGGCCAGACAAACATTAATAATCCCGAGGCCTCCAAGGCTGCAGAAAACACACAGGGTAGACTTCGAAACTCACTGACAGGTGTGTGAGAGAAAGTGGCCCAGAGTTTGGAACACAAACATACTTGCAGTAGAAAGTGCGAGTGTGTTAGAGAGTGTGGCAAAGTGAATAATATATGCGACCACCTGCACATAAACACGTTGGAATTTTTTGGAAAAATACAGAATATTTATGAGTGCTTTTCGCAGGAGTGAGTGTGCATATGGTGGTTTTACTGCTGGTATTTCTGCATACACTGTTGCATATATGTTGTTTAATTTATTCCATAAGGCATGAACACAGTACAAAAAGCAGATGTCATGACAACAAATCTGGCAAAAAACTAGACTGGTACTCATTACACCTATCTTAATAGTGACATCTCACAACATAAATATAATATAGACTTTAAAAAAATCCTGGCTCTGCCTTTTTATGTAACTCCATCATAAAATGTAATGGAATCTACAATCGTCACTTAGTAATGAGTCAAATGTTATCCACCTCAAAGTTTAATGATGTTTATTTCAAATCCAGGTCCAGGCATTTCTGCACGTTTGTATTAAATGGCTTATGGAAACAACAATTATTTCTCAAGTTTTTGAAAATTACCTTAAACTTTTGTAGTTCTGCCAATTTACCTCCACCCACTCCAACATGTAATGGTTTGAATTTCAAATTTACTACAGATCTCTGAGCAAACTCAACCTCCACCACACCACGTTCCCCTTCAGTCATACTAGTTGCTCGTAGGTATTTGGTATTAAATAATGTCAAGTCTGGGAGCACGCAGTAGTGTCATGCATCATCACATCCACCACATCAAGGAATTACCCCGGGTTCTTGATGGAAACAGCCCAGGCAGCCAACTGGTCCAACCCTGCATCTCGAAAGTAACCATCCATCAGCTGCAGCCAGGTGTAACGTGGCCATCCCCTTGGCTTTCTCTGGCTGCTGGAGTCCTCAACACTGAGACACATACATGCTGGATCGTGCACAGAAAAATGCACCACATATCCAGAGTATTGTACCTGATGTTTACTCACAAGTTATACTCCTCAGTCTACCTTAGTAAAAACTCAGGATTCTCCAAAGGGACCTAGTGCCAAAGACATCTAGTCATTGTCTTAGGTCAATGGTTAGCATCCAAGTCTCACAACCATACACCAAGAAAAGAAACACCAGGATCCTAAACACTTTGACCTTCATTCTCATGCAGAGATATTGGCATCGCCAAACACCTCTGTCCAGCGACCTCATGATATTTATGATCAAATACTTGAATGAACAAATCTGTATTGAAGAAGCCAACAGATCTGTTTTTATACTTAAGTGACAAACAACCTACATGCTAGTGCATGTGTAGGACTTTGAATTTGACATCGATGCAGCAGGTGCCAGTGTTTAGCATGTTTTAGTTTTAATACGGACTCTGGAACAATGTTTCAAAACAGGGCTGTTGGAAAGGTTTGCTGTCATTAATTTGTACTGGTGACAAAAAGTATCATCTCAAGCCACACGTTCTATCCATACTTTAATTGCAGTTTTCCCTAGTGTTTCACACTGCAGTTGCTATCTAAAAAAAAAAAAAAAAAAAGTTTTTCTTATGGATCGAGGATAAAAATTACCCGCTGTTCAACTAATTCATCTTCATTATCTGCACTTTTAATCTGGTGAGTTACAAGATGACAGCATTTACTGTTTTTGAGTTATTCCTTGCAAAATCTGTGACTAACTCCCCAAATCACACACCCACCTCATCTACTTTTTTGCTATCTGAGTTCTACATTAAAACTCATAATCCCATAAATTTGTAAAAAAAAAAAGTGCCTTTTGTATTTATACAACTTTTCATTTCATAGCAATTTTTAAACATGAACAAATCTAACAAATGCATGTGTGTACAGCATTTGTAGAGTGACTGTGCATGTGCAGTTGTATGACTGAGTATACAGTATGTGTGAGTGCACAGATGATTCCAAATGCATTTGGTGCTGACACAGGTGTCACGGGATTGTGCTATTTTCGACATCTTGCGAGAAACCCTGAGTGGGTTTGGTGCCCGATGTAATTTTGTGGTACTGGGTTTTTAGAGCGATGGGGCAGCGGCATATTAAAAACCCCAAGGCCAGAAAGCAAGAGTATCTAAACAAACCTGCTCCACTGTGGCACAGCAACCTGGGCAGTGATCAAAACACTGAGGATGAGAACAGGATGTCCACCACCGTCTACACCCAAAACCACCCCATTCAAACACTTCTGCTCCTTCAGCCTCTGCACTCCATCATCATCATCATCATCATCATCATGAGTCCACATACAGTGCATCTGGAAAGTATTCACAGCAATTCACTTTTTCTACACGTTTTTATATTACAGTCTTATTCCAAAATGGATGAAATTAATTTTTTCCCTCAACATTCTACACACAATACCCCATAATGACAATGTGAATAAAGCGTTTTTTTTTTGTTTGTTTGTTTTTTAGATTTTTGCAAATTTATTAAAAAACAAGAAAAGAAAAAAAAAAGAAATCATATGGACATAATTATTCACAGTCTTGGCCATGAAGCTCACAATTGAGCTCAGGTGCATCCTGCTTCCACTGAACATCCTTGAGATGTTCCTACAGCTTAACTGTACTTAACCTGAGCGATCTGAAAATGGCTGTACACCGACGCTTCCCATCCAACTTGATGGAGCTTTAGAGGTGCTGTGAAGCAGAATGGGAAAAACTGCCCAAAAACAGGTGCGGCAAGCTTGTGGCATCATATTCTTGAAGACTGAGGCTGTAATTGCTGCCAAAGGTGTGCATCAACAAAGTATTGAGGAAAGGGTGTGAATATTTGTGTACATGTGATTTTGTAGCTTTTTAATACATTTGCAATTTGCAGATTTTGGAATACGGCTGTAACATAGCAAAATGTGGAAAAAGTGAAGTGCCGTGAATACTTTCCCGATGCATCGTAAATAAGACACACCTAAAAGCCATACGTGTCAAACCTCACTTGAACATTTCAAAGTAAACATCGTCGAGCCCTTGCAAGAAGCAGAATGTAAAGGTAGAACACAGAGGATAAATACAGGAAATCAAAAATATCCAAAGAAGAATTATTGAATAAGAACTCGTCTGTAGCTCACAAAGATTTTATTTTACTAAGAGCAGAAAAACCACTATCCAGTACAGACTGAATTTTACAATTTCCTGACAAGATTAAAATGCATCTGAATACAAAACTCTTGTCAAAATTTATGGCAGCATTTACGCAACATCGCAAGCATTTTATGTGCATGTTTTACTGCAAATAAAAGCTAAAATGCATGCATGAGGAGAGGGCACCTGACTGCTGACTCAGTTTTCTGATGCAGTCCCACTTAGAAGACTCTCTCGTAGTAGACTTATTAGCTAGTTGATTTTTAATAGCTCACCAGAAGACACCCAGTGAAGGCAAGAAACAACAAATGAGATGAGGGCAAGCCGTATAACGAAGACATATCAGTTAAATTAAGAAAGACATTATCCTTAAAAAGATGAAATGCAGTGTCTAAGAAGGAGGGAGGGTTTGGTCTTGTAAGTAGTGACTGTCATGATTAACAATTAATACATTCAATAAATGTGCTTAAAGCTGCACTGTACCTACAGCAACTACATTAAGAAAATACAGTATTTGGACAATAATGTACCTTGAAATGACAGAAGTTGGGCCACAAAGACACTGACCTGGCTTTGATATCCAGCCATGCTATAACTCTGTGCCTTTGGACAACACACTTTCTAGCACTGCCTCAGTCCACCCAGGTGTAAATAGGCACCAGGCTTGACTAGGAAAGTAACCTGAGTCGTAGAGAGTTGTAGACTCGCATCCACTTTACACTACAGAGTGTGGGGATAAGCATCTCTACCAAAGCGCTTTAGCGCCTAGACTCAAAAAATGGCTCATTAGATGAACTCAATTCAATTGTGTGCAGGATTTCCATCTAATAAATATATGTAGCCCCAACTCTAATAAAACACATCCATGCAAAATAATGTAACTTAATTTAGTTGGGACTACATATATTTATTAGCTGTAATCCAATCCAATAAGTCAGATTTTTGAGTCTATCACTCCAACAAATGACTCACTGGATGAAAAATTCAATTATGGGCAGGATTTACAATGTAATAAATGTGTAGTCCCAACTAAACTAAATTAAATGAGCTTGCATGGATGTGTTTTATTTGAGTTGGGGCTACATAAATTTATTAGATGCTCATGCTGCTCATAACTGAATTGACTTTATCCACTGCATCAGTTTTTTGAGTGTATATAGGACTTACCATTTCTTTCTAAAAGGCATCGGGCCTTCTTCTGTCAGATGTTTTGTCAGATAATTATGACATCATTTTGAGACATTTTGTAACTATTTCATCACTACCATTTAACTACAAATACTTTACTGATTGACATGAGTGACACAGTCTCCCTCTAGCCCTGTTGGCTGCAGAGATAATCTGGAAAATGTGTTTTCTCACTATATTTTTGATGATCTTGACATTGACCTTTGACAGATGTCCAAAAGGTTTGGAGCAAATCTGCTCACTCATTACCATGGTACTTTACCCAAAGTCAGACAGACATACAGTCGAGGCACGCAGTGTAACAATTCAAGAAAACTCACATCCAGAAAGCTACCGCTTAAAAGGAGTTACTAATCATTTTTTGCCAATAACTGAAAATCTAAAGCACATTACTTGAAAGAATCCAAGTGTGACCAGATCACTGACTGCAGGTGGAGGTATACGCTCTAAAGACCACGGCTTCTCCTGTTATTTTGCCCATATAATGTACTTGTGGTACACAAAAAGAAAAAACATTGTTTTCTCATGGTTTGAACATTATGAGATTCCCATGAAGCGTCTCTCTTTCTCCAGAGATGATAGAGGTTGCCGGTCACATCAGACAGAAGGGTTGAGTCGACTTTGCGCCGCACTACTCGCTCTCCTACCGTTTTGAGGGTGTAACATTAAACGGGGTGCACAGATGCCGCCGCCACCCCGCCTTCTCTTCTTTCCACTCAGAATAAAGAGAACTAATAATGACCCCTTTCTTTTACCTCGCTTCTCTACGACGCTAAAGGGAACGTGAACTTTATGTGGGCGTGTGCTGCTTTATGTCTTACTTCAACACATGTCTTTGTAACATTATAAACACCCATCTGAAAACATTCTGTCCCCAGTCACCTCCACCCTCTCCCATTCTCCCTCATCCTTCACTCCTTGGTCTCTCTAACTATCTCTCGCTCTCCCGCTCATCCCGTGCCTCCTCCACCCGCTCCCTCATTCCTGCTGCGGCGCTCTCTCTCCCTTGCCCCTCCCCCTCCCGGCGGCGGTGAGAGTCGAGGTGGGTGTTCTCTGGCTGTTATGACTTGAGAGACGATAATGGCAGCTCTAATGTAGCCAGGCGTTCCTGATGTGGCTGGGCTTGTGGGGGATTCTGTTGTGTTAAGGCTGCAGACGGAGCAAAGTGAGGAGGGAGGGAGAAAGAAGGCGGGGCTTTGGCCCTTAGCCAACCACAGGCCACATTCTACCTCATTTTCTCTTTCGCTTGTGTTTTGTTATTTCTCTCTGTCTTCGTGCACTCACTTTTCTTAGCTCTGTTGTTTTCCTTCAATGGTAAACTTTGTTTTTAAAAATCTGACTTTTTTTAACCCCTTCATTACCCGACGCGGATTCCCCGTTGCCCCCCCCCCCCCCCCGACCTTTTGCTGTTTTCACCCCGTTTACCGAGACTGTAAATTCCTAACAGCTGCTGTAATGCGATGGAGGCCGATGGTGTGACCACGGAAAGGTCACAGCTCTGGACCTATCACTGCAAAGTACTAAAACCCTCCTCACTGACCTGCCCCGAGACCCTTGAGATGAAATCTGCTTCACAAATTAACTGCATTTCTGTAGCGCTTTACAATGATGTCTCCCATTAACCCACCCACACCTCAATGTCAACATACCACCATCCAAAAGGTATTCAACTGCACACCAAGAGCAACTTGGGGATTATGAACCTTGCCTGAGGGAGCCTAGTGATTGTTTGGTTTCAAGCCCCCTGTGTTAACTTCTAGACCATCATTAGTGAGCAGAGTATTAACTGGACAGACCTTGGTTGTTTTCCCCAAGCCATTCTCACCTGGCTGAGTTCGGTGAGGAGACAACACTTGGCAAAATTTGTTTATCTCAACTACATTCCCCAGACATTGATCCGTCCGTGCTCGACAGCACAACTCCTGGTGAACATAGTGTGAATAATTCCTCAGCTCTCGACACCGTTGGCTAGATTGTTCCACTGTCAGCATGAAAATTGGACACTGAGTTGCACCAAGCTCGTCCCAGGCTGCCCCAAGCCAAGAGTGAGTCGAGCCATGGTGGCAGTGAGTCTGGCCATGCTTTCAAAATTTTCAGTGTTTGAACTTGGTACAAGGTTAGCCAACATTTCCTAATTTGGTCAATGCATGTTCACCGCTTGCATGTTGATGTCAGACCAGCAATGCACTCTGAGGACTTTTTAGATGGGAAAATGCCTGGAAGGCACAAACATTAAGAGTTTGAGAAATCTTTAACTGTTAGGATGGCCAGAAACAACCACAACTAGAGCACCACGCTCGCAGAGCGCAAACCTCCACCAACACTAGTTTCCAATTCCACAAAATTTTACACTGGAAAAAAATTTTCAGGAGGATGTATTTAGTTCATGAACTTGAATCAAAGTTTTGTTGTGGTGTTGTCCGTTTTTTTTTTTTTTTATTCTATTTCAGATCATTTTCACAGAACATTGGTTATCTCTGCTATGCACAACTTGTCATTTCTTTTTGGCACTTGGTTTCTGACTGATAACTGGAAGACAGATAAACAGGCATAAAATTGGAACCTCCATCCAATTTTGGTGGTGTAGGTATATAAATCCATAACAGAAAAATGAGAGTGATTGAGACACATTTGATTGAGACATAATGGAAATTGCACACCAAATGGGCTTTTCAATATTAAATTCAAATGTCCACAAACTCTACAATCTGGATCAGATTTGGATCAAACTTTGTCAGACAATAGTGAGTGCCAGTCTGCACCTCACTTTCAAATATGCAAGTGATTGGGGCATATGTGATTAAGATATAATGTAAAATATACATTAATTGTGGTTTATAATGTTAAATTTAAATGGCCACTTAATCCACAATCCAGATCAGATCCAGATCAATCTTTGTCAGCTTCAAATATGATTCATTCATAATATAATAATAATAATTCATGCCCCTGTTATGAAAAATGCCACATTTTCAGACCCCACCCACATCAGGAACCCATAAATTATAGTGCAGCGGATAACTGAAAAAAATCCCTCGTAAATATTCACTTATCTGCTGCACTATTAATGTACTTTTTGTAACCCAGTCCCACAAACTGTCGTGAGCCTGGGTTGAAAAGCCTAGTTTGTGAATTTGACAACCACATTTTTTTATGTTTCCACAACAAAAACACAGACTTGTAGTAGGTTTAAGTGTTGTGCCAACATTTTATTCTAGGCTATAACCCTAAATCATTTCTCCATATTTTGTCCAAATTATAATAATTTGGACCAAACTATTATAATTTTTCTGCAACCAGTCAGACACAAAGGACTGAAAACAATTTCCCCACACCACTCCACCCCCATGGGTGCAAAAGTGTAAGTAAGATTAAATTTGACATGGGTCATGGATGAAAAACATGTTGTTGAGGTCAGCTGAATAATAACTTTTCATCTGGTAGTTGTATTGCTCATGGAGAATCCCCTAAATCCTGAAACAACTTTGTGAGATGAACACTGTGGATTAACACAGTCAACACCATAAGCCAGGGTTCAACCCCACTTCCTCACACCTCACGAATCAGTGCACTGCAAACAGTGGGTTGAGGAAGTAGTAGTACTGATTTGTCACTGCCAGGGTTCCCAACATGTCAAAGTGGGAGAATAAAATGTTGATCCCTTGTTGCCCCACAGTCAGAGTGACTGCTGACAGATATCAGGGTGATAAAGAGCAGGAATGCACACCTCGACATCGCTAAAAATCAGTAGCTCTCAAAATACAGGAAAAAATCTGCACATAAATGAGACCAAAGAGCCTTTATTGTGCTTTCTTTTGACACAAGCCATTTAAAAACATTTTTATTCACTGTGATGAGATTCTACTCTGAGAGCAGCTGTCACTGAAGAACAGAGGGTCATAAACACAGAGTAACTGTGGCACGTTTGTAAAAGGACAGCAAAGAGTCTGGACTGCAAAAACATTAAATCTTACCAACTATATTTGTTTAATTTGCAGTTCAAAGATTTAATCTCCATTTAATAAAAGATCTAATTAATTTATTCAATTTCTATACCCGCTTACACCAATTACGGATCACATGGGGGCTGAGGCCTATCCCAGTAGTCACGGTGAAAGGTAGGGTACACACTGGGCAGGACGCCAGTCTATCATAGGGCTACATATAGACATACAAACACATTCACACCCACACCAACACATGTGGGCCATTTAAAGTTTCAAATTCACTGAACCTGCATGTCTTTGGAAGTGGGAGGAAGCCAGAGCCCCTGTAAGGAACTCAGGGAAACACAGGGAGAATATGTAAACTCCATAAGACACAATCCTTTAAGCAAAATTTCATACATTTTAGATAATACGTCTCAAAAATCTTAAGTGAAAGAGTCCAGAAAACATCCTGCTTTGAGTCATATCTGAGACTGTCTGAGAAGGTTTGTTGACTTATCGTAAGCTTTTTAAGTTGCTGTGTTATTTGAAAAAGATATAACATTTCCTAATATTATGAAAATAAAGTTCAAAACTGCGTTTCAAGAAATATTCACTAAATTTACACTTGTTCCGTTTGCAGATTCTTTTATTTTTATTATAATTTTATACTTTTTACAAGTAAGAATCCCCTTGTTTACACACACACACACACACACATGCACGCACACACGCACACACACACACAATTTTTCTTTCCTGATATAAGTTAAAAACACCTTGTTTTCTTGTATAAAATCAAATGCCTTTGATTGGCTGACTGTCGTCACATGACAACCCCTGTGCAGTCCAACTGGGTTAACCCTAGCCCTGAAACATCAAATCAAATCAATTTTATTTATATAGCGCCAAATCACAACAAACGGTTGCCCCAAGGCGCTTTATATTGTAAGGCAAAAGCCATACAATAATTAGAGAAAAACCCCAACGGTCAAAACGACCCCCTATGAGCAAGCACTTGGTGACAGTGGGAAGGAAAAACTCCCTTTTAACAGGAAGAAACCTCCAGAAGAACCAGGCTCAGGGAGGGGCAGTCTTCTGCTGGGACTGGTTGGGGCTGAGGGAGAGAACCAGGAAAAAGACATGCTGTGGAGGGGAGGAGAGATCAGTCACTAATGATTAAATGCAGAGTGGTGCATACAGAGCAAAAAGAGGTGAATAAAAAGAAACACTCAGTGCATCATGGGAACCCCCCAGCAGTCTAAGTCTATAGCAGCATAACTAAGGGATGGTTCAGGGTCACCTGATCCTAATCCGAATTGGGAGCTGGTTCCACAGGAGAGGAGCCTGAAAGCTGAAGGCTCTGCCTCCCATTCTACTCTTACAAACCCTAGGAACTACAAGTAAGCCTGCAGTCTGAGAGCGAAGCGCTCTATTGGGGTGATATGGTACAATGAGGTCCCTAAGATAAGATGGGACCTGATTATTCAAAACCTTATAAGTAAGAAGAAGAATTTTAAATTCTATTCTGGAATTAATAGGGAGCCAATGAAGAGAAGCCAATATGGGTGAAATATGCTCTCTCCTTCTAGTCCCTGTCAGTACTCTAGCTGCAGCATTTTGAATTAAATGAAGGCTTTTCAGGGAACTTTTAGGGCAACCTGATAATAATGAATTACAATAGTCCAGCCTAGAAGAAATAAATGCATGAATTAGCTTTTCAGCATCACTCTGAGACAAGACCTTTCTAATTTTAGAGATATTGCGCAAATGCAAAAAAGCAGTCCTACATATTTGCTTAATATGCGCTTTAATTTGTGCTTCAAAATGCTGCAGCTAGAGTACTAACGGGGACTAGAAGGAGAGAGCATATCTCACCCATATTGGCCTCTCTTCATTGGCTTCCTGTTAATTCTAGAATAGAATTTAAAATTCTTCTTCTTACTTATAAGGTTTTGAATAATCAGGTCCCATCTTATCTTAGGGACCTCGTAGTACCATATCACCCCAATAGAGCGCTTCGCTCTCAGACTGCAGGCTTACTTGTAGTTCCTAGGGTTTGTAAGAGTAGAATGGGAGGCAGAGCCTTCAGCTTTCAGGCTCCTCTCCTGTGGAACCAGCTCCCAATTCAGATCAGGGAGACAGACACCCTCTCTACTTTTAAGATTAGGCTTAAAACTTTCCTTTTTGCTAAAGCTTATAGTTAGGGCTGGATCAGGTGACCCTGAACCATCCCTTAGTTATGCTGCTATAGACGTAGACTGCTGGGGGGTTCCCATGATGCACTGTTTCTTTCTCTTTTTGCTCTGTATGCACCACTCTGCATTTAATCATTAGTGATCGATCTCTGCTCCCCTCCACAGCATGTCTTTTTCCTGGTTCTCTCCCTCAGCCCCAACCAGTCCCAGCAGAAGACTGCCCCTCCCTGAGCCTGGTTCTGCTGGAGGTTTCTTCCTGTTAAAAGGGAGTTTTTCCTTCCCACTGTAGCCAAGTGCTTCCTCACAGGGGGTCGTTTTGACCGTTGGGGTTTTACATAATTATTGTATGGCCTTGCCTTACAATATAAAGCGCCTTGGGGCAACTGTTTGTTGTGATTTGGCGCTATATAAAAAATTGATTGATTGATTGATTGAAGGACATATAGTGATCAAAAATGACTCCAAGATTTGTCACAGTATTACTGGAGGTCAGGGTAATGCCATCCAGAGTAAGGATCTGGTTAGACACCATGTTTCTAAGATTTGTGGGGCCAAGTACAATAACTTCAGTTTTATCTGAATTTAAAAGCAGGAAATTAGAGGTCATCCATGTCTTTATGTCTGAAAGACATTCCTGCAGTTTAACTAATTGGTGTGTGTCCTCTGGCTTCATGGATAGATAAAGCTGGGTATCATCTGCGTAACAATGAAAATTTAAGCAATGCTTTCTAATAATACTGCCTAAGGGAAGCATGTATAAAGTGAATAAAATTGGTCCTAGCACAGAACCTTGTGGAACTCCATAATTAACCTTAGTCTGTGAAGAAGACTCCCCATTTACATGAACAAATTGTAATCTATTAGATAAATATGATTCAAACCACTGCAGCGCAGTGCCTTTAATACCTATGGCATGCTCTAATCTCTGTAATAAAATTTTATGGTCAACAGTATCATAAGCTGCACTGAGGTCTAACAGGACAAGCACAGAGTTGAGTCCACTGTCTGAGGCCATAAGAAGATCATTTGTAACCTTCACTAATGCTGTTTCTGTACTATGATGAATTCTAAAACCTGACTAAAACTCTTCAAATAGACCATTCCTCTGCAGATGATCAGTTAGCTGTTTTACAACTACCCTTTCAAGAATTTTTGAGAGAAAAGGAAGGTTGGAGATTGGCCTATAATTAGCTAAGATAGCTGGGTCAAGTGATGGCTTTTAAAGTAATGGTTTAATTACTGCCACCTTAAAAGTATGTGGTACATAGCCAACTAATAAAGATAGATTGATCATATTTAAGATCAAAGCATTAATTAATGGTAGGGCTTCCTTGAGCAGCCTGGTAGGAATGGGGTCTAATAGACATGTTGATGGTTTGGGGGAAGTGACTAATGAAAATAACTCAGACAGAACAATTGGAGAGAAAGAGTCTAACCAAATACCAGCATTACTGAAAGCAGCCGAACATAAAGATATGTCTCTGGGAAGGTTATGAATAATTTTTTCTCTAATAGTTAAAATTTTATTTGCAAAGAGTCATGAAGTCATTACTAGTTAAAGTTAAAGTAGACCTGCATTGAAATAAATGCAGTCAGATCTTTGGATCTTTTGATTTGAAATGACTTATATTTACACATAAGATCCTTCTGAATGTAGTAAAGTAAATCTGCAAGCCCAGATCTGTCATTCAACAGAGAAATCTTAGTTTAAAAATGACAAATTTACAGCTAAAATTTAGCCCTCCGCAAAACTGTAAGCACATCCGGGACGCTGCCGAGACGTCAGAGAAAAGACCCTATCCCAGCATGCATTGCGCGCGCCAACTGTAATTTGTGGATTTACGTCAGTTTGCATCTCTTACAAAAGCACCTTTTTATTGTCTTATAGAGGCTTTTCATGTGACGTATCGGTCACGTCATTTTGTGTCCTGTAGCCATTCTGGATTACAACGTGGTGGCCGCTGTGATTACACTTCGTGCATTTGGCAAACAACTGCAGAAGTTTCAACGTCGGCGTGAAGAAGCCTCATGGCACTGTGGCGCTGTGAGAGATCCGCCGCTAACAGAAATCCACTGCTCCCAGAATTTTATTTTATTTTATTCGGCAATAAAATTATATAATGATACATTAAAAATACCGCAGAGGATAACACAAGAACGCTTCCAATAAGGATGCTTATTTACATTGTGGTCCTCGAGCACCGAGCTGCTGATCCGCAAGCTGCCCTTCCAGCGCCTGGTGAGAGAAATCACTCAGGACTTCAAGACCGACCTCCGCTGTCTTGCGGTACATTTGGTGAGTATACATTTCTTTTATTGTTGCTTGAAAATGATTTTTGGGGACTTTTTCCATACACCCATTTGATTGAGTGGTGTGGCATTGTAAATGTACTGTCTTTAGCCTCCGGTGTCACTGTCGTGGGGTACAGATGCGGGACCTGCAAAGAATTCAAGTCATTAAAAAGATATAAACCTCTCTCAGCGGCCACGGAGCTCTGCGGCTCCGAATACTGAGACTGTGCGGCGTTGCGGATTTTGCCGCAAGAAGTCTGTCCTTGCGGGCAACAGGTGTTACTGGCTGTCCCGCATCAAAACAGAGAAGAACGGAGAAGAACGTCGCCCGCTGTCGATGTGGTCGCTGATCTGAGCATGCAGAGCTGTATCTTGCATTCATTGCAGCTTACTTTTGGATGTTGAAATCAGGATGTGTATAACAGTAACATTACTAACAGATAAAATCAATTTCAATGCGGGATTGGACTGAAGGCTTTTTTTTTTTTGATCGGACTGAAGGCGCAAGCGCGTCGTCTTCGACCCGGATGTACAAACTGTTTTCACGGAGGGCTAAATTTTAGCTGCAAATTTGTCATTTTTAAATGAAGATTTCTCCGCTGAATTACAAATTTGGGCTTACAGATTTACTTTATTGCATTCATAAGGGTCTTATAAATACATATCAGCTATTTCTTTCTGAGATCTGACCACATTTATTTCAGTGCAGGTCTACCTTAAAGGAATACTTAGCTCAATAGAGCTCTGACTCTTTGTCAGCCTGGCTACAGTGCTGAAAAGAAACCTGGGGTTGTTCTTATTTTCTTTAATTAGTGATGAGTAGCAAGATATCCTAGCTTTACGGAGGGCGTTTTATAGAGCAACAGTCTGTTGCTCTAGTCTGTTGCTCACAGACAAAAGTCTCACAGACTCACAGAGTTTAGGTAGCTACTCTGTACTGTGTTGGTATATGGAACTGAAGAAAATAAAGAAGGAATCATATCTTTAAACCTAGTTACAGCGCTTTCCGAAAGACTTCTACTGTAATGAAACTTATTCCCCACTGCTGGGTAGTCCATTAAAGTAAATGTAAATGTTATTAAGAAATGATCAGACAAAAAGGGGTTTTCAGGGAATACTGTTAAGTCTTCAATTTCTATGCCATATGTCAGAACAAGATTTAAAGTGTGGTTAAAGTGGTGGGTGGGGGCTCATTTACATTTTGAGCGATGCCAAATGAGTCTAATAATAGATTAAATGCAGTGTTGAGGCTGTCATTCTCAGCATCTATGTGGATGTTAAAATCACCCACTATAATTATCTTATTTGAGCTAAGCACTAAGTCTGACAAAAGGTCTGAAAAATCACAAACTCACAGTAACGACCAGGTGGAGGATAGATAATAACAAATAAAACTGGTTTTTGGGACTTCCAATTTGGATGGACAAGACTAAGAGTCAAGCTTTCAAATGAATTAAAGCTCTGTCTGGGTCTTTGATTAATTAATAAGCTGGAGTGGAAGATTGCTGCTAATCCTCCTCCTTGACCCGTGCTTCGGGCATTCTGACAGTTAGTGTGACTCGGGGGTGTTGACTCATTTAAACTAACATATTCATCCTGCTGTAACCAGGTTTCTGTAAGGCAGAATAAATCAATATGTTGATCAATTATTATATCATTTACTAACAGGGACTTAGAAGAGAGAGACCTAATGTTTAATAGACCACATTTAACTGTTTTAGTCTGTGGTGCAGTTGAAAGTGCTACATTATTTTTTCTTTTTGAATTTTTATGCTTAAATAGATTTTTACTGGTTATTGGTGGTCTGGGAGCAGGCACCGTGTCTTCGGGGATGGGGTAATGAGGGGATGGCAGGGGGAGAGAAGCTGCCGAGAGGTGTGTAAGACTACAACTCTGCTTCCTGGTCCCAACCCTGGATAGTCACGGTTTGGAGGGTTTAATAAAATTGGCCAGATTTCTAGAGATGAGAGCTGCTCCATCCAAAGTGGGATGGATGCCGTCTCTCCTAACAAGACCAGGTTTTCCCCAGAAGCTTTGCCAATTATCTATGAAGCCCACCTCATTTTTTGGACACCACTCAGACAGCCAGCAATTCAAGGAGAACATGCAGCTAAACATGTCACTCCCGGTCCAATTGGGGAGGGGCCCAGAGAAAACTACAGAGTCTGACATTGTTTTGTAAACATGCCACTTGTAATCCCCCCACCCCCATCCCCACCCCTACACCATGTGGGCACAACTGTTTGTCAGTGCAACAAGTGAAAAATTCGCTTGAAATAAGGTGTTAAAATTATCTGAGAAAACTCATTTTGAGTATTAGGAAGTGTGATATCTTAGCAAAATAATTACTCACTCACTCATCACACTGGCACCGCCAATCTGGCACAAAGCCACATATAGACAGAGAAAAACATTCGCACCCGCACACACACCTACAGACAATCAAAAGTTTCCACTCCACCTAAGGTGCACGTCTTTGGATGTGGAAGAAAGCCGTAGTACCCGGAGAGAACCCACACAAACACAGGGAGTTTCCACACAGAAAGGCCATAGGTGGGAATTGATCCCATGACCTTCTTGCTGTGAGATAACAGTGCTAACCACTAAGCCACCATGCTGCCCATAATTAAGTAACACAGCAGTTTAAAATTGTTATGGTGAATAAAAAAAGAGCACGTTTCTTCTCAGATATGACTCCAAATAAAACATTTTCAAGACTTTCACTTAAGATTTTCAAGACGGTGCCTAAAATATTGCTGATATCTTACAGAATTTTTTCTTGTTATGTAATTGTGTCTTATGTTAACTGTAGATTTGATATTTTAAGTAGAAATTAATTGGTTAAATTTTTGGACAAATGCAATTACACTGAAAGTATTTTTGCAGGCCGACAGCATCATTTCCTGGAGCTTGCCTGGTATTCACACGTAGTTTGCCGTATTAGCTGTGCAGTCATGATTACTGTTTTACCACTTTTGTAACTGTTGGCTTGATGGTGCTGCCGTTTGCTTTTGGATTAAGAGTCCATCAACTTTCCTTGCTTCCATTTGCCTCTACAAGCACAGGTTTGTACCGCCGGACGCTGAGCAAGCTTCACCGTCTGACTGTCGGACTGCCTCTGCCAGCGCGGGGATTTAAACCAACAACTCTTGAGGAGACAGGCAGTCGAAGAGACTGTTTGCTTCCCTTTAAGTTCCACATAACTTGCCGTTCCATCGTGTCCCCACGCTCCAACTTTTCCTGCGTTAGCTCCCCAGCCCACCCACCCGCCGCCGCGGTGCACATACCTGTGGTTTCCTGTACCCCGCTCCCCCTCTCGCTTTACCTCCAGCCTCTTTTCCACCTTATTCCTCCCCCACACACCTTCCTCTCCCGCCCATCTCCCAAGCAACGCCAAACTCTTGTAAATCCTCATTTCTCCTCCTCTTGCAGTAAGTACGAGCAACGCCGTGCATCAGGTAGGTAAGACCCCCAACCACAAATATTCCTTTGAGTGCCTTTTAAGGAACGCCAGAGGAAACGAGGGAGGGGAAAAAAGGGAAAGAAAGAAGGATGGATAAAACAGATGAGGAGAGGTTGATTCATACAGCTGGCTTCCAGCTGTAGTCTGAGGCAGCGCACAGACAAGCGCCATCTATAAACAACACCGAGCCCATCCCCCATTTTTAGGAGGGAAAAAAAGAGCTTTGTCATCATAAATCTCACTAAGCACTGCTCTTCACCTTTACAGCACCCAGCTGCTTGTTGCTGCTTTTTTCTTCTCCAACCTTCCTTCAGCGCACCACCTGCACTCTAAAACATGCCGCTGCGTTTCGTTATGTCCACTTGCTACCTCTCAAGTTTTGGATGTTGAACTCAACTTTACAAGTTGAGTTGTAAAGTTGTAAAGAATGTGTGTGTTTTTTTTTTCTGCTCATGGCCATTTTAGTTCCTTAAATAGACTTCTTTTTTTTTTTTTTAGTACAAACTCGCCCCCAGACCCAGTGAGAATCTACAACTGGGTAATTCTATGGCAACAGAATTATGATGACAGTAAAATCTGGCCATATTTTAGCTTTCCATTAAAAAAAAAAAAATTGCTCTGACTGTAATTCCGTTACGATAGAATTGTTCTTCTGTCCATAAATGATTTTTTTTTTTTTATCGAGTAATCTCTCAATTAATTTTCCATCTATTCACTTAATCTATCAATTATTATTATTTTTTCTTAATCTATTATTATTCAAATAAAATAACAAATTAAACATTAAACAACAACCAGGCAAATTCTATTTTCTTTTAGTGCATGTGCCGAGTGGAAACAATAATATACACTGTAATGTGTGAGTTGATGCAAGAAGAGGATCCAGTTTAAGTCTAGGAAATAGATAACATGAACAACAGGGAAGTCACCTCTCGTGGTCACCTTACGTCTTACAGATTAATAGCTTGTGTCATTCCACACAGGTGTAAACTGTGATAACAATAAAGAAAAGCAAATGTGCATGGGTTAGACCAGAGGTCTCAAACTGATCCTAGAAAGAGCCAATAGGGTGCAGGTTTTATTTTACAACCATTCACTCCACCAGGTGATTTCACTGATTAACATCACTTTGAGCAAATGGAATCAGTTAATCAGTCATTCGTTAAAGACATCAGAGTTAGACCGTGGATTTATAGATGTATAGATTATGGAAATAATGGGCCAAGCTTGGGGGGGGGGATTATTCCAGACTACAAGAACTTGATGGTAGTGATTAAGCGCTGGACTTGAGACCAGAAGATCCTTGGTTCAAATCCCAACCTTACCGGAAAATCACTAAGGGCCCTTGGGCAAGGTCCTTAATCCCCTAGTTACTCCCGGTGTGTAGTGGGCGTCTTGCATGGCAGTAGCCTGACATCGGGGTGAATGTGAGGCATTGATGTGTAAAGCACTTTGAGCATCTGATGCAGATGGAAAAGCGCTATATAAATGCAGTCCATTTACCATTTAACTTCATAAGGTGAACCCAGATCTCACACCAGTCATCACAGATTTTGTGGACTGGTGTGAGCGCAACCACTTGTGTCTCGACACCAGTAAGACGAAGGAGATGGTGATCGACTTAAGGAGGAAACCATCACCTCACCCACCAGTGAACATCCAGGGGGAGGACATAGAGACCGTGGACAGTTTCAAATACCTGGGTGTTCACCTCAACAACAAACTGGACTGGACTCACAATACTGACGCCCTGTACAGGCCATTGTCACCTCAACCTCCTGAGTAGACTGAGATCCTTTGGAGTGAGCAGTCCTTCTACGACTCTGTTGTAGCCTCTGCTCTCCTCTATGCTGTCATATGTTGGGCCCCTGGCAGCACAGAGTGGGAGAGAAAGAGACTGAATAAACTGGTCAGGAAGTCCAGCTCTGTTCTGGGCTGTCCTCTGGACTCTCTGGAGGAGGTGGCTGAGAGGAGGGTGTTAGCCAAGTTCAAATCCCTCATGGACATCTCCTCTCACCCTCTGCACCAGACTGTAGTGGAGCTGAGCAGCTCCTTCAGTGACAGACTGAGGCACCCTCAGTGCAAGAAGGAACGATACCGCAGGTCGCAATATGTCCACAAATCACGTGCAATATTAATATGTCCACAAATCATGTGCAATAACAACTTGTTTACAAATCCCAGCACTAATGTCATCTTATCATATCTAAATTCCACTTCACATATTGTAAATAAGATGCACCTATATTTTTTTCAATTTCAGAGGCTCTCCATCTGCTCCTGCTTTCACTGATCGCTGTGCATAATGGCGCAGGGTGCACTGGATGTACTCACTGGAGCACCCAGGGGGCTATTCAAACGGGTCAACTAGTAACATATCACTCCTGAAAACGATCTATGGCTTTTCACGTGAGGTAAATCTGCCCTACGATTGGATTTTGGAAAACCATGTGACGGTGAACCAATTCTGATTGGACACTCACATTGCGCACGTCATCACAGAGCTTCTATGAGGAGTACAAAGATGGCCAATGGCTGGCTCGAAAGTCCGCTGAGTTAACTTTTCAGCAAAAAAAAAGTATGTTTCTATCTCATATCATTAAAAAGTTATTTATAATTTAGTAAAGCTTGGTCTTAGCTGTCGTATATGACGGCGTCGGACCCAGTGGGCTAAACAGAAACGGTATTTTAATGTTTCATGTTTTGGGTTCCACCCCAAAATTGACATTCCCAAACCAATTAGAACAAAAAATATCATTCTTGAACCAGTTAATAACATTCCATGTCAGCTGTGGGACACTGTATATGCCAAACTTGTATGTGGCTCTGTAACACTCCTGAAATATACTTATTGGCTATTTAAAGCAAAGCAGTGTGTTTCTTGCATTTTTAAAAGATACAGTGTTGTGTTGCTCTCAGCCTCGCAGAGAAGCCCACTGCTTCCATTGATTGGCTCAGCAGCAAAACTACAGTCCTCTTGTTTTCAAAGATGACGTCTGGGAAATACTTTAATTCCTTATCGTGGAAATTACTGAAGAAACGCAGCATTTTTAAAGACGTCCCTCAGTGTTTGTCTGCTCTGGGTGCCTTTCTCAGTCTGAACCAGATAACTCCAGTGCTTTGTCCCGTTAACAACAAGAAAAACAAGTTATATTAAAAGTTGAAATATATTCCCGCAAGCATTCAGCCATCTGAAGTATCTTCAGCATTCTGCTCATGATGAAAATAAATCCCAGTTGATCCACTAAGACAACAACAAAAAAAGCATAATAATGACCCGAATAAATGCAATGCTTTAAAAGAGGGATGTCAATGTGTGTGTGCTCCAAGTGCATTTCTCAGCGTGAACGCGGCAACAACATCCAAAATAAACAACAGGGGAAAGTGAAGCTCACCAGGGGCCTGTACTATGAAGCGGGGTTAACTTACTCAGATGTAACCCAGGGTCAACCTCTTAAACCGGGGTTGACAAAACCTGTTTTTTTCAAGTGGTGTTAATCGGTATTACGACGCTGAATAAGATGTTGATTTGTTGAACCTGTGTTAACCTAATTGGAGTTTGTGCGCATTCACATAAAAGGGGCAGGTTGCAGCACACGTCACCATTTTTCAATGATGGTCACCTTACTTTACTGAAGAAGAATGCACGATTATTATGCGGAGCTACGAGGAATTTAAATTAATGTTAAGGGGAAAATCAAACACATTGTCTGCCAATAAAGCAAGACAGGCTTGTTGGCAATGTATTGCTGATTGGGTAAATGCGTAAGTACAATTCAATTGTTCCCCAAATCTGTTACAGATGATTAACCTGTGGAATGTCTAATATGTGTAAAAAAAATGACCTCCTGTCATTAATTACGCCCAGATGCAACACGATTCAGAAGTGGGCATAGGCCTACTAATAAATGTTAGGTTAATTTAATGTTTCCTAAATAGGCTACCTTGACTGTATGATTGCTATTCCTAATCCTGTCAATATTTCAGATGCAATAGCAGTGCCAAACGCACCTGGCAGCAGGTGAAGATGAAATATAAAAACATCCTTCAGAACGGTAGGTTTATATTCATAGCTTGATAAACCCCACTTTGCCTAATTAATGGACATGCATTAGACCTATTTTGATATTAGTAATTACCCGCAATTGCATAAAACCCTTCTTTGATTTGCATTGCGCATAAATGGCCAGGGAAAATGACAAATGCATCCAACAGTTTAGATAGAGCAAGTACTACCCTGCGAATCATACGACATACAGTATTCTTGCTCAGATGTTCAGCATCACCGATGGAATACATAAATTGTCCACTGGCAAAATAGGCACAAGGCACATTATCTGCTCGATCGTCGGGGCATTGCTACACTGTAAAAAATGACTTGTTTTTACAGGAAAACGCTGGCAGCTGTGGTTACCTGGGAATTCCTGTAAAACATACAGCAGCACAGTAGATAACATTACAGACATAATATGTATATGGATTTACAGTGAATGAACCACGGCTGACTCACATTAAAGGAACTGTTAAATCTACAAACAAGAGCTCTCTTTTTTTGCACATTTAACTGCTGTATTTTTTTTTACAGCAATTCCCTTGTAACCACAGCTGCCAGTGTTTTCCTGTAAAAACAACAGTCTTTTTTTACAGTGTACGATGGGTGATGTTACAGACTTCTGGCCCGATCAGCTGACCAAGATGACGAATTCCCTCGGCTGAGAATCTATATCTTTCATAGAGAATATCGTCCAGGTATGTCAGCGGATTCTGGCGGTCTTTAAAAACCCTCGCCCTGCGAAGAGAGCCCCTCACAATTTGTGCCCAATATCAAACGGATCATCCAGGTAGGCCGGCATTGTCTTCAGAGTGATTGAAGGTGGATGGACGGTACTTATAAAGGGAGTGGTTAAGCGAAGACCTCAACCTAACCTAGAACATAACCTGCTCGGAGCAGGTTTGGCACACAGCGTAAATTGCCACCGGGAAGTTACTCCACACGTCATCAACTTACTCCCGAAGTTACCCTGATAAGCCAGTAACCCCGCTTCGTAGTACAGGCCCCAGGTCTTCTTCTGTCGAGTTTGTTGGCAGTTTGCAAACCAACATGGTGCATTACCACCACCATTTGAGTGTAGAGCATTAATGAAGTCTGACGTCCTCATCGGGAGAACAGAAACATAAACAGAAAACTTTTCAAGAACAAAATAAATAATGGTATTAACTGGTTACCATTATTTAAAATAAGCGGTTCTGTTCTGGTTTCATTTTCATTCCTAGCAAAATACCAAAAGTTTATGGTTTTTGTTTTCATTCCACAAATCAGTTCAAAGCCTTGGTAATAAGTGAGCAGACTGATTAGGTGATAAAAATGGCTGTTTTTTTTTTTTAATAAAACCAATGACCTTCCAGTACATAAAAGCAGCGAAACCATGGTGTAGGAAGCTGTGACAACAGCGGTGGCATCTGCAAGCATTCCAGGTGCAAACCAAGTTAATAGTCTGTCATCAAACTGATGAATGATACATTATATACATATAAATAACTCAACTTATTTGTTTATTTCTTCACCACTGTTTACGAGTATGAACAAAGTCTCCACTTTGCACTCAGATTAATTTGTTATAATGTTCTTTTGGTTGAAGCTATGACGAATATGTGTGAGAGGCTTGTAGAGCTGGAAAGTAGCTTTAAAATGACACCACAACCAGCTCTAGTAAGTCCCTTCGGCTGCTCCATTGTTTGCACTCGGGGTCGCCAAAGCAAATCCAGGGTGGATCTGCATGTTGAATTGGCACAGGTTTTACGCCGGATGCCCTTCCTGACGCAACTCCACATTACATGGAGAAATGTGGCAGGGGTGGGATTTGAACCTGGAACCTTCTGCATTGAAACCAAGCACCCCTTGGCCACCACCCCTGCTACACCAACCAGCTCTACAGCTACTATATCATCTGAGATATGGGCATTTACATTTGTGAGTGTGTACAAATTTGATGAATTTTTGTTAGCGTATATCTCACTAATTAAGAGGACAAAAGCAAAATGATGAAAGTTCTGGACATTACTCATGAATTCAAATCATCCCACAAAGTTCTACTACAAAATTCTCTTTGTTGATTTGACAGGGAATGACCCACTTGAAACAGCGCAGAAGCAAAAACAAGCCTTTTGATAAATCTGTATTTAGACTTAAGATAACAAAAACAGAATTTTGCAGGCATTTGCAACTACAGCCAAGTGCTAACCAGTGACACACACCAAGGAACAAAAACCAGATAGTAATCGGCTCAGTTTCAAGAAAGACCGCAGTGATTGTAAGAAAAATATTCATCTTAACAGTCCTGGGTGGGCAGGTGATATTTATAGCCGGCCTGCTGCTACTTATATTCCATAGCTGTATAACACAGCTGGAAGTGAGGGAGGAGAGCGGAGGTGGAAAACATGTGAGGTAATAGAGACAGAAGGGCTCCAAGAGATGGAGGGGAGTCTGTGGGGGTATGCATGAGAGTGAGAGAGAAAAAAAATGCATGACGAGAGACAGACTTCTACACACAGAAGAGGGTACATTACATGAGCGTGCATTTGTGTGCCGCCGTGTTTGTATTCAATGTGTGGGAGAAACCACGGTGCTGCTCCGGGGCATGAACGACGGCCACACGAGAGACCTGCAGGCCACCAGTCATCCACAGTGACCACAGCCCTGAGTGCCACTCACAGAAGGCAAAGAGAGAAATACGACACAAACATGCATGAAAAAGCAGAGTCAAAACCCACCAACAGAAAGACTGGAAAGAGAAAATCATGAGAAATGTATTAATCACAGCCTGTAAATGTGAACATGGGGGATGATAACATGGAAAAAATGGTCAGGTATAAACAGAGATAAACCTGTTTCAATCAGAAAGCAGTGTCATACATGGAATAGTTACCGTTAAGGCAATGATGAGAATGCATATTTGCAGATATGCTTAAACAGATCAACAAACAGGAAGATGTTCAGACCATTCAAATGTGCATGAAGATAGGCCAAAAAGGAATGCATTTATCAAAGTGAGCATTCCGACAAAAGTGTAATGGAAAAAACTTTTCAAAAACTCTTTAAAGACATGGCAATTGGAAATTACAGCCTTAAAACAATATTCGGCACATTTTGCTAAACATCAAAGTAATGGCTATGTCACAGTTTTATCAATACCTGTATTATAAAAGATATTCCTTATCTGTGTGATACTGATATATTGTTTAGAGCTGCCACAAACGACTATTTTGATAGTCGACTAGTCAAAAATTATTTTTGCGAATAGTCGACTAGTCAGATCACACGTAAATTGCAGCTTATCACATTTTACCGATATTGATACCATTAACCATGAACGCAGCATTAGAATGTTTGGAAAGAGGTGTCATTTGATTTAAATGGCCATTCGCTTTGAAGTTATGAATTCCGAGCGGACTCGACTCAGCAGAGAGCGGTGCAGCATTTAGAGCAATGGAACGGAGGATGATTCTCGTTTCTTTCTCCCAACAAGACAGGAGTCCCAGTTAGTCACTTTAATCCGCACAAAAGTGACTCATGATTGACATATTTTAATGGCTTTGAGAAGGGATGAGAGTGGCCGCTTTTAGATTACTACTATACTACGCTATTATTAATCACTACAGGCAGATTCATGGCTGTGCAATGGGGTCTCCGGTATCCCCCATTGTGGCCAATCTGTACATGGAGCAAGTGGAGAAGACAGCCTTGACGTCTTTCACGGCCATCTCTCCCAGTCACTGGTTCAGATATGTTGATAACACATGGGTTAAAATCAAGCAACAGGAAGTTGAGGACTTTACAGAACACATCAACTCGGTGGACGCCAATATCAAGTTCACACGTGAAGATGCCAGAAACAACCATTTAGCCTTCTTGGACTGTGATGTTACGATTGGAGAGAACAGGCAGCTCCAGACAGGGGTTTACAGAAAACCAACTCACACTGACCAATATCTGCTCTTTGGCTCAAATCACCCCCTTGAACACAAGCTCGGGGTGATCAGGATGCTTCAACACAGAGCCCTACAGGTGCCCACAACTGCAGAGGGAAGGGCTAAAGAACAACAACTTGACCGGAAAGCCCTCACAGTATGTGGGTACCCACGATGGTCCCTGGACAAAGTGCAGAAGTCCCAGAGAACAAAGAGACCAGATAGACAGGAGACGGAGACAAGAAGAAGAGGAGTATCTCTCCCTTATTTAGCAGGAGTAGGGGAAAAACTACAGAGGATCTTCAGACAGCACAAAATCCCAGTTTACTTTAAACCGGTTAACACCTTGAGACAGAAATTAGTTCACCCTAAGGACAGGATCCCTAGTTACAAACAGAGCAATGTAGTGTATTCTATCAGATGTCAGGAAAACTGTAACGAACACTACATAGGTGAGACTAAGCAACCTTTACACAAAAGGCTATACCAGCACCGCAGAGAGGGCGCCAGTGGACCTCAGTCTGCAGTTCATCTCCACCTTAAAGACACTAACCACACGTTTGAGGACAAGGAAGTTAAAATATTAGCCAGAAAGAAGAAATGGTTTGAGAGAGGGGTCAAGGAGGCATTCTTTGTGAAACGTTTGAAACCCAGCCTGAACTGGGGAGGGGGTCTGAGACACGCTTTATCCCCTGTTAACAATGGGGTACTCAGGTCAAAGCAGTTTCAGTCTTTTGTTCATGGTAATGAGTCATTCACGTCATCAGCAGAGTCGTCAAGGGAGCCATCAGGAGAGGGACAGCTGCCCTGTCATTAGGAGGGTGCTAACTAGAGCACAATAGATGCTAATTAGAGCTATTGTTTAGTCACCGGCCTCTCGGTAGGAGGGGTCTGGTTAGGTTTAAAACTCCAGCTTTTGTGACTTC
Source organism: Thalassophryne amazonica (assembly GCF_902500255.1). Classification (NCBI taxonomy): domain Eukaryota; kingdom Metazoa; phylum Chordata; class Actinopteri; order Batrachoidiformes; family Batrachoididae; genus Thalassophryne; species Thalassophryne amazonica. The sequence goes on along the minus strand of NC_047105.1, from coordinate 43,976,903 downwards.
TTGATTATTCTTCTCTACAAGAGTCAAGACAGAAGTCAGACCACCAGAGCAAGAATTTTAGCTGAGGAAGCTTCTGCGATTTGAAGCGAAACGTCCTCGCGTCAAGCAACCCAGTCCAGTCGAAGATTCAAGCTTCTCTACTATGGATACTGAGCAGAGCAAACACACCACCCTGCAAATGTTTTGTTGCTTGATACATAAAAAATAAAGGCTCAGGTGGTTCTCAGCTTCAAATCTCCTAATCTGTCTGATATAACATAATTTATGCAAACTGAAGGGTTCTCTGGCACACGTTAGAATTTGAGGCTTGTGAGTGACGAAGAGGTACTGGCAGAGGCATCAGTGGAGTACAGATATACAGAGAAGGGACTGGGCATGGACCCACATCTAGCAGACCATGCTCAGTTTTCCTCCACCTCCCCAAGGATGTGTGTGTGTGCAAACACTAAGATGTATATGGACTGCATGTTAAAGGCTTTGCAAATGAAACTGTGATGCAGGTGGAGGGACCGGTATCCTGATGTAGAGAAGCATGAAGAAGTTCTCCTTAGGTTCCCATGCCCTCCAACACGCCCAAACCCTAACTCCACCCCAAGGTCTACATGTCTAAGAAGAAGTCCAATATAGGCATTGACCTTGGTGTTGGTACGTATGTCTGGATTCCATAGTGTGAAGCTGTTGAGAGTATGCAACCCCCCCCACCACCGATAACCTAAAAGTGGCTGAGGGGGGAATTTGACATAATAGGCTCCCCCATTTTCTCTTTGGTTCATCCAAAAAAATTATCTGTTGAATTATTTGTTTTGTCTGTCAATTAAGTGTGTTATCGTGACTTTATTTAATAGGTGATCTTTAATTTTGATCATTTAAGCAGGTAAAACATAGGGTGCCACCTCTGGTCTTTGGCACTCCCCTAAGGGGGGATTAGATGCCAGATTCTGAACCAGCAGTACATCTAACTCAAAACTGATCTCATTGATTGGTGTCCACATTATATATAGGAAATGACAAGATCTGGACTGTGTATCCATGTTGCAGTCCTCATCTGTCACCTTATCCACACTGGTTGCTACAGTAATGAGTCACACACATGGTAAGACTCACATGACTGCTGTCTGGTGTCCAAACACTGCAAATAAACATATTTTACAGTATAAAATGTTTAACACAAGATATGCTGTCAAGTGATATACGAGGGCTGTCAATAAAGTATAGGTCCTTTGATTTCATTCATATGTTTTTACGTCAGACATGCTTGAACCCTTGTGCGCATGCGTGAGTTTTTCCACGCCTGTCGGTGACGTCATTCGCCTGTGAGCACTCCTTGTGGGAGGAGTCGTCCAGCCCCTCGGCGGAATTCCTTTGTCTGAGAAGTTGCTGAGAGACTGGCGCTTTGTTTGATCAAAATTTTTTCTAAACCTGTGAGACACATCGAAGTGGACACGGTTCGAAAAATTAAGCTGGTTTTCAGTGAAAATTTTAACGGCTGATGAGAGATTTTGAGGTGATACTGTCGCTTTAAGGACTTCCCACGGAGCGAGACGTCGTGCAGCGCTCTCAGGCGCCGTCGTCAGCCTGTTTCAAGCTGAAAACCTCCACATTTCAGGCTCTATTGATCCAGGACGTTGTGAGAAAACAGAGAAGTTTCAGAAGAAGTCGGTTTCAGCATTTTATCCGGATATTCCACTGTTAAAGGAGATTTTTTTAATGAAAGACATCGGGACGCAGCCGGCGCACCTCCGTGTTGATAACCATTTGTAAAATCCAGGCGGCTTTTGATGGCTTTCAGTGGAGTGAGTATATGAGAAATTGTTTAACAGCTGGATATGTTCCAACTTGTCCTTAAGGCTTCCAACGGAGGTGTTTTTCCTGTGGCGGAGCATCGCAGCGGCTGCGAGCCGACGCTGCAATCCGTCCGCACGTCTTGCATTTTGATCAAACAAAGCACCAGTCTCTCAGCAACTTCTGAGACAAAGGAATTCCGACAAGGGGCTGGACGACTCCTCCCACAAGGAGTGCTCACAGGTGAATGACGTCACCGACAGGCGTGGAAAAACTCACGCATGCGCACGAGGGTTCAAGCATGTCTGACGTAAAAACATATGAATGAAATCCATATAGTTTTTGAAAAAATTAAAAAGATCCTATACTTTATTGACAGACCTCGTAGTATGCTTAAGACATGGGCACCTTGCATTTCATTTTTCTACCCATAAGTTGACACCAATATAAATATTTGCGTCATGATATGGTTTTACAGCAAAGCTACACGTAGCATTTTGCTTAAATATTATCTCAAAGGAGTCATTACAGAAAAACCCTTTTCTGACAGGCACTTCAAACTGTGAAAAGACCACATGTTCCTACTCTGTCAAAGTTGGGCTGTCATTTGAATTTCATTTTTCTTTTTAATTGGTATGAAAGCAGTCACCTTGCTGGTAAAAGCAAATACGAGGTCTGGTAGAAAAGTATCCGACCTTTTTATTTTTTGCAAAAACCATGTGGATTTGAATCACGTGTGATTGCATCAGCCAAGCTTGAACCTTCGTGCGCATGCGTGAGTTTTTTCACGCCTGTCAGTTGCGTCATTCACCTGTGAGCACGCTTTGTGGGAGGAGTGGTCCAGCCCCCTCGGCGGATTTTTATTGTCAGGAAAATGGCTGAGCAACTGCCGCTTTGCTGCATCAAAATTTTTTCAGAAACTGTGAGAGACAGCCAGGTGGAAACCATTCGGAAAATTCAGATGGCTTTCGGTGAAGATCTTATGGGCATCACACAGGAGCATACAACCGGATTAAAGACGGCCCACAGCGGCTGAGGGCGCGCCGCGCTTCAAGCAGCCATCGACAGGCTGAAACGACCAGATCATTTCCAAAGTGAAGGCTGTGTTGATCCGGGACGTCGTCTGACTACCAGAGAAATGGCAAGAGAGGTGGACATAGCACTTTTTCGGCACATTACACTGTTACAGGAGATTTTGTAATGAAAGACGTGCGGTGGAATTCGCGCGTCAGGACGGAGCCGCGTAATGGTGCAGAACATAAAGCACCTCCATGTTGGAAGTCTCACGGGACATGCCCAGCTCTTCCACCATTCGGAAGATTCAGACGGCTTTGGGTGGCTTTTCAGTCGAGTGAGTATCCGAGAAATTGTCGAAGATCTGGGCATGTCACATGTCCTGTGAGACCAACACGGAGGTGCTTTTGTTCCGCGCCATTAGCAGCTCCGTGGCGAATTCCTCCGCTCCTGTTTTCATGACAAAATCTCCTTTAACAGTGGAATGTGCCGGAAAAGTGCTGATGTCCACCTTTTCTGCCATTTCTCTGGTAGTCAGACGATGTCCCGGATCAACACAGCATTCAGTTTGGAAATCACCGCTGGACTGATAGTATTGCACACCGTGCATTTGCCCGTTGGCCTGATGGCCTACTGGCCTGTGGATTTTTTTTTTTTTTTTTTACGAAGTAAAGCGAGCTGTGAGCTTTTCAAACGTGTTTTTTTTTTGTAGCAGCTACGACTCGTCCTCACCTCTTAAAGCGCGGTGATAACAGCACACCTGTACTGAGCTTTACAAAGACATTTTTATGCTTTTTTTCCTCCTTTATTTAGAGCTGAGCTGAGCCGCTACGTATCTGCACGTTAAAACAGCTGATCCTCTGTGACGTGTCAACAACTAACACTATTTTCCATTCAAATGCACCTAAACTTTCTTTCTGGGGAGCGCATGATGTGAAAACGCAATAAAACTTTCTGACCTGTAAATCTGGTCATGTTTTCTGCATAAATAAATGTTATCCATTCTTTGTGCTCAAACGCCAAAGAAGGGGCGAATCCAGATGGAATGGGGGCGTGGGGCAAGGATGTCCCCCCTCACAACACCCCTAGATTAAAGGTCCAGTTTTGAAGCCTTTTTTACTACAACTACTAATACTACTTAAAATAATAATAATTTCAACAAGTAAAATGTTGAGAAAAAATTTAAATGTTAGAAAAATGTTAGAAATAATTTAATAGTTACATTTATTAACAATGTAGGTTATAAATTACAAGTTTTACTGTTACAGTGCTGTCAACAGTTAAATATGATGTCAAGAAAGAGGTCATTATTTTACTTTTTATAAAACAAGTATATATTTTCATTGAAGTCAAGAAAGGGTGACTATAAAGTGAGGCGGGGACCACTACGGCCATGACGGTAAGTGAAGGTTAACTTCAGCTGTTAATTGATGAACAGCAACCCAACTTGTTCATAAATCAGACATCTGTGTGTGAGAGAGACATTCTGATCTTCTGGTCTGAAGTAAAGTGCTGTCTAACTGGGTCACTCAGATATGAATTAATGTTGGATATTATTTTCGTTCATGCTAACTCTGCCAGTCACGTAACCTAGCCTAGCAATGTAACCTGTGCAAATGGTGTGCATGGCTAGCTACCATGCTGTCGCCGCCAGGTTCTTTCTTTATTCTATTTGTGTGACGGTCGTGCGTCGGTCATACGAAGTATGCTGTTTTGCACAGTCTGTGGTGCGGTGGCGTGGTATAACGGCGTCCCTGTCTAAAATGTATTTTCCCAAGTCCTGGCATAATTTCACATACCTAACATTTTACTTTAAATTGAGAGTTATTCTCTAAGTTGATTAGCAACACAAATTGGTAATAAAAGAAATCCTTGATGTTACTTGTAGCTTGTAGTAAGATAGACAACTGTCTCCATCTCGTGGCCTTTTTGTGTATTGCAGTTTCAAAAGTTCAACCTTTGTATCCAGTCATTGGTCCAGTCATCCAGTCATTTCTTGCTTTATATGAATTGTATCACACAAGTAATGATATATTTATAGTATAGCCTACAGTATTTCTATAACAAATATTTTTATATAATTTCTATTTCTAAATTTAAGTAACAAGGCTGAATGAAATGATGGCTTATTATGTCTAAAAGGTAATGTGACCTACTATCAATAGATCGTACTTTTGATAAGCCTATGATAACTGTATTTCGGGATAACTTTTCATAATGCTTCTTATAGTGTTAAAATGTATGTGTCTCCTGGTGCACATTGATCGGTTAAGGGACCAAAAAAAAAAAAAAAACCACACTGTCACAGCAGGCTTAATTTACTTCCCCTTCAATACCTGGTAGTGGCCTGGTCTTGGTTAAAAATGCCCGGCCTGAAAAATTTTCCAGTCCAGCCCTGTTGGAAATGATCTGGTCGTTTCAGCCTGTCGATCGCCGCTCGGAGCGCGGGCGCCCTCCGCCATTGTGCGCCGTCTTTAAACCGGCTGTACCACTCCTTAATCTGTGTGATGCTTTAGCAAGCTTTAGCTTTAGCAATTTTTTTATATAGCGCCAAATCACAACAAACAGTTGCCCCAAGGTGCTTTATATTGTAAGGCAAGGCCATACAATAATTATGTAAAACCCCAACGGTCAAAACGACCCCCTGTGAGCAAGCACTTGGCTACAGTGGGAAGGAAAAACTCCCTTTTAACAGGAAGAAACCTCCAGCAGAACCAGGCTCAGGGAGGGGCAGTCTTCTGCTGGGACTGGTTGGGGCTGAGGGAGAGAACCAGGAAAAAGACATGCTGTGGAGGGGAGCAGAGATCGATCACTAATGATTAAATGCAGAGTGGTGCATACAGAGCAAAAAGAGAAAGAAACAGTGCATCATGGGAACCCCCCAGCAGTCTACGTCTATAGCAGCATAACTAAGGGATGGTTCAGGGTCACCTGATCCAGCCCTAACAAAAACGAAAGTTTTAAGCCTAATCTTAAAAGTAGAGAGGGTGTCTGTCTCCCTGATCTGAATTGGGAGCTGGTTCCACAGGAGAGGAGCCTGAAAGCTGAAGGCTCTGCCTCCCATTCTACTCTTACAAACCCTAGGAACTACAAGTAAGCCTGCAGTCTGAGAGCGAAGCGCTCTATTGGGGTGATATGGTACTACGAGGTCCCTAAGATAAGATGGGACCTGATTATTCAAAACCTTATAAGTAAGAAGAAGAATTTTAAATTCTATTCTAGAATTAACAGGAAGCCAATGAAGAGAGGCCAATATGGGTGAGATATGCTCTCTCCTTCTAGTCCCCGTCAGTACTCTAGCTGCAGCATTTTGAATTAACTGAAGGCTTTTTAGGGAACTTTTAGGACAACCTGATAATAATGAATTACAATAGTCCAGCCTAGAGGAAATAAATGCATGAATTAGTTTTTCAGCATCACTCTGAGACAAGACCTTTCTGATTTTAGAGATATTGCGTAAATGCAAAAAAGCAGTCCTACATATTTGTTTAATATGCGCTTTGAATGACATATCCTGATCAAAAATGACTCCAAGATTTCTCACAGTATTACTAGAGGTCAGGGTAATGCCATCCAGAGTAAGGATCTGGTTAGACACCATGTTTCTAAGATTTGTGGGGCCAAGTACAATAACTTCAGTTTTATCTGAGTTTAAAAGCAGGAAATTAGAGGTCATCCATGTCTTTATGTCTGTAAGACAATCCTGCAGTTTAGCTAATTGGTGTGTGTCCTCTGGCTTCATGGATAGATAAAGCTGGGTATCATCTGCGTAACAATGAAAATTTAAGCAATACCGTCTAATAATACTGCCTAAGGGAAGCATGTATAAAGTGAATAAAATTGGTCCTAGCACAGAACCTTGTGGAACTCCATAATTAACTTTAGTCTGTGAAGAAGATTCCCCATTTACATGAACAAATTGTAATCTATTAGACAAATATGATTCAAACCACCGCAGCGCAGTGCCTTTAATACCTATGGCATGCTCTAATCTCTGTAATAAAATTTTATGGTCAACAGTATCAAAAGCAGCACTGAGGTCTAACAGAACAAGCACAGAGATGAGTCCACTGTCCGAGGCCATAAGAAGATCATTTGTAACCTTCACTAATGCTGTTTCTGTACTATGATGAATTCTAAAACCTGACTGAAACTCTTCAAATAAACCATTCCTCTGCAGATGATCAGTTAGCTGTTTTACAACTACCCTTTCAAGAATTTTTGAGAGAAAAGGAAGGTTGGAGATTGGCCTATAATTAGCTAAGATAGCTGGGTCAAGTGATGGCTTTTTAAGTAATGGTTTAATTACTGCCACCTTAAAAGCCTGTGGTACATAGCCAACTAACAAAGATAGATTGATCATATTTAAGATCGAAGCATTAAATAATGGTAGGGCTTCCTTGAGCAGCCTGGTAGGAATGGGGTCTAATAAACATGTTGATGGTTTGGATGAAGTAACTAATGAAAATAACTCAGACAGAACAATCGGAGAGAAAGAGTCTAACCAAATACCGGCATCACTGAAAGCAGCCAAAGATAACGATACGTCTTTGGGATGGTTATGAGTAATTTTTTCTCTAATAGTTAAAATTTTGTTAGCAAAGAAAGTCATGAAGTCATTACTAGTTAAAGTTAATGGAATACTCAGCTCAATAGAGCTCTGACTCTTTGTCAGCCTGGCTACAGTGCTGAAAAGAAACCTGGGGTTGTTCTTATTTTCTTCAATTAGTGATGAGTAGAAAGATGTCCTAGCTTTACGGAGGGCTTTTTTATAGAGCAACAGACTCTTTTTCCAGGCTAAGTGAAGATCTTCTAAATTAGTGAGACGCCATTTCCTCTCCAACTTACAGGTTATCTGCTTTAAGCTACGAGTTTGCGAGTTATACCACGGAGTCAGACACTTCTGATTTAAAGCTCTCTTTTTCAGAGGAGCTACAGCATCCAAAGTTGTCTTCAATGAGGATGTAAAACTATTGACGAGATACTCTATCTCCCTTACAGAGTTTAGGTAGCTACTCTGCACTGTGTTGTTATATGGCATTAGAGAACATAAAGAAGGAATCATATCCTTAAACCTAGTTACAGCGCTTTCTGAAAGACTTCTAGTGTAATGAAACTTATTCCCTACTGCTGGGTAGTCCATCAGAGTAAATGTAAATGTTATTAAGAAATGATCAGACAGAAGGGACTTTTCAGGGAATACTGTTAAGTCTTCTATTTCCATACCATAAGTCAGAACAAGATCTAAGATATGATTAAAGTGGTGGGTGGACTCATTTACTTTTTGAAAGTCATCTGAATTTTCCGAATGGTATCCACCTGGCTGTCTCTCACAGTTTCTGGAAAAATTTGATGCAGCGCTGCTCCAGCCGTTCAGACATTTTCCTCACAATGAAAATCTGACGAGGGGGGAGGACCAGTGCTCACTCAAAGCATGCTCACAGGCGAATGACGCAACCGACAGGCGTGAAAAAACTCACACATGAGCACGAAGGTTCAAACTTGGCTGATGCAATCACACGTGATTCAAATCCATATGGTTTTTGCAAAAAATAAAAACGTCGGATACTTTTCAAACAGACCTCGTACATGATCACCTCTGACATACAAAAGCCACCAGTCACACTGGACTAGGAAGCGTCACTTTTACGTCTAGACGATGATCACAGATCAGTTTATGAGTGGAACATAAGAGCGTGGAGCTGCAGTTGTTTTCAGAAATGTTCAAACACTAAGTAATATTGTCACTTTCTCTTTCTGTCTTCCTGCCCGTCCTGCAAGAACTGAACCTTCTTCATCATGCAAAACAATAAAAACTCACCTCTTTAGGGAATGCATTCAATTTTGTCCCACGCTACGAGCCCGTTCCCTTGTGCCTGCAGTCAACTATAAATCTAATGACAACTGGTATCTGCTGCATTCATGTAGAGCAGCAAAATTTTAAACAACTTCTTTTTTCCAGAAAATAAATTACTCAGACACTATGCTGCACATCCTTATGCTGCATGCATATGGATGAATGCAGCTAAAAGGCTACGTCTCATGTGTGTGGTCCTCCTTGGAGATGACTTCATAACTAATAGTGCACAAGTTTAGTTTAATACCCAAATGTTGGTGCAGGCAAAGCATCTGAGCATGCATTAGCTTTTAATTGGCTGGAATCCCTGCAATGATGTTTAGAGCATGGCATGTGACTTGCAAAGACACACACGTACACACACGTACACACGTACACACACACACACACACACACACACACACACACACACACACACACACACACACACACACACACACACACACACACACACACACACACACACACACACACACACTTTCTTTCCCTGTGGGTATTTCTGACAGATTCTTGTAGGGTCACAGTCTCACACAGTATGTTTTCATAAGAGACGAGACACTGAACTCAGAATGAGATCCTACAGATCCCAGGACAGACTGACACCGTGTTCAACATAACCTGTGCCAAATGGCAGCCGTGACATCTGCCAAGTGAGTTATAGCATGACGGAAGCATGTAAAGTAAGACTGGGATAATACACTCTATATGATACATATCACAATACTTGGGAGCCGATTCTATACATATCATGATTCTAAAAAAAGGATTCTACCAGTACTGCACTTTGATATTACAAGTGAAGCACCACGCAGTGGCACGAAGCTCGCTCATGGTACTGGGAGTCCCAAACAGGAAGTGCCAAATTCTGAGTCCACAGTGAAACAGGAAATGTCACATGTCAAAGACTTCCTGGATTGACAGTTCCTGGATTGACAGACGAAATCCCATGGAATCTTTCGGAAACTCAGTGACAAGTTCACACTGAAACAGGAAATGCCAAATTTTGAGTCCACAATGAAACAGGAAATGTGAAATGTTGAACACTTCCTGGCATGGGTGGAGCTACAACAGAGGCCAGGGTTGCACTGGACTCCACAGAAATCTGATTGGACACAGATGATTGACATGTCACGGCACTGCACGTCTGGTTGAAAAGAGCTGCATTTTGAAATCAGTGAGTCACACTGACTGCTAGGTTCCTCCTGTCCAGTACTTGGTGCTGTGTACCACAAAAAGTTATAATCCACCTTAGTAGAAGAAGAAAAATGTTTGCCTCACATTTGACCAAAGTTATATTGGTGAGTAAATGAGCACATTTTATGCCAGAAATGAGGTCCAGGTTGTTAAAAGTGGCATTTCTCCTTTAATTCAGTTGTCTTATATATGTATGTGTCTCCAGTGATTTTTAAACAAGCAGGCAGCTGTTGATTAAATAACCTCTTAATTTTGCTCTCTGAGTGACACCAGGATGATGCATTTCACTTAAAAATAGACAATACAGTGTTTCTCAACTGTACTCAGAAGTACTGGAACACTTGGCATTTCACACATTTTAATTAGTTTACGCCATTTCAAATACAAATAAATAAATAAATCTAAAGTTATATTCCTTAAACTCAAACTGAAACCAAATGTCTACAACTTGATATAAATTAATTAAAAATATAAAATCCTGCTTCTTGATGGAGTGGTGTAGAGGAGGATTTTCTTAAAAAGAAGACCTGAACATTCAGCTACAATTTGCCAGAAAGTACATTTGAGATGAAAGCCTAGATTTGACATTTTGGTGAAAGAAACTTTTGTATTTCTTCATAATTGAAGTAAATAAAGTCCTAGACATATGCAGTGACTTGGAAATGTTCATGTCTCCATCCCCTAGACTTGTCTGAAGAAAACTGGCATAAAACTGATTACTGTTTACAGGTATAAATTTTTAGAGATTTGCTTTCAGTTTGAATTTGCGGAAGATCATTTTGGAAATTGTTATTCTTTATATTTTTTGCATTTATTGTATTTGAAATAGCATAAGCAAATTCAAATGTGTGAAATACCAAGTGTTCCAATACTTTTGGAGGGCACTCCAAAAGTATTGGAACATATGGAGGGCACTCCAAATACTCATTTTGCACTCATCATCACCTTATGATGAGTGCAAAATGAGTGTGATATTATTACTGTTGTGTTTAAGAATGTTTAACTGTCACTGTTGCTACACTTTGTGTGAAATCATAGTCATATCGTATATGATATTGATATGATAATATTGAGATACAATAATTTGGCCATATTGTACAGCCCTACTGTCAACTAGCAGAAATGTTTGAGTATTAATTTACATCTGCATTAAAAAAAATGTTTAAAGTGGTGGGGGGTAAAGAGGGCTGTAATTAGAAGCCTCCCAGAAGCTGAAAGGTTTTAGTCATGCTCATGCTCCCAAGAACCATTTTACTGAAAAAAGTCTGAAGGACCTAAATTACATAGATGATGAGGAGCTTCCAGGCATGTGAGACACAAATAAAGAAAAATGCTTAAAAAGGCGGGGGTTAAACCTGAAAGGTTTTTAGCCATGCTAATGCTCCCCTGAAGCATTTACTCAAAATAAAGTCTCAAGGATCTAAATTACATGGTGAGATTTAGATGCCGAAGAGCTTCGCTCGTTCATGTCCACGACATACATATTACATTGCATTACAAATATGTTATAGTTTTTGGTTTGCACAATACCATGTGGAAAAAGTTGAATAATACCCTCCTGGGCACTGTATATCATAAATCATATTTACAAAAACAATCCACATCGTATGTTTGACTTTTTCTCCTATCCAGCATATTTGGTAATTAACTAATTAAAATGCTTTTTATGAAGTAAACTGCTTCCTGACAGTGTGTCTTTTACAACCCCAGACATGGCTGCATAAAATGTGGTATAAATATTTTGCTATGGGGTTGGGCAATGTGTACGTCATTGCAGAGATGGACAACCTTGGCTTCAGTGAGTAAAATCATTGTTGACTAATGGTCTAATTATTGATCAACACAGATATGATTGGGTTACGTGAAACCTGGCTTAAACCTACAGCTGTCCTCCTCTTAAATGAGGCCTGCCCACCAGCATATACATTTAGTCATGTCCCTCGTGATGCGAAGCAAGGCGGGGGTGTTGGTCTTATATATAAATCTAGGTTTAGCTTATTAGCTATTGGGAGTCACAAATATAACTCGTTTGAGCATCTGATTCTCCGCTCTGCTCAGGATATTACGCATTGCCAATGTTGGAAGAATAAAAATCAGCTGTATTACTTTGTCACTGTATATAACTGTCAGAACAACTGTCTAACTAACTGTCAGAATGCTCGTAGCACAGGCCGAGGGGGAGGATTAGCAGCAATCTTCCACTCCAGCTTATTAATTAATCAAAAACCCAGACAGCGCTTTAATTCATTTGAAAGCTTGACTCTTAGTCTTGTCCATCCAAATTGGAAGTCCCAAAAACCAGTTTTATTTGTTGTTATCTATTGTCCACCTGGTTGTTACTGTGAGTTTCTCTGTGAATTTTCAGACCTTTTGTCTGACTTAGTGCTTAGCTCAGATAAAATAATTATAGGGGGCGATTTTAACATTCACATAGATGCTGAGAATGACAGTCTCAACACTGCATCTATTATTAGACTCAATTGGCTTTGCTCAAACTGTAAATGAGTCCACCCACCACTTTAATCATACTTTAGATCTTGTTTTGAATTATGGTATGGAAATTGAAGACTTAACAGTATTCCCTGAAAATCCCCTTGTGTCTGATCATTTCATAATAACATTTACATTTACTTTAATGGACTACCCAGCAGTGGGGAATAAGTTTCATTACAGTAGAAGTCTTTCGGAAAGCGCTGTAACTAGGTTTAAGGATATGATTCCTTCTTTGTTATGTTCTCCAATGCCATATACCAACACAGTGCAGAGTAGCTACCTAAACTCTGTGAGTGAGATAGATTATCTCGTCAATAGTTTTACATCCTCATTGAGCACAACTTTGGATGCTGTAGCTCCTCTGAAAAAGAGAGCCTTAAATCAGAAGTGCCTGACTCCGTGGTATAACTCACAAACTCGCAGCTTAAAGCAGATAACCCGTAAGTTGGAGAGGAAATGGGTCACACTAATTTAGAAGATCTTCACTTAGCCTGGAAAAAGAGTCTGTTGCTCTATAAAAATGCCCTCTGTAAAGCTAGGACATCTTACTACTCATCACTAATTGAAGAAAATAAGAACAACCCCAGGTTTCTTTTCAGCACTGTAGCCAGGCTGACAAAGAGTCAGAGCTCTATTGAGCCGAGTATTCCTTTAACTTTAACTAGTAATGACTTCATGACTTTCTTTGCTAATAAAATTTTAACTATTAGAGAAAAAATTACTCATAACCATCCCAAAGACATATCATCATCTTTGGCTGCTTTCAGTAATGCTGCTATTTAGTTAGACTCTTTCTCTTTGATTGTTCTGAGTTATTTTCATTAGTTGCTTCCTCCAAACCATCAACATGTCTATTAGACCCCATTCCTACCAGGCTGCTCAAGGAAGCCCTACCATTAATTAATGCTTCGATCTTAAATATGATCAATCTATCTTTATTAGTTGGCTATGTACCACAGGCTTTTAAGGTAAATGGTTTTATATGCATTTATATAGCGCTTTTCCATCTGCTCAAAGCGCTTTACAATAATGCCTCACATTCACCCCTGCCATACAAGGCGCTCACTACACACCGGGAACAATAGGGGATTGGCAGTAATTAAACAATTACTTAAAAAGCCATCACTTGACCCAGCTATCTTAGCTAATTATAGGCCAATCTCCAACCTTCCTTTTCTCTCAAAAATTCTTGAAAGGGTAGTTGTAAAACAGCTAATTGATCATCTGCAGAGGAATGGTCTATTTGAAGAGTTTCAGTCAGGTTTCAGAATTCATCATAGTACAGAAACAGCATTAGTGAAGGTTACAAATGATCTTCTTATGGCCTCAGACAGTGGACTCATCTCTGTGCTTGTCCTGTTAGACCTCAGTGCAGCTTTTGATACTGTTGACCATAAAATTTTATTACAGAGATTAGAGCATGCCATAGGTATTAAAGGCACTGCGCTGCAGTGGTTTGAATCATATTTATCTAATAGATTACAATTTGTTCATGTAAATGGAGAGTCTTCTTCACGGACTAAGGTTAATTATGGAGTTCCACAAGGTTCTGTGCTAGGACCAATTTTATTCACTTTATACATGCTTCCCTTAGGCAGTATTATTAGAAAGCATTGCTTAAATTTTCATTGTTACGCAGATGATACCCAGCTTTATCTATCCATGAAGCCAGAGGACACACACCAATTAGTTAAACTGCAGGAATATCTTACAGACATAAAGACATGGATGACTTCTAATTTCCTGCTTTTAAATTCAGATAAAACTGAAGTTATTGTACTTGGCCCCACAAATCTTAGAAACATGGTGTCTAACCAGATCCTTACTCTGGATGGCATTTCCCTGACCTCTAGTAATACTGTGAGAAATCTTGGACTCATTTTTGATCAGGATATGTCCTTCAATGCGCATATTAAGCAAATATGTAGGACTGCTTTTTTACATTTGCGCAATATCTCTAAAAATAGAAAGGTCTTATCTCAGAGTGATGCTGAAAAACTAATTCATGCATTTATTTCCTCTAGGCTGGACTATTGTAATTCATTATTATCAGGTTGTCCTAAAAGTTCCCTGAAAAGCCTTCAGTTAATTCAAAATGCTGCAGCTAGAGTACTGACGGGGACTAGAAGGAGAGAGCATATTTCACCCATATTGGCCTCTCTTCATTGGCTTCCTGTTAATTCTAGAACAGAATTCAAAATTCTTCTTCTTAATTATAAGGTTTTGAATAATCAGGTCCCATCTTATCTTAGGGACCTCTTAGTACCATATCACCCCAATAGAGCGCTTCGCTCTCAGACTGCAGGCTTACTTGTAGTTCCTAGGGTTTTTAAGAGTAGAATGGGAGGCAGAGCCTTCAGCTTTCAGGCTCCTCTCCTCTAGAACCAGCTCCCAATTTGGATCAGGGAGACAGACACCCTCTACTTTTAAGATTAGGCTTAAAACTTTCCTTTTTGCTAAAGCTTATAGTTAGGGCTGGATCAGGTGACCCTGAACCATCCCTTAGTTATGCTGCTATAGACTTAGACTGCTGGGGGGTTCCCATGATGCACTGAGTGTTTCTTTCTCTTTTTGCTCTGTATGCACCACTCTGCATTTAATCATTAGTGACTGATCTCTGCTCTCTTCCACAGCATGTCTTTTTCCTGGTTCTCTCCCCTCAGCCCCAACCAGTCCCAGCAGAAGACTGCCCCTCCCTGAGCCTGGTTCTGCTGGAGGTTTCTTCCTGTTAAAATTGAGTTTTTCCTTCCCACTGTCGTCAAGTGCTTGCTCACAGGGGGTCGTTTTGACTGTTGGGGTTTTTCGGTAATTATTGTATGGCTTTTGCCTTGCAATATAAAGCGCCTTGGGGCAACTGTAGTGATTTGGCGCTATATAAATAAAATTGATTTGATTTGATTTGATATAGGCCTTCTGGCTCATATTCTGAATTCTTAGATGAATTTGGTGCCTTCATCTCTAACTTGTCAACTAATACAGATAACATTCTGATCACTGGTGACTTCTGATCCCCTATGCGAATCATTTATGGAAATTGTAGATACATTAGGATTTCGGCAATGCATACAGGACTCGACGCACATTAGTGGAAATACCCTGGATTTGGTTCTCACACGTGGCATTGCTGTCACGGATATTAACATCATGCCTCTTACATCAGTGGTCTCTGATCACTCACTTATTAAGTTTACAGTTTCGTTGCTGTGCTTAGTGGAACAACAACCTTATATACCACTACAGCGATGCATCAACTCCTCAACTAAGACTGAACTCGAAGCTAAACTGCCTGATGTCTTAGCTTCACATTTGGCAAATACCCAAACAGTAGACAGTCTTGTGGATAGTTTAAACTCAGTGCTCAAAACTACACCCGACATGATTGTGCCACTTGTGTTAAAACTGCGGTCTCCAAAACACAGTCACCTTGGTTCAATGATTACCTGCATGACCTCAAGCATAAGGCAAGAGGTCTAGAACGGAAATGGCGTTGTTCAAAATTAAAAGTATTCCACCTTGTGTGGCATGATGCTATCTTAGACTATAAGCATGAATTACTGGCTACAAAGCGGACCTATTACTCTGATCTGATCAACAAAAACAAGCATAACTCAAAGTTCTTGTTCGACACAGTGGCAACACTTATTCATGGACAGCCACCTGTAGTTCGCTCTCCTTTTACAGCACAAGATTTCCTGGATTACTTTGAGAAGAAAATAGAAGACATGAGGTTAAACATATCCCAGCATGCCCTAACCCGGCCACTACACCCTGCTATTGAGGTGGGTGCCATTACTAGGGATGGGTATCGAGAACCGGTTCCTTTCAGGTATCGTTAAGAAATGATTTGATCCACCGTCATCAATAAGCTTTGTGCTTAACGATTCTGTTATCGGTCCTTCAGAGTGGCCGTTGTTTTGGCGGGTGTTTGTCAGGAAAATGATAATTTCTCTACATTGATTACAGACCCTGCAGCGGGTCCTTAATCAACTTTTCTGCAGCGCGGCTTTGCTTTGAACCTTGAACCAATCGAAGCAGTGGTTCGCAGACTGAAGCAATGCTTCGATCGATTGCTTCGTTTATTTCTTTCTTTTGCTTAATTTTCCCCCACTAAAACCCTAAAGAGCATACGTCTGTGAGTATTATTTACCTTTTCTATGTTAAACCGACCTGTTATGGTCTTCTGAAACAGTTGATAGATGTATTTTATAACTTAAAAATGGGAGCGATGCTAATGCGTTAGCATGTCTATGGTATTTTCAATGTTAAAAGTTAGCATTTAGCAATTGCAGCCGTCATCACGTTCAGGTGCATTTGTTTTCAAATTGTAATATTCCTTAAATTTATTTTTGCTTATATATTAATAATCTAATGATTATTATATACAATTTTAGAGAAAGAGACAAAAAGAACCTGAATAGAAACACAACAGAAAATATATAATAGCAACTAACATAAATAAATACCTACAGAAATAAATAAATAAGTGTTTCCTGTGAACACCTAGTGACTCTCACACCTCCATTTCATCCCTGTCTTATTTAAGTTTAAGTTTCGGTCAAACCATATCTTCAGTTTGTTAATTTCTTCAGTGATTTCCTCCAGAACTATCTGCCAAGCTAGAAAACTGCTGCATCCTAGTAAGAGCAGAATACTACTGGAATGAATTTGAATAAGGAAAGTTGTATTTTTTTTTTCTCACCTAAATGGATACTCCAGTTTATCGTCTGGAATAGTCCCAGATTGCATTTCAGAGCTTCTAGAATTGAAACATTTTCGTGCAGGTGGTGTTGGGGGGTAATTTTGGGTTTCAGCTTTTTTTGTTTGTCACCACTTTCATCACTGAATATGAGTTGTGATTCACTTTTGTGTGGATTAAAGTTACTAACTGGGACTCCTGTCTCGTTGTGAGAAAGAAACGAGAATCGTCCTCCGTTCTGTTCACACAGCTCCAAACGTTGCGCGGCTCTCTGACAAGTCAAGATAGAACGATAGAATCCAGTCTGAATTAATAACTTCAAAGCAAAACACAGTTTTGTGTTGTGTGTTGGGGGGGGGGGGGGGTTTGGCTGGACAAGATTGGGTTGTTTTGTGTTTATTTTCCTTCCCAGGTGATTTGGGGCTGTTCTCTGAGGAAAATGTGCTGCAGAAGAGTCTCTCTACTCTGTTACAATGATTGGCTGCACCTGTTGCATTCTCGTGCAGCTCTCTATCAGGACAATCCACGACACCTGTGATGTTCATGTGCAGATCTGAGGACTTCCAGCTGGTACCAATGTAGTGATGAAGAACTACATTTAAACCAGCAGTGAGTTGGATAAGACTGCCGGAGAAGACGACCTTGTGACGACCATGTGGGGACGCTGAGGGCCGTTTCAGAGTCTGACATCGCGCCTGTGAAGGAGGACGAGGGTGAGAGGCAAACGTTGTCAGCACACGACAGAGGTGAATATTCTGAAAGGTTTATCCGTGAATGTAAATTGGCGTTTATACGCAGCTATAAGTAATTATTGGTGGAAATTGTTTGGCGTGCTCCTCACGGCAGTGGCGTGCGGATTAATGATCCTCCAGTAGCTGTGAGCAGCAGCCTCTTTGAACTAAGTTTTGAAACCAGACCTAAATGTGTAGCTGATAAGTTTGCCTCTAAACAATATTTCGTAGTAATAAGTGTTGAATAATCTCATCTCTGTTCCTCCTTCGCAGAGTACAGTCTGGGAAAGTCACCTGGGGGGGGTGTTGGCGGAACTCCTGAGTCCTGAACGTTCAGACTCCGACTGTTGAGACGCTGAGAGAGCGCACCACCTTTTCACCTCACCAGAACTATAATTATTTAGTATTTCATGTTTAGCACAAAGGGAGAAAAATATTTTTTTTTTCTTTTTGGAACTGCTTCTGATTATTTCATGCTGAGTTCAGTCAGATACTGGACCGCTCCTCAATCCGCGTCTAATCCATAACATTTTGTTTATTTTTATTTATGTCCAGAGATCAAGGATACAGTGACTAATTTCATATTTATTTACTTTAAGACTCAAGGAAATACATAGAAAACCTGTAAAGCCTACTTTTAGTACAAAATTCACGAGGTATCGATAAGGGAATCGATAATGGCATCGATATCGATAAAATCTTATCAATACCCATCCCTAGCCATTACTGAGGTATTACCTAGATTTACAGAATTTGACAGCATCCCAAAAGGCATGTTGAAGAAACTCGTAACATCAACAAAAAGCACAACCTGTTTATTTGATCCTATACCAACAAAACTGTTTAAGGACCTGTGGCCTGTTCTTGGGCCGACTGTGCTGGAAATTATTAATCTTTCTTTAACTTCTGGATCTGTTCCTAAATGTTTCAAATCTGCAGTGATTAAACCATTACTTAAGAAACCTAATCTTGACCCTAGTGTATTGAAAAACTATCAGCCGATATCAAATCTATCATTTTGCTCTAAAATTCTGGAAAAAGTGGTGTCACGGCAGCTATAGTGATGCCGTGGCACCACTATAGTGATGCCGAAAGGCCCGAGTGCGCTTGTTTTATTACCGCAATGCAGATGCCGCGCACGCGCAACACGTGCATGATGCATTAACAATACATCCGTAATACTGCTGTGATAATCACAATGCGTCCGATCCATTTCCTCAATACACGCGTTATACAACCGTGATTGTTCATCATATATTCCCTATACATTATTAATATATCCGTAATTCATACTGGGACATTTGTCATTTTTGGCCAATTTTGTTGTGGAAGACAACGAATGCCCGTAATTTGTATACTCAATTCATGCGCATCCTCTCCCCAGTGGGACCGGGCCTTTAGACCTTACTTGTGTGAAGTGCCTTGAGGCAACTCTGTTGTGATTCGGCACTATATAAATGAAAATAAATTGAAATTGAAAATTAAAAGTTCAACCATATACAAGGTCTGTTAGAAAACTATCCGACCTTTTTATTTTTTTTTAAAACTATATGGATTTGAATCATGTGCACTTGCATCAGCCAAGCTTGAACCTTCGTGCGCCTGCGTGAGTTTTTTCACGCCTGTCGATTGCGTCATTCACCTGTGGGCAGGCTTTGAGTGAGCACTGGTCCACCCCCCTCATCTGATTTTCATTGTCAGGGAAATGGCTGAGTGATTGGAGCAGCACTGAATCAAATTTTTCCAGAAACTGTGAGAGACAGCCAGGTGGAAACCATTCGTAAGATTCAGACGGCTTTCGGTGAGGATACTCTGGGCATCACACATATGAGGTCTATTAGAAAAGTATCCGACCTTATTATTTTTTTCAAAAACCATATGGATTTGAATCACGTGTGATTGCGTCAGACAAGCTTGAACCCTCGTGCCACCATCGACAGGCTGAACGACCATTTCATTTCTAAACAGATGGCTGTCTGGATCCGTGACCATCGTGTGCCATTTCTCTGGTTATCACAAGAGCTGGACATCAACCATTTTCCGGCAGATTTCACTTTTAACAAGAGATTTTGTCATGGAAAGCCAAGCGGAGGCTTCGCGCGTCACGATGGATTCGCTACTGGAGCGAGACAAAACCACCTCCGTTTTGGTCTCACAGGACAGCTTTGAGATGGCGTTCAGACAGCTGTCGGTGGTTTTTCCATCGAGTGATTATCCGAGAAATTGTGGATGTGCCTGGACATGCCAGAACATGTCCCGTGAGGCTTCATCACGGCGTTGCTGTGCGCCATGCGGCACCGCTGTTCATCCTGTTCAGCCTGTCGATGGCGGCTTCGGAGCGCGGCGCGCCCCACAGCTGCTGGGGGCCATCCTTAAAGCGACAGTAACACCCCTTATTCTCTACCAAGCCCGTAACATTTTCACCAAAAGCCAGATAAATTTTTCTAATGGTTTCCAGCTGCCAGTCTCTAACAGTTTCTGAAAAAATTCTGATGGAAAAAAAGCCCAAATCATTCTGCCATTTCCTGACAATGAAAATCCGATGAGGGGCTGGACCACTCCACACTCAAAGCCTGCTCACAGGCGAATGACGCAACCGACAGGCGTGGAAAAACTCACGCATGCGCACGAGGGTTCAAGCTTGTCTGACGCAATCACACGTAATTCAAATCCATATGGTTTTTGAAAAAAATAATAAGGTCGGATACATTTCTAATAGACCTCATATTAAGGAGCATTACAGCCGGATTAAAGATGGCCCACAGCGGTGGAGGGCGCGCCACGCTCCGAGCGGCCATTGACAGGCTGAAATGACCAGATCATTTCCAAAGTGAACGCTGTGTTGATCCGGGACGTCGTCTGACTTCCAGAGAAATTGCAGAAGAGGTGGACATCAGCACTTTTGCATCACATTCCACTGTTACAGGAGATTTTGTAATGAAAGACGTGCTTTTTGTTGTGCGTCATTGCGGCTCCGTCCCGACGCGCGAATTCCTCCGCACGTCACAGGCGAATGACGCAACCGACAGGTGACAAAAACTCACGCATGTGCACGAAGGTTCAAGCTTGGCTGATGCAAGCGTACATGATTTAAATCCATATAGTTTTTAAAAAAAAACAAAAAGGTCGGATAGTTTTCTAACAGACCTCGTATTTGTTCTACCTGCACACCTAAAACTGGTGATTTCACTGATGAGCTCATCTACCTGCCTGAAGAGTTGAACTAATTACATTTTCAGCGGGTTTAGTGGGTGGACGGAACAAATATGTGGAAGTCTGGCTTTTCCCCTTCTCCTTCATTGGTACATTATGATGTCTGCTATGGTGCACCAAGTAGGTGAAATCTTCTTGCTAATATGGTTAATTTTTTCTTCCAATGCTTGGCACAAAAATTAAGCACCACCATCATCATGCCTGCTTGCAGTGTGTCCAGCGGTGCAGAAATTCATATGCTGGGTACCCGCACTTGCAAAGAGTCGGCGCTCCTCAACAGTTTGCAATACAAACAAATATGAGACTATTCTCTTAATGTCTGCACTCTGTTGCCACTCAAAGTACATATTCATAAGTGGTCCCTTTGATCTCCAGGATGATTTACACACACCATCATTGTGGTTTTTCCCCTTCTGTTTGAAATGAAGGTGGTAGCATGTAATATTCAGATTAGGTCTATATTACACTCTCTGCTGAATAAACGTCTGCTGAATAAACGTGGTTCTAGTTTATTTCCTTCTAGTCTATAAGCAATGAATTACCATATTTTCCAGACTATGTTGAACCGGAGTATCAGTCACATCTGCACAAAAATACATCATTAAGAGGAAAAACACATACAAGTTGCACCATTTTCCAAGTTTAATCTGTTTTTAAAATGTTGCGCTACTGTTTCATGTCACAAGAAACAAAATGAATTTGATTGGCACATTATTTGTTTACAAAGCAAAACATCATGTTAGCAAGCAGAAGCTAACGGGCTAATTAATGTTATTTTACAAGGCATAAAAAAACTCAGGAATAAAACTGTTGTTGCCACTGAACAAAGGAAAATGTTGCAGGTTTTCTTTGTAGCCACTGACTCCAGCAGGTGATTTCACTGATGAACTCATCATCCGCGCGTCGTGGCAGAGCTGCATGGCGCAAAGCAATGCCGTGATGAAGTCTCACAGGACATGTTCTGGCATGTCCAGCTCATGAACAATTTCTCGGATAGTCACACGGCTGAAAAGCCATCGAAAGCCGTCTGAAAGCCATCTGAAAGCCGTCCTGTGAGACCAACACAGAGGTGGTTTTGTCCCGCGCCATGAACGGCTCCGTGGCACATCCCTCTGTTTCTCTTTCCATGAAAAAAACTCCTGTAAAAGTGGAATGTGCAGAAAAAGTACTGATGTCCACGTCTTCTGCCATTTTTGTGGAAGTCAGACGACGTCCCGGATCAACAAAGACTTAACGTTGGAAATGATCTGGTTGTTTCAGCGGGGTTTCAGCCTGTCGATCGGCACTCAGAGCGTGGCACGCTCTCAGCAGCTGTGGGCGGTCTTTAAACCGGCTGGAGCACTCCTTAATCTGTGTAATCCCCATAAAATCGTCCCTGAAAGCTATCTGAATTTTCCGAATGGTGTCCACCTGGAGGTCTCTCACAGTTTCTGGAAAAATTTGATGCAGCAAAGCTCCAAATCGTTCAAACATTTTATTCGCAATAAAAATCCGACGAGAGGGGTGGACCACTGCTCACAGGCGAATGACGCAACCGACAGGCGTGAAAAAACACGCATGCGCACGAAGGTTCAGGCTTGGCTGATGCAATCACACGTGATTCAAATCCATATGGTTTTTGCAAAAAATAAAAAGGTTGGATACTTTTCTAACAGACCTCGTATTGTTTCTGGACTTTAAAAATTAATTCTTGTGTCATACAAATAAACTGAGAGATTTCATGAGTTTCGATTTTCCCCCACCTTTAATGTAAAGCAGATTTCCTGAACGGAGGTGTGTCTCATTACTCCGCGTCTGAACATGAAGTTTCATGTTCACTCCCAACCTAGATGTTCTAGTATTGCCAGAGCAGATGGTCACCCCTCTGCTTCTGTTCTGCTTGAGATTTCTTCCTACAAAAAAAAAAACCAAGCACCTGAGGGCTATTTCTTTACCACGGTCCCCAATGTGCTCACTCAGGATGGATAAGGTTAAATAGGCATGACATATGTTGTGATTTGGTGCCTTATAAATAAACTGAATTGAACTGGTAATGTGACATGTTTTGGTGCTGTTCCACAACATAGTACCTGCTCAACTCCACTCAACTCTACCTGCTGGTTTTGCGTTTCCACTGTCCAAATTTGGTGCCTAGTACCTGATAACTGGTCCTGTCACCTCTGTTGTGGTTCCAAGTGAGCTGAGGTGATGCCAAAAGGTAACGTAAAAGCACTGCAGATTGCTGATTGGTCAGAGAGAATCATCACTGTCATGGTGTCATCTCTGTATGACACAGAAGACAAACTTGTAAACTTTTAAAACCTGGTGTTGGGAAAGCAGCATTGTCTGTACTGCACTACAATGCAAAAACCTAGGCTGTGTAGCACTGAGGATGACATCACCCTAGTTTGGTGTGACATCAGCATGACCTAGAGGTACTAGAATCAGCTTTTACCAAAAACGAGGAGTCAAGAGTCAAACGTGGATGCGACATAGCCTTTTAACGTCACAAGAATCTGAACTGGAACTGCTTTTTTGTTTTAGTGGTTTGCAAAAGTGCAGCTATTTTTTTTTTATTTTTTTTTTTGATCATTTAGGGTTTAAAATGCAGACACAAACTTTTTTGGAACTTTGAAGCAATCGCTTTAAATAAAATGATGCTTTTGCGATGCGCAAACCACTAAACAAATTCTATCCTGAGCGTGTATGTGTGTGTTTGTTTCTAAAAGGTACATCTGACAACATGTGCACTGGCAACATTTCCTGTATATTTGTTTTGTGAATTGTTTTGTAATTTGTGTCGGTAGCATGACCCAAGCAGAGGGTCACTCCTTTGAGTCTGGTCTGCTTGAGGTTTCTTCCTCAGAGGGAGTTTTTCTTTACCACTGTTGCCTGTGTGCTTGCTCTAGGGGTTGGTAAGGTTAGACCTTACTTGTGTGAAGCGCCTTGAGGCAACTTTGTTGTGATTTGGCGCTATATAAATGAAATAAACTGAACTGAATTCAAATATTCTATACTGCAGCGACGTGTTGGAGACAGTAGTGAAGTTTTAATAACTTTGTTACCAGATGCAAAGATGACAAAATGCATTACAAAACTAGAGGAGCATTCTATTGAGTGCACAAATGAGGTATTATTCTCTGGGTTTAGTAGGGTAAATACAGGATTACTGGAATTAGTCAGTTTACCAAATTTCCACAAGAACGCTACAAAAATGACTGAATATTCACCTCTGAAATTTTGGGTTCAGCCAGATACAGGTGAGGACCAGCCAACCTCCTGTTTTGGGCCATAATGAGAGCTTTAAAAAATTAAAAATAGCCATTACATAAAATAAAGACAGACAGCTTTATCAAATTGCTTGTACAGCCCAGGTACCTGGCAGCCATTAAAACCAACAATGGTTGTTTTAAAAGTTATAATATTAGAAGAAATACGTCTCAGACAATAACTTTGTTCAATAATTTATGTTCAATAGTACTTCTTTAGTAATACTTTACATCTGGTTCTTAGGTGATGCACAGTCAATAAAAATGATTTATTGCACTTCTCTCAGACCAGTCTGCAGAATGACTGACGTTAAACATGCACATGGACTCTGCCTAAGAACACGAGAGACTATGTTACGATATTATGGACAACGCAATAAAACATAGCTGCAGGAGTTGACAGAGGTGAAATTAAAGAAACCGAGGAGAATGTTTTTGCCATTCTTTCCTGGAAAAGAGAAAAAAACAGGGAGGTAGAGTGATTCACGAGATGGAAAAAAATCTGGCGGCGGTAATGTTCCTGTGCAGCGGGTGACTCAAAGTCTGTGTGTGGCATTTATGCGCTCTTTTCTCTTCTACAATGGAGAGATGGGGGAATCAGAGGGGACAGAGAGAGAGAGACAGACAGACAGACATTTAGAAGGACAGAGA
Source organism: Thalassophryne amazonica (assembly GCF_902500255.1). Classification (NCBI taxonomy): domain Eukaryota; kingdom Metazoa; phylum Chordata; class Actinopteri; order Batrachoidiformes; family Batrachoididae; genus Thalassophryne; species Thalassophryne amazonica. The sequence goes on along the minus strand of NC_047105.1, from coordinate 43,952,024 downwards.
GAAGCAGCAGAAGAAAGAGTCAGCTGAAGGAAGAAGAAAAATGCAGAGAGAAAAAAGTGGTGTATGCTTGAGCGGGCCTTTTGACTGACAAGAGGAGGACTGTAGACCTTTTGTTGGAATCCCATTCCTCGTTGCATTGTCTGACCTTATCAATGCCACTTAATGCGGGAACAATAGCCAACGCTCCCGCGTGTCCTTTCACCACGTCGGAACAAACACAAGGCACCAATCACCAGCCGGGGCTTCCGATTTCCAATCCTAACACCTCGAGCCTGTACAAGTACCTGCTATCCTTCTTCACGTGCATGCAGTCCATTAACTGATTAGCCCATTAACAAACAAAACAAAACAAGCAAAGAAACAAAAACAAAACAAAAAACTTTTTTGACTGTTTTCATCGTCAGTTATTCATTAAGTCATTTACCAAGGAAAATATACTGAACAGCTGTTTCCACTTTCTCACATTTCAAGATTTCACTTCTTTTTCTCAATTTTATATCATTGTAAAATGATGACAATTTTTTAGACTCCTACTTGGACACAATTGTAAAATGAATATTTATAATTTTTTTAGACTTCTGGTTGGATATCATTGCAAAGTGAATATTTATAATTTTTTTTTTTTAGATTTCTGGTTGGACATCATTGTAAAATGAATATTTATCTTTTTTTAGACTACTGGTTGGATGTCACTGTAAAATGAATATTTATCACTTTTTTTAGACTACTGGTTGGACATCACTGTAAAATGAATATTTATATTTTTTGACTTCTGCTTGGATATCACTGTAAAATGAATATTTAGAATTTTTTTAGATTTCTGGTTGGACAGCATTGCAAAATGAATATTTATCTCTTTTTTTAGACTACTGATTGGACATCACTGTAAAATGAATATTTATATTTTTTGACTTCTGGTTGGATATCACTGTAATATGAATATTTTTTTTTAGATTTCTGGTTGGACAGCATTGTAAAATGAATATTTATAATTTTTTTAGACTACTGGTTGGGCGTCACTGTAAAATTAATATTTATCATTTTCTTATACTTCTGGTTGGACGTCACTAAAATGAATATATTTTTTAGACTTCTGGTTGGATATCATTGTAAAATGAATATTTAGAAATTTGTTTTAGATTTCTGGTTGGACATCATTGTAAAATGAATATTTATCATTTTTTAGACTACTGGTAGGACGTCACTGTAAAATGAATATTTATCATTTTCTTATACTTCTGGTTGGACATCACTGTAAAATGAATATTTATCATTTTTTAGACTACTGGTTGGACATCACTGTAAAATGAATTTTTTTTTTTTTTTTTTTTTTTTTTTTACTTCTGGTTGGATATCATTGTAAAATGAATATTTATAATTTTTTAGATTTCTGGTTGGACATCACTGTAAAATGAATATTTATCATTTTTTTAGACTACTGGTTGGACGTCACTGTAAAATGAATATTTATCATTTTTTATACTTCTAGTTGGACATCACTGTAAAATGAATATTTATATTTTTTAGACTTCTGGTTGGATATCATTGTAAAATGAATATTTATATTTTTTAGACTTCTGCTTGGATATCATTGTAAAGGCCCTGTCACACCTTAACGATTTAGCCTTATTTTGAGAATGCTGATGAGTGGACTGGCTTTGGTAAATGCTGCTGTGAATGAATGGAGTGCTGTCTCTTTAAATGTTTAAAGCGCCGAGCGGCTGCTAAATTAAGGCTTGGTTCTCCATCTTTTGCAGTCTGAGAAACCAATATTTCTCAACATTGCATCTAGTGAGCCAAAAGTTGACACATTCTCAAGACATGTTGGTTTCTCAGAATGAAAAAAAGGAAAATCACACCTTACTTTTCCTGGGTCATGCTCAAAACTTCTCAATCACCCCTCGTTACTAATTTTTAATCCCTATTGTCAGCAATACATGCAATGTCCAGGTAGCACACAAAGTCAAGTCATGTGATTTTATTTAGCATTCATGATTTCAGCATGATGTCACTTATATCAAACTATTACAAATATTTTACTGATGAATATGAGCTTTTGATCAAATCCAAAGCTAAACTGGTAGTGGAGATATTATAGTAACCATGTTTTTGGACTGTATTTTTCCTGACCTTGATCTTTAACCTACTGACAAAAACCTCCACATGACAAAAATTAGTCATGTGGAAGCACAAACCCATGTTAAAGCCTCACCAATTTTGGCGAAGATCCCTCCAGCCATTTTTTAGTCATTTTTTTCCAAACACTCAAAAAACTGACTCATTGGATTGGATTTCCATCTAATAAATACATGTAGTCTCAACTAAAATAAATTAATTTATCTTGCATGGATGTCCTTTTTTGAGTTGGGGCTACATATATTTATTAGATGGAAATCCTTCAAATAACTGAATTGAGTTCATCCAATGAGTCATTTCTTTGAGTGCACACACACACACACACACACACACACACACATGAGGAGAACCACGCTAACAGGGCAACGTATTAATATCGTTATTATTTTGTAATATCATTGTAATAAATTGGTGAAAATAAAATGTTTCCCAGGTGCAGAATGGTAAAGAGTGAATATGGAAGTAAAAGCCCTACTCTCAGTTTCACAGATACACAGCAAAATCACCAGTGTTAACTTCACACTGGCAGTGTCTATATGGGTCTACACTGGGGCAGTGAGGAATATATAGACACTGGCATTGCTAATTTAACACTGTTGGTGTTAGTTTTACACTGGTGATTTTGCTGTGTATGCATCAGTTTCAAACCTTGTCTGTACCTTGGAAATACATCCTGGAAGGACACAATTTCAAACCTTATCCACACTTTGGAAAATCTTAGAGGGTCAAGGAGGGATCTTCATGACTACTTGTTTTAGCCATGGTCGATTTTTCACGATGTTTGAAAACACCTTTTTTTGTGTCACAGACTTTGAGATACTATGGTAATCCCTTGCATTGCCGTGGAGTCCGTAACACTATGACATCTCCGGAGAAGCTTTGCATAAGCGCCAAGGTTGCGCTAAAGCTATACTGCAGGTGTGCATAGAGCACTATGGGAGTGCTATGGTTGCTTTTTCCCAATTCACATGGTAAATAATCTGATGTGTTACATCTTTAAACTAGGCGTGAGATCCCATTCGAGGGAAACAGTAATACGTAGACGGCGATTGGTCACGGTCAGTGGTGGGCACAGATAACCAAAAAATTAACTTCGATAACAGATAATCAGATAACTGAAAAGTTATCTTTGATAAAGGTAAACCACCCAAAAATGTATGAGAAGTTACAGATAATTGATAATCGATAAATTCCAGTATTGTCTCTGGTACATTTGCAATTACTAAGAAGCGAAATTGACTTTTAACACGATCGCTTTTGAAAGCATCAAAAGAGACAAAAGACCCAAAGAATGAGCCAGGATTTCCATGTTTTACCATGCTGCCCCCTATAGGAAGCTGCACAGACAAATCCGGAGAGCACCCACAAAATCAGCTCTCTAGTAATCATGATGCCCTGGTCAGGCGGAGGTCTTGAAAAATAAAGTCATATTAACTTATGGTTTTGTGAAAATACTGATAGAATAACTCCATTAATGTCAATTCTGTAATTTGTACAAAGTTAAAATATATATATTTTAATGTTGAAAAATGCACTAATTCTGAGGTTTTGTAACAAACACAGACCGCAAAGCATTCTGGGTAAAAGTACCTCTGCTAAACACTGATTGGTTCAGTTATTTATTATGTAAACCAATGCATTAATGTGACGTGTGTCGTGTGCTGGTTTAAAGATAAATGTGCTTTTGTAAAATATTCCATTTTTATTTGTGAAAACAGGCATTTTTACGGAGCCCTGTAAGTGTCATCACAAAATGTTTTGCATGTGGAGAGAATGTGCCCACGTTTTATTAGTGCCGTGCGCACGTTTGATGATGTGCGCACGTTTTATGATGTTGTAAAACGTGCACTCAATATTAGTAAGTAAGTAAATTTATTTATATAGTGCCTTTCACAGACATAAGTCACAAAGCACTTCACAGGTTAAAATAAAATAATAAATAATAAAAACATAGCTAAAACAAAGGACAAGGTTAACAGTTGGTCAGTTCTGAAAAGCCTTATCTTGACACATAAATGTTGGCTTTACACTGTGCGTGTTTTGGCCATTTTTCAGATGATTTTTCATTCGTGTGAGAATTTTTTGGACCGAGTTTCAGGTTAATCGCGCATCCTGCATCGTGTAGTGGAGTAACAAGCTTTAACATCTCACGACCACCTCCTGCTGCTGTAGAGCTACAAGCATCCAACCGCAGAGCTGTCTTGTGATGTTTTTTTGTTGTTGTTTTGTTTTTAAACTTAATTTGTAAAAAAAAAAAAAAAAAAAAAAAAGCCATTTGCAAAGCCAAAACGTTGATTTGACCACCATCTGATAACCGGGTCAAAATAAATAGAACACTGCCATCTACTGGTACCCAGACGCTTAGTACTTGGGGTGAATACTGCCATGAACACTACTGGCCAGTAGATGGCAGTAGCGGCCTTGAAAACTTGCCAAACAAAATTCCAGATAATCCGTGTCTGCTACATTTAAGATGCATGGAATTTAACAAACGCAAATACAATAACGTCTATAAACCCAGAGAATATATTCACCAGAGTTTTAGGCACTAGAGTTTAATGCTGTTGTCCGTGGAGCCTGAACAGAGTGTCTGAAATGCATTTGTCCTGTCGTGAACGTCTGAGATTACCCTATGCTACCCATAATGCATTGCTGCCGGGCACAGCATGTGCTCACAAAACCTTAAAAATTAGCACATTACTTTAAAACGAAAACATATATCTCATATTTTCACTTTATAAAACTTCAGACATGACAGTAATTTTAAATAACTTGTCCAAAATGAGTAGGTTAAAATTTGAACCATAAGTTAAAAATGTATGCCTCTGGATGACTTGGGTGATACTGCGATTATATCAGTATGGTGTTAAAGGAAATGATTTTTTTTTTTGGGGTCACCAGTTCTTCTTTGTCTACAGAGGATAGAGTAGTTTTTTCTGAAAACAGCTCTCTTCTGTTTGCAGAGGGTAGAACAATATACCTATTAGGAAACTTTTAACAGGTAGGTCTCAACTGCTTTGAAGTTTTAAAAATGTTTTTCACTGTTCAGCTTGGTTTACTACGTTATCGGTCTAAAAGTTATCGGACGGCAATTCATTGGAAGATAATTAGTCCGATGATGGTTTTTAAAGTTATCTAAAAAGATAATCCAATAATGAAAACATTATCTTCGATAATTATCTGTTATCGGATTATCGGAAGTGTGCCCACCACTGGTCACGGTGATAGTGTGTGACCTCCAGGGATATATATCTGTGAAAGTGAAAACGAGACTGACGCATTTCATCAGAGCAGATAACTGCAACCGCATCTAAGAGGAAGTGCTGCAAAAATAGCCAACAGTACGAGCTGCATCGTCATAGTATCACACGTAGTATCTTGTGTGTGAATTTCTGGGCTCGTGTGTTGAAACTGTTGCCGCTGCATCACTGTTTTTTTCCATTTTATTTCAGGCCAAATAAAATAACATGAAAAGAAAGTTCTGCCTGCGTGATAAAGGGGAAAAAAAACATCTTTCATTCTTGCTCCCCAGACGTTTCTTATTCATTATGAGCCATCAGAGCTGACAAAGAGGAGGCTTCTAGCCCTTCATCTGCCTCTTCATTCCTTCACTCCCTCTCTCCCTCCATCTCTTCAAGAAGAGCGGAGACAAGAATCATTCAGCAGCTGAAAAGGTTAAAGTCTCGCTCGGGGGCTGGAGTTCCTGCATATGTCAGGGGCACCTGAAGAGGGGCAAATGATTAAAAGTTGGAGAGGGGAAAAAAAATGTAACAGCCTGTCCGAGAGCTGCAGGGTCCACAGTGAGTGCCGGTGTAGGGCCCTCAGAGAGTTTGTCTTGTAATTGAGTCAATTGTTGACCCCCTGTTCAGCCGGCATCGCGATTCTAAGATGAAAAGCCTGCCAAATAATTGCTGCCCTCGCCTCTTCTCTTCCTCTTCATCCATCCATCCACTCCTCTTCAGACGCTGCCTCTCTCCTTGTTTTTGGTTGTTGTGGAGGATATTCTCTAAACTGTTACGGGAGCAGAAAGAAAGGCCTGCAATCTTCTTTTCAACTAACCCCCCCCCCCCCCCACACACACACACACACACACACACACACACACCCACACACACACACACACACACACCCCTCCACCCGAGCCACTCTCACTCTCTGCTCTCTCCTGCGTTCTCATTCTTTTTTCTTTCCTCTTTGTTTGCACCGTGGGATGAATTTTAATCACTCCCCCTTCATGTACGATCTCACTCTCCCAATTTGTTCCCCCTCTTTTCCCAGTCTTGCCCCAAATTTGTTATTTCCATGCTGTATATACAAACAGGTTTATGTAATTGTGTATGTTCACAAAAAACAAAAAATCATTTTAACTTAATTGCATGAAGTTAGTGACACATATCACTTGATTGCAGCTACATAAAAAATAATTAATTAACTCATATGTTCAATTGTTTCAAGATACAGTATTCATGTTAATAGAGCTTAATAATTTTGAGTAAAAAAAAAAACAGTATTCAAATTACACTTAAGGCAGAATTCAAATATTTAATTTCTAATAAGCTGAAAATCCCAGAGCTCAAAAATTATGTCACTGACTTTCTCTTTTTTTTTTTTTTTTTAAGTTGGTGAACTCAAAAATGACTACACCTTCGTTATTTGAGGCTACTTTTCTATGTACATCTTCTGACTGCAGGTCCGGCGCAAACAGGAAGTGCCAAGTTTTGAATCCACAGTGAAACAGGAAATGTCAAGTATCTAACACTTCCTGGATTGACAATAGATGAGATGTCATGGGATCATGGGAATTTAGTGGCAAGTTGACACTGAAACAGAAGTGCCAAATTTTGAGTCCACAGTGAAACAGGAAACGTCAAATGTTGAACACTTCCTGGAGCTACGGCAGAGGATATTTACCTGTTTTTCATTATGTTGTTTTAGCACTGCTATGTTTATCGTCTGTAAGGGTTTGTGTAACTTTTTTGTCTCAATTAACAAAAGAAAAGAAAAAAGGTGGGGTGTCTGGGGAGCTTCGCCCACCAGAAGTTGAAGCTTATTAACCATGCTAATGCTCCTCAGAAGCATTTACTGTCAAAAAGTCTGAAAGACCTAAATGACATGACACAGTTCTGCATGCTGAAGAACTTCTCTCATTCATGTCCGTGACATATACATATTAATAAATTTCGCCAACTTGTTGGGGTTTACACTGTAACTCATACTTAATCCTGCAGTACTTTCTTTCCTTTCACTTCTTCAACTGTTTTAACTCTTGAAGAATCTAAGAACATGATGACACGTACCTGACACATCAACAGTAAGAGGAAGGGAGTAACTGTCACTGCAGCTTTAACAGAACAAATGTCTTTAATGGAGCTGGATTGGAGCGAGAGACACAGGGTGACGATGGAAATAGAAGGGTGGAATGTACAGAGTTTAGGTCGGAGTGCAGCGGGCTGCATTCTGTTTGTGAAGAGCGATCAGTTCTAAATGCCTCCATCATCAAAAACACTTTGTTTGCACAAGGGATCTAGTGTTGTGGTCCTACTGTGGCAGCTTATCCTGAGGGACACTGCAGGACAGAGACACCGTCATTCACATATCACACATTTACTAATTAGAAGGTGCGCTGCTGAAGAATGATCAACAGAGTGTGATTTTAAAGGTGTGTTATCCCAATCCAAGTACGTCACTGTAATATACAGCGGTGCCACAGTTACTTAAAGTAAAAAGTATCCAATTACCGATTACTCCTTGAAAACCTAACTTAGTTACTTTATTGATTACTCAATTTTAGACTTAACTAAGTTAGATTACTAGTTACTTCATTAGTTACTTTCAGCAGCTACCGACAACACCCCCCCCCCCCCCCCCCCCCCCCAGCTCAACATGTAAATGATAACCAGTTTTGCCAATACTCACTGTGTTGGAAGTGCAGTTTTACCAGTAACTGTAAGGTAAACCACGTATGTGCTGACATTTTAAGTAGAACTTAAATACTATTTCCTGAAAAAAAGCATTTGTAAAACATGAAATAAAGTCAGTCTTTCTTGACTTCAATGAACATAAATACTTGTTTTATAAAAAATAAAGACAGCATTTCTTGGCATCACATTTAACTGTTGACAGTACTGTAATGGTAAAACTTACAATTTATAATCTACATTGTTTAGAAATGTAACAAATTCTTTCTACCATTTTTCTAACATTTAAATTCTTTCTAAACATTTTAGTCATTTAAATTATTAATTATCATTATTATTACTATTAAAAATGTCTTCAAAAGTGCACCTTTAATCTTGGGGTGTTGTGGGAGCCCAGGTCCCTCCCCCCCACACCCCCTTTCCATTTGGATTCGCCCCTGGTTTGCTGTCTGAGCAGGAAGAATGGATATTTATGTAGAAAGCATGAGAAGATTGGAAGGTAAAGTTTTAGCAGCTTTTTTTACATCATGTGGTCCTTAGAAAGATACTTTAGACACATTTGGATGAAAAAAAGAGCGTTAGTAGTTGTAGTTAACACGTTGTGGGTCTTCAGCTGAAGACAGAGCAGCACATGTTATAAAGAATTTTTAAAAAATGCATAAAAAAGCCTTTGTAAAGCTCAGTGCAGGTGTGCTGCCTTCATCGCGCTTTGAGAGATGACAACTGTTTTTCCAACTCGGACCTGCTCTGCCAATGGGCCTGTTTTAATCCTGCGATCGACCCACACTATCTCTGCAATCAGCATCCCTGATTTATACTGTATAAAAATATAAAAATAATAGTAATGCACAGTTAGTTGGAGAAGTAACTTTGATTATTGATTTGGAAATATTAACCCTCTGGGGTCTGAGGGCATTTTTTGGACAGTTCACTCACCTGACATAAATGTTTTATTATTGCTGTTAACAGCTCTCCCTGCATCCCACAATCAAGTTTTATGCCTCTTTTTTTCAGGACAACCTGTGCTTTCAGAATATATATGTTTTTGTTGTGTTTTATAAGTGTAATAAAGGTTTACAATCAAAAATAGGCAAGGAAAAAATAAAGCGAAAAATAATTTTACACACACATTTATTCAAAACACACAGCAAACTATAATAAACAACTGTTTTGACACTTTATAAAGGTAATTTGAGGTCTTGTGAGAAAGACTGTGCAGCAAAAAGGTTCAAACAATAAACACAAATGCACATTTTGAACAATATATACAAAATCGTCTATGCGTTTTGTTGTCCATTGATATGGTAAACAGTCCTTTATGCAGAGAAAGCAACAGAGTTATCCAGTTAACATTCACATGCAAACTAGTGGAGCAATCCTGATAGTTACACACTCATTGTTTGAGCACATGTTGTCATCAGAGGTTCTCCGTCTGCTCCTGCTTTCACTGATCACTGTGCGTAATGGCGCAGGGCACACTGAGTATGTACTAATAGTATGTACTCATTGCAGCACCCAGGGGGCTATTCAAACGGGCCAACTAGTAACATATCACTCCTGAAAATGATCTTTGGCTTTTCACGTGAGGGAAATCTGCCCTACGATTGGATTTTGGAAAACCATGTGACGGTGAAACAATTCCAGTTGGACACTCACATTGCGCACGTCATCACAAAGCTTCTATGAGGAGTACAAAGATAGCCGATGGCTGGCTCGAAAGTCCACGGAGTTAACTTTTCAGCAAAAAAAGAGTAAGTTTCTATCTCATATCATTCAAAGGTTATTTATAATTGAGTAACCCTTGGTCTTAGCCGTCGTATATGACGGCATCGGCCCCAGAGGGGTAATATAAAAAACGGTTACATTAGAGTAATGCGTACCAAGTAACGCATTACTGGCATCGCTGACAATATGATGAACTCAGCAAGTGCCACTACTGCCATCATAATGAGCGTTACAACAACAACAACAAGCTAAACTGACATTCAGGAGAGATTTTTTTTTTTTAAAAAGGTCCTCTTTTCTCAAGTTGTCTTTGCTGGCTAAAGATAATCGCCCAACACATTTGTCTGCACACGATAAAAAAATTAAAAAATACAAATGAATTGACCATGCAGGTAATTCCAAAGCCCCTTTCCCACAGCCTGTTTAACCCTCTGGGGTCCAGATGTATTTTCTAAATTTTGCCATATTTTTAGTTATTCACATTTTAAGGTACTTAACAACAACAAAAAAGTATAATGCTCGTGTTACATATCAAAATGTTGACATTAATGTCTGCTTTAAGAATATGAGTCACATATTTGTCTGGAACACTGCATGTAGAAATTCATGTGGATGAAATGTTTTGGTGCTGGGAATGTGTTCAATAAACTCCTTGGCTCCAAAAAATAGTGAAGGAAATTGTAAATGAACAGCAAAATCACTCAATTTCCAGCTAGATGTTTTCTGTCTTCCCTCACCCACCCTCAAAAAAATGCTCATTTGCTCCTGGGGGTTACGGTTAGGGTTGGGGGAGTAGCTTGTACATCTATACAAAAGTAAATAGTCCATCCATATGTTTTTTCAACCCAGTCTCACGGCAGTTTGTGGCAGCATTACGAAAAGTACATTAATCTATGAAAAATGAGGATCCCCTTTTATCTGACAATACCCAAGTCAAATCCTAACCCTCTCACTCTGCCTTTACAATCCATGGCTCTCCTCGTGAAGTGTTTGTGAGGAAATCCTGAACAAACCGCAGCTGTTTGTTCTCTCTTTGTCAGTGACGGGTTTTTATAGACTTCTCCTATTGACAATCGTGCGACTTCTGTTAGCCTCGCACACACTGGATAACGCTGTGCAAATAGGTGTATGTACACATTCACACTCTGTCCAAGCTGCGCTCACAACCAGCATCCAAATCACCCACAGCGAACGGTAAGTGGAAGAGAAAGCAAAACTCTGAAATCGGAGAAGCGAAAGTCATATTAAAAAAATGACACCTGTTAAATTACCTGCATGAATCCAGACGTACACAAAAATCCTTAGCTAACTGTAGTAGAGCATCAAAATAACGTTAAGGTAGGGATGCACAATATTGGAAAAAATTGACATTACGATTTTTTTGCCCATGGCGATAAATACTGCAATATGTGAATATATTGCAGGATTTTTCAGGATACACTGAAAATGCCAAATTACAAGCAGGCCTGTGTGTGGTGCTGTGAAAGTTCCACAAGAAACAGAGAAGAAGAGTATAAGGAGCTATGTAACAGCAGAAGCTGTCAAAAGCAGCACACTGAGTAAAATAAAGCCTTTTAAGAGAAAGAGCGTTCACGCTAATCGTCTGAAATAGACTTATTGCATATTTAAAGCGAAGCAGTGCCTTTGTGTATTTTTAAAAAAATCATGTCGCTGTGTGTTAATCCACTGACTAATAAACTCACAGATGAATGAAAGGGCATACACTTTAGATGGATCAAGTTTAATTGTTAAAACAATGCCTTTATTTGGATTCAATCAGAGTTTTGATCTACAGGGTGAACAGCAGATTTATCAATGCGGCTTTTGCAGAAAAGCAGCACTCCACAGCCCAGTTTTTCACAGGCTGTGGTCGAGGTCACACACAGTCTGTCCAATTGCAGGATTAAAGCTCCAAAAATGGTAATGATGTGAAAAAATAATTACCCGAGAAATCAATGTAGCAGAAATAGGCTAAACTGATTAAATGAAGTATTTTCTTATAATCTGTTTTGTCGCTTCAAGTGGATTCATCATCACAGCTCAGAGAAAACTGCTAAAATAAGATGTCGTTTGGAAATACTTTAATTATTTATCATGGAAACTTGTGAATAAACAGCTTTTTTGAAGACGTCCCTCTGTGTTATAATATGATATTCCGGATGCGTTGTTTTCACCCACCGAAAACAAGTTGTCCTTTTTCAGTTGAGACCGCTATTGATGCATGCAGTGCAGCGAGGAGGAAGTGGATGCCACGCACTCATCCATCCATCCATCCATCCATCCATTTTCTTCCGCTTTATCCGGAGTCGGGTCGCAGGGGCAGCAGCTCAAGCAAAGCCGCCCAGACCTCCCGATCCACACACACCTCCCCCAGCTCCTCTGGGGGAACCCCAAGGCGTTCCCAAGCCAGCCGAGAGATGTAGTCCCTCCAGCGTGTCCTGGGTCTTCCCCGGGGCCTCCTCCCACTGGGACGTGCCCGGAACACCTCTCCAGCGAGGCGTCCAGGGGGCATCCGGAAAAGATGCCCGAGCCACCTCAACTGACTCCTTTCGACCTGGAGGAGCAGCGGCTCGACTCCGAGCTCCTCCCGAGTGACCGAGCTCCTCACCCTATCTCTAAGGGAGCGCCCAGCCACCCTGCGGAGGAAACTCATCTCGGCCGCTTGTACTCGCGATCTCGTTCTTTCGGTCATGAGCCAAATCTCATGACCATAGGTGAGGATCGGAACGTAGATCGATCGGTAAATCGAGAGCTTTGCACCCCTACTCAGGTCTCTCTTCACCACGACGGTCCGATACAGCGACCGCATCACTGCAGATGCTGCACCGATCCGTCCCTCACTCGTGAACAAGACCCCGAGATACTTAAACTCCTCCACTTGAGGCAAGGACACTCCACCGACCTGAAGAGGGCAAAGCACCTTTTTCCGGTCGAGAACCATGGCCTCGGATTTGGAGGTGCTGATTTTCATCCCGGACACTTCACACTCAGCTGCAAACTGCCCCAGTGCACGCTGAAGGTCCTGATTTGATGAAGCCAACAGAACCACATCATCCGCAAACAGCAGAGACGAGATTCTGTGATTCCCAAACCAGACCCCCTCTACACCCTGGCTGCACCTAGAAATTCTGTCCATAAAAATAATGAACAGAACCGGTGACAAAGTGCAGCCCTGGCGGAGGCCAACGTGCACTGGAAACAGGTGTGACTTACTACCGGCAATGCGAACCAAGCTCCTGCTGCGGTTGTACAGGGACCGGATAGCCCTTAACAAAGGACCCCGGACCCCGTACTCCCGGAGCACTCCCCACAGGGTGCCCCGAGGGACACGGTCAAACGCCTTCTCCAGATCCACAAAACACATGTGGACTGGTTGGGCAAACTCCCATGAACCCTCGAGCACCCGATGGAGCGTGTAGAGCTGGTCCAGTGTGCCGCGACCAGGACGAAAACCACACTGCTCCTCCTGAATCCAAGGTTTGACCATCGGTCGAATTCTCCTCTCCAGTACTCTGGAATAGACCTTACCGGGAGGCTGAGGAGTGTGATCCCCCTATAGTTGGAACACACCCTCCGGTCCCCCTTCTTAAACAAAGGGACCACCACCCCGGTCTGCCAATCCAGAGGCACTGTCCCCGATCGCCACGCGATGTTGCAGAGGCGTGTCAGCCAAGACAGCCCCACAACATCCAGAGACTTAAGGTACTCAGGACGGATTTCATCCACCCCAGGAGCCTTGCCACCGAGGAGCTTTCTAACCACCTCGGTGACTTAGGCCTGGGTAATGGATGAGTCCAGCTCTGAGTCCCCAGTCTCTGCTTCCTCTTCGGAAGACGTGACGATGGGATTGAGGAGATCCTCGAAGTACTCCTTCCACCACCTGACAACATCCCCACCACGCACTCACATTATCAGAATGCTTTACTTGAGTAAATTCAACGTTTTCTATTTGTTAGTCATGAAAAATTTAAGCGGATTTTTACCCTCCTCACTTGGTAAGTAAATGTGCATGCTTAATTTAATTACGCCACATCGCGAGTCCCCATGAGGTAACAATTGGGGAGGTGCACATCGCAGTGGCGATGCTCAAATGATATATCGTGCAGCCCTAAGCCAAAGCCGCATGATATGATGATTGTATCCCACTGAACCAACTACAGACATGGCTATAATGGCCACAGACCAACTGCTATGCAACTGATAGATATCTGCCTTAATATGTGCTTGGTTGCGTTTCCAAGCAAACCACATGAGACTATAGGTGCCGTGACACTTGCACGACTTTGATCCACACACTTGCACACTTCGTTGTGCACCCCACTGCATTCCCAGCTGGATGCCATGCTTTGTTCCACTGGACGCTACGCTTTGTGCACTGGACACTGCGTATAATTAATTAAATAATAATATAAATAATTAAATAATTATTTCATAAGGGATTAATCATTTTTTCCTCAGAGTTGGCTGTTGAAAACACCTCTAATCACTTCAGCTTTTTCTCTCTCTCTCTCTCGTGCGCTGCATGAGGTGGAGAATGCATTTGGAACATCTAAAAGGTAATTATTTGTAATTTTTATATTGTAATGGCTTGGTAAAACAGTTGCATGTTCATTCCTTCTCATGATTAGCTGTAAAATTATGTTTATGTTAGATTTAACATTCTTATAATCGTTCAGATGAGCTGCACTGTAGTGTTTTGCGCTGACGCAATTGGTGCACTCACACCGCCATGTTTTTGAATTGTTTGTGCAATGTTCACATGAAGTTCATGTCATTAATGCGTGATGGAGATTCTGACATTTCAAAGTTTTCTTTGCACATTTGCACGAAGCGGCGCACAGTTTACAACAGTTTACAATGGTTGACAACAGTTTGCGATGAGTTTACTCTCCTGCACGGCAGAGTACGTGCAAGTGCGCAGTCATGCAAGTCATGTAAGTGTCAAAGCACCTTAAGAGGTGACACTGAATTATGTGCGTGACCACAGAAATCCATTTAGAAGTAGTTTGGATAGCATGTTTTGTTTTAATTGAAAATGATCTGACCATGAAATTAGAGAACTGCTGTGTATGTCAATGATAATATGAAAAGACAGTCGACTGGAATGTCTCATGTCACGCATAACATCCTAATTTGACAAATATCATTTATGGGATTTCAAATATGGCTTGATGCTCAATAAAGATTCCTTGTAGAGTCTGTTAGTGCTTAGAAAGAGCTGTGAGGACAGATTGCAAAAATGCATGATTAAATGTCAATTTATAGCAGATATAATGGCAAGATGATGCATGCAGCAGAGCATGTGTGCCTGAGGAAGAAGGATTCTGGTTTAGCACAGCACCAAAGATCTGACAAATAAGGGAGATAGCAAGTGCAAGAGCGCAGAGAAAAAAAAATTAGGGAATGGAGCACAGCCAACAGAGGAGATCATGGATGGCAGCAGGGGGCTCAGCTTTCAGCACAATAGACCCCCAACTGAGCCAAGACCCTTAATACCCATGCTCCTATTTCACACATCTTTTCAAAGCACACATACAACCCCCATCCCCCTCCCCAGGTCCTCATACTCTGGCCATTCCTCATGATTGCAGTTGGGTGACAATAGCAGGAAAAGCCTGCAACTAGGGCCGTCTAGTGGCTCACACAGGGGCCATTAGAGGACATCAGGACACCTTTTTTGTGTGTATTGGAAGACAATAGAAACATCTAAGAAACAGCAGCAGAAGCTTCCTCTGTCCTGCTGAGAAGCTGTTAAGAATGACAGGAGCCTCCAGTGTCGCTGATAAATGGCTCTTTATCATGTGAGGTGAAGTGCAGTGCTGGTAATGGGTCTGTGTGTCAAACCACAGGTTCCAATGGGAACCTGTTGTGATGCCGCTCAAATGTTATTTAGACACAGTGCGCATTAAGGCTACTTTTTACTTAACATGAATCAAGGTGTTGTAAAGGCACCTTGAAACTTGCATGAATTTTATTTGCGCACTTACACGCACTCTGCCATGCAGGAGAGTAAACTCGTCGCAAACCACTGTAAACTGTGCATGGCTTCGTGCAAGTGCATAAAGAAATTTTTTTAATGTTCAAAATCTCTGTCACGCATTAATTACATAAACTTCACATGAACATTGCTCAAACAATTAAAAACACTGAGTGCGAGTGATTGCGTCAGCGCACCGCATCACAGTGCAGCTCATCTGATCGATTATAACGAGATGTTAAATATATCATAAACATACTTTTACAGTTACTCATAACAAGGAAAAACATGCAACTGTTTTACCAAGCCATTACAATATAAATATTACAAATAATTTGTTGTGAAAGTGTAGTGACACGGACCCACAACAGGGGGCGGTAATGAACGGACAATGGATAAAGCCAAAAATAACAATTTAATGTTGTGACTTGCACAACGGAATACAGACAATTACAGTTGAGGAGTACAGTTAATCATACACAAGGTGACGTGTGGGCAGGCTCGAGGATAGAAGACGTCTGTCCAGAGAAGAGCCGGATCCCACACGGCTTCCACTGCCAACGGATCTGAAGAACACCGGAGCCGCCAAGTCCTGGGTCCCAGGTGGCCACCGTCTCCAGCTGTCAGACCTGGTACTGCTGGCAGAAACAGAAACAGTTAATGGTGGGTGCGTGGATACACACCCAGTAATCTCTCCGTACTCAGTTCCTCCGGGAGGGAGAACCTCCACCTCCAGACACAGAATCACCCGTGCAGCTCCTGTCAGTCACTTCCCTGGAAGGAGTGAGAGGCGAAGACGTCGCACTCACACTATCCGCCAATCCAGTTTCAGACTGTAGCCACAGGAAACGGCTGCACACAGAACAATGTTTAATCACTGAAAATTACCGCAGAGAAGGTTACCTAAGTGGTAG
Organism: Thalassophryne amazonica; assembly: GCF_902500255.1. Lineage (NCBI taxonomy): Eukaryota > Metazoa > Chordata > Actinopteri > Batrachoidiformes > Batrachoididae > Thalassophryne > Thalassophryne amazonica. The sequence goes on along the minus strand of NC_047105.1, from coordinate 43,935,354 downwards.
CTGATTTCTCGGCGGGGAGGTGGAGTTGCAGTCCGGCCTTTATGGTGGTGGTGATGTGATGTGGATGAGTGACAGCTGGTGCTGATGACGAGTGACAGCTGTCACTCCCGGTTGCTATGACGCCCTCTCGTGCTTGAAGCCCGCACTTCAAGCAGGGCGCCATCTGGTGGTGGTGGGCCAGCAGTACCTCCTCTTCAGCGGCCCACACAACATAATTACCTTTTAGACAATTCCAAATGCGTTCTCCACCCGCAGGAGGGACAGAGAGAGAGAGAGAGAGAGAGAGAGAGAGAGAGAGAGAGAGAAGCTCCAGCTGAAACAGTCCTCTGTGATTCCGGAAGCCATTAGAGGTGTTTTCAACAGCCAAACTCTGAGAGAAAATGATTAATTCGCTATGAAATAATTATTTTATATACACAGCGTCCAGTGCACAAAGGGCGGCATCCAGCTGGGAACACAGCAGGTGGGATTGTCACAACAAAGTGTGCGAGAGTGCAGAGCCAAAATGCATGCAAGTGTCAAGGCACCTTAAGTGCCATAATTCCCTGGCACTACAGCATCAAAAAATGTTTTAAAATTACAGCGCAGTCTTTTAACGCTGTTAAATTTATTTAACATACATTCGGGAATGAGAGCCACGCCATCAACAAAATGAAAAATCAGTTGACATTGAATCAGATGGTTGATCTCGACAAAGAACTGAAACATCTCCAGCCAACTCAGAAAAGTATCCAAACATAACACAGAATTTAATTTAAAGTTTAGGTTTTGTGTGAAATCTAGGAGTTTAATGGACCATAATTCATAGACTGCCCCCAAAAAACCTATGCTGCCTGTAGACTCAATACGTACACTCCCAGCTTGCGCTCAAGGCAGCCTGCACGTTCAACATACTTTGGAGTCCAAGCACAGAAGGAATTCCACCAAAACATCAAGAGTTAAGGACGGAGTATACGAGGTCTGTCAATAAAGTATATGTCCTTTTTATTTTTTTCAAAAACTATATGGATTTCATTCATATGTTTTTACGTCAGACATGCTTGAACCCTCGTGCGCATGCGTGAGTTTTTCCACGCCTGTCGGTGACGTCATTCGCCTGTGAGCACTCCTTGTGGGAGGAGTCGTCCAGCCCCTCGTCGGAATTCCTTTGTCTGAGAAGTTGCTGAGAGACTGGCGCTTTGTTTGATCAAAATTTTTTCTAAACCTGTGAGACACATCGAAGTGGACACGGTTCGAAAAATCAAGCTGGTTTTCGGTGAAAATTTTAACGGCTGATGAGAGATTTTGAGGTGATACTGTTGCTTTAAGGACTTCCCACGGAGCGGGACGTCATGCAGCGCTCCCAGGCGCCGTCGTCAGCCTGTTTCAAGCTGAAAACCTCCACATTTCAGGTTCTATTGATCCAGGACGTCGTGAGAGAACAGAGAAGTTTCAGAAGAAGTTGGTTTCAGCATTTTATCCGGATATTCCACTGTTAAAGGAGATTTTTTTTAATGAAAGACGTGCGGACGGATTGCAGCATCGGCTCGCAGCCGCCGCGACGCTCCACCACAGGAAAAACACCTCTGTTGGAAGCCTTAAGGACAAGTTGGAACATGTTCAGCTGTTAAACAATTTTTCATATACTCACTCCACTGAAAGCCATCAAAAGCCGCCTGGATTTTACAAATGGTTATCAACACGGAGGTGTTTTTCCTGTGCCGGCCGGCTGCGTCCCGATGCGCGGACCTGTCCGCACGTCTTTCATTAAAAAAATCTCCTTTAACAGTGGAATATCCGGATAAAATGCTGAAACTGACTTCTTCTGAAACTTCTCTGTTCTCTCACGACGTCCTGGATCAATAGAGCCTGAAATGTAGAGGTTTTCAGCTTGAAACAGGCTGACGACAGCGCCTGGGAGCGCTGTGCGACGTCCCGCTCCGTGGGAAGTCCTTAAAGCGACGTAAAAACATATGAATGAAATCCATATAGTTTTTGAAAAAAATAAAAAGGACCTATACTTTATTGACAGACCTCGTATGTATGGCATTTCCCCATTTTCTAAATGCCAGTCTGAGTTTACTGATCCAAGCTTCAGTGAAGCAACAGGAAAATAAAAAAATATTATTCCCAAGTGTTGGGCCTGCCTGGGAGGACCTTCTCACCAGACAGTGTAGACCTCCTCATCTTTAGAAAAAGGATTTGAAGTTCTAAACTCAGTTCTGTTTTGTTGCATTTGTTCCTTTTCAATTACTTTTTATGATGTTCAGAGCTGTTCTTATTCACTAATACTAAACATATTACCAAACTCGATATTTTTTAAAGAATTGGACTTTCATTCAAGACCATGAGCAAATGTTCCTTGTGTGATCTGATCTGAACTGTGGGTTTTGTGATCAGTTCCACCCCTAGGGAAAACACAGTAAGATCTATACAGGCCTGAGGCCATTGGATTTGGTGTTTATCCACAGCCCGGTCTCACGTTTTTTTGTTTTGTTTTGTTTTTTTTGTGCCCCCGTCACGTTTACGCCAGCATTTCGCAGCCCTTTTTTATTTTGCTATTTAAGGCCTGGTCCCACCGAATAATGAGCCACGCAGCATGTTCTTTTTTTTTTGCTACAAGAGGGTTTCTTCAACTATCATGGGAGAAGAGTGGCTCTGAGTGGCTCTTAGAGGCATTATCTTCAGTTAACGAGGCTCCTCTCTGAGCATGGAGCTAATTTCAAGATGTTCAAAATTTAGCAACAACTTGGGGCAGTTTGTGTACGAGACTACGATGACTAATGAGGATTTTAGAGGCATGTGCCTGGTGCTTACGAGGCTGCTAAAAGCCTATTATCCCAGTGCCTGGCAGCTACGCAGGACCTGAGGTGCTATTTTTGGAGCAGCTGCCCTCTTGCGCACACAATTCCACCTGCTCTCTGCTCCGGGTGCTGTATATAAAATAATTATTTTGTAGCAGATTATAATCATTTTCTGCCAGACCTTGAAAACACCTCTAATCACTTCTGGAATCACAGAGGACTGTTTCATCTGGACGCTTTTTTTTTTTTCCTCTTTCCTGCTCCATGAGGAAACAAGTGTGGGAGGGGCAGAGGGTAGGACCAAACATGTGCGTTCGTGCACCAATGTCACGCTACACGGAACTGCGTGGTTTATATGTGGCTCTACGTGGCTTAGCGTGGCTGATACGAGCCATTCGAGGCTCTAATGACCGGTCGGTCGTGGCTCACTACAGGCTGCTGCGTGGCACATGCGGGGTACAGAGAGGCACATAGAGGCGCCTTAGTAGTGGATACGTGATAGATGAAAACGTGGGCCATTCTTCAAATAATCACTACACAGTACACACCCATGCGTGGCTCATTATTCGTGGCTTATTATTTGGTGGGGCCGATGCTTTATGATCTTCCCCTCTTCCTAACTCTAACCATAACCATAGCGTAAGTGTGTACCCTCCCACAACGTTAACCATGACCCCCCCTTCACCCCACATTTTGTGTCCCCCGTCACAAAATTAATTCATGCCCCTGTTACAAAATGCTCCCCATTGTTATAACCCCGTCACGAACCTATAGATTAATGTACTTTTCGTTCCTTAGTCCCACGACCTGCCGTGAGACTAGGTTGCAGATACCATAGCCTGAAGCGGATAAGATTCTGTCACTCCCCTTCAGCCGAAGTTGGTACGCACTTATAGCTTGGTTGACTGGGACAATGCAGATGAAGTATCATGTCCACATACAGGCAGGGTGCCTGGGAACTGAACCCAGGATTACATACTGGTACTCCAGCTACTCGCACTGAGCTACCTGCTGCTAAAACATCAAAGAGTAGATGAATATGTCATAACAATAATAATGTTCATTACATTTATTTTCAATGTGTTCATTAAAAAAATATGACTTCAGACAAGTTCCACCATTAAAGATCTCAAAGTGTTTGGGTGTGATCTGTTGCAATTAGAGTCATGCAAACATTTCACTTGACTAAAAGAAAACATTTTGAAAAAAAAAAATAATTGTAGGGAGCTGGGAGGAAAAATATACCTCAACTTCCTGAGCGGTTCCAAATGATTCTGGCTCAGATTCAAGCACTGGTAGGTGAAGGACAGACTCTGTGGAGTAAGAAGGTATAGGGACGATAGTGAAGGGTGTCATGTAACTAAGAAATGTTATAAATCTCTGAAACTAAGGCATTTTCACATCAGCGGAATCTATTTTAATATCAAAGCAAGCACAATCTTTGAATTTGAAATTTTCTTCCCCATTCCAGTGTAATTACAGAATAAAAATTCTGTTTGTATGACTGAGCGAGCTCACTGCATCAGTAGCCTCGGGGTTTTATCAGCCTAGCTTTCAGTCATGACTTAGCTTAGCTTCAGGAGCCTCTCCACCCGGCTACCGGCCTCCACTCAAGCAGACCCCCTCCTCCATTCTAAGACCCTTCAGCAGCTCACTGGTTGCTAGACAATGCGGTTGGTTATGTGGGTTATGTAAAGACCCTCCTGCACACAAAAGCCAATGTGGGCGCCTGTTATGTGCAGCTCTTCAGAGGCCCGGGTCAGTTAGCAGAAGAGCTCTGGCGCTAACACTCCAAGTTAAAAACATTTGCTCTTCAGTGTGTTTACTGAGAGGAGAGGATACAAGAGGAGAGATGGGCCGGTGAATTATCTTCTACTTGCTAATTTGACTTCTCTTCAACTTTCCAAACCCACTTAGCCGAGGTTAAAACAACTCCCTTGTTGACCTGCGAAGATCGTATTAGGAAATGTGTGTTAAATATGGGTGATTTTAAAAAGTCAATTAATGTTACCAAAGATAACTATATTGATGTGAAATGTAAGGTTTGAATAAAATTAAAACTTATGAGTATTATTTAAAAAAAATACCAGGACCAATTCACCATATTAAATAAGATGGTGATGACTCAAAGGAATACTGAAGAAGTCAGAGTACACTGGTAGTCAAGAGTGAAAACTATATACAATGAGGTACAGTCTGTAATGTCACAGGTTTGACTGCAAAGCTGGGAGACCCTTTGTTGCAGATCCATCATTTCCTTGGCCACATCCACCACACCTCAGGTACGCTACTTGTCAGAAACCCGGAGGGGAGTAAGAACTGAGGTAAAACAAATCACTGTGTGCAATGGTTCAACTTAAAAAAAGACACAAATTTGTCTTCTCAGAAATACACAAGGATGCCCTTGATATTTCTGCACCACAAACATGCTACCTTTGACTAATCAGGTATGATGTGGAACCACATAAACGTGCAAAAACCCTGACTGTGTGAAACTGTAGCACTGCACAGTTCACTTTCCAAAAACACAAACTTTGTATTTGAGTTAGAAATCAAAGTGTAAAATATGACTGAAGACATCTGTTGAGTTGTTGTTTAGAACACTATGTTCTATGTTTCTAACTATTTGACTGATGACGAACTTTCGGAGCACACTTACGCCAATAAATGAAATGTAATAATTAATTTAGTTTTGTCAAACGGACACACAAAACCTGGTTGTTTCAATGGGAATAGCAAATGATAATGAAAGACAACAGTATGCTGATGCATTCTCTGCATGTTCTACACATCTTTATATAAATGTACAAGTAAATATATATGTCAGTAAAAAAAAGTGTATTTTTTAAACCATATTTTTCTTGAGGTTAACCTCTGACCAAACTACTACAAAATCTATTATAAAAGTATTATTCACCAAGTTTGAATAAAACCCATCCAGCCATTTTTGAGTTATCTTGTTCACAGACACACACGCCAGTGAAAACAGTACCCTGCTCTATGCACTTTGCCGGTGTTGCAGACCGAACGGTCTCCCCTAAAAATCGGCCATCCCTGCCTTCACTGCACATGCGTCATTAGCTGCGGTTCACTGATTACTACCTCATTTTTGCTTCAACCTGCACTCCAGTCATCATCTATCTCAGCGACAGATATCTGAAGCTTTTGTACAACAATTATTTCCAATAAATTCAGCATTATTTCATCATAAAAGATGGAGGATGCAATCAGAGTGCCGCAGCTACACGAGCTGCTAGCTGATGCGTTCACTGCGGAGTCACCAAGTATCGCCTCGGTTCTGATTAAATGGCCTCGTTTCTGCTTAAAACTGACTTTAGAATGATTTAAGAGGTTTTACCGTGTCATCTGATGGTTAATAATCCCATTAATCCATTTCATTGTTTTGGGTGAAGAGACTCTGTCTCAGATCTCCCAAATGACGCATGCGCAGTGGAGGCAGGGCGGACCAACTTTTAGGGGCAGACTGGTGCTCAGAGTAACAAAGTATTACAATGAATTATATATTCCCCATAGGAATAGTTTAAAATCACTTTGCTGGGGATAGGGAAGTATGGGACGAGCTGTTTGGTCTACTACCAGCAAGAAAAATGAATATCGGAGATCTTCCATTGTTGTACTCTGAGATAAAGCTCACAAATATAAGGTTGTCTTGAAGGCAACCTGAGATGAACCTGGACAGCAGTGAACTCTTCCTAATTGAGTTCTTCATCATGTCCTTGACAGTCGCCTCCACCCATGGAAAGAAAACACCCATATCTCTGAACATCTAAATGCACACTTACACACGTGGACGGCGAGAAATGCGGAGACATATTAGCACTTAGCACACTTGCTCTGACACCCGGTCACCCCCACGCAAACTCTGACAAGCTGCGGCACGTGGAACAGAGCTGGTTAGAAACATGGCTCTGCCCTCAGGCTTTGTTCTATCCCACAGGAAGCTGATGTGTGAGCCAGGACACACAAGACGAGGGCGGGATGACACAGACACATGGACTCACCGTAAGTGCAAGCAGGCAGAATCAATCAGTCTGATCAAAGAGAGTTGGACTAATTCTTTACCAACATGTCCTTTTTAACATGACACACAAAGAACACTGACGTGTGGCTTGTGCCACTTACAATTAATTTTATTTTATTTAATCAGCTTATAACGCACCAAATCACAACAAAAGTTGCCTCAAGGCGCCTCACACAGAACAGTTCAAATTAAAATTTAAAACGAGTAAATAAAAAAATTAAAATACATACTTAAAAATACAAGTAAACAAATAAAACAGATAAAAAAATTAAAAGCTATTCATAAGAAAGAGAATAAAAACGTTTTAATGTCTTGACTTAAAAATGTCCACGGACTCTGTCTGTCTCACGGTCACAGGGAGACTGTTCCACAGACCGGGTGCACAATAAGATAAAGCTCTATGACCTGCAGATGTCTTCTTCACCCTGGAACACACAATAGTCCTGCATCCTGTGACCGCAAAAACCCAGGCCGGCACGTAGGGTTTCACCAAATTGGCCTAATCAGTCTCAGCATCAGCCATAAACAGGATGGGGCAGATCCTCGCTACATTTCACAGATGGAAAAAAAGCAGTTCTGGTAATATCCCTAATATGGAGATCAAAGGACAGCGTGGGATCAAAAATTACCCCAAGATTAATCACTTTCCCCGTATGATGTATGACAACCCACGCTGAGCGCCAGCTGGTCAAATTGATGCTGATGTCTCGCTGGACCAAGAACCAACATTTCAGTCTTATTTATATGTATTTTCAGTCTTATATGAGTTTAAAAGTAGGAAGTTACTGGACATCCAGCTTCTCACGGATACAATGAGATTTCCTGCAGTTATGGTCATGTACAACTGACTATCATCAGCATAACAATGAAAAACAATCCCAAAATGCTACAGTATACGCCCAAGAGGTGCTACATAAAGGGAGAAAAGCAGGGAGCCTAAAACAGAACCTTGTGGAACCCCAAATCTCATGTCACTACGTTAGAGGTAGTGTTATTATACAAAAGACATTGAGAACAACTGGGCAGGTATGATGTCAACCACGCAAGGGCACCTCCAGTAATCCCAAAAAGATTCTCCAGCCTATCAAGCAAAATATGATGATCCACGGTATCAAATGCAGCACCAAGATCTAACAGCACCAAAACCGTAGTGGTGTCCGAGTCCATTGCTCGCAGAAGGTCATTCACTACTTTAGTGAGTGCTGTCTCTGTGGAATGATATTTTCTAAAAGCAGACTGCAATGGCTCAAAAAGATCATTCTCAGTGAGGTGGTCCACGAGCTGCAGTGAAACCACTTTTTCCAAAATTTTAGAACAGAATGATAGATTTGATATCGGCCTGTAATTTTTCAATATACTAGGGTCAAGATTAGATTTCTTAAGTAATGGTTTAATCACTGCAGATCAGAAACATTTAGGAACAGTTCCAGAAGTTAATGACAGATTCATAAATTTCCAGCACAGTCGGCCCAAGAATGGGCCATAGATCCTTAAACAGTTTTGTTGGTATGGGATCACATAAGCAGGTTGTGCTTTTTGTAGATTTCACAAGCTTCATCAGTGCGCCTAGCGAGATACCACCAAAATCTGTAAATCTACGCAACACCTCAGTGGTAGCATCCACCTCCATAACAGGATAGGGTGGTTGGACCAAGGTATACTGAGATATGCTCAACCTAATAGCTTCAATTTTCTTATCAAAATAGTCCAAGAAGTCCTGTGCTGAAAAGGGAGAGTGAATAACAGGTGGCTGTCCATGAATGAGAAATGCTACCGTGTCAAACAAAAACTTTGAGTCATTACAGCAAGGCCACGGAATACCCTGGAAATCCAGGGTATTTCCATTAATGTGTGTCAAATCCTGAATGCATTGCTGGTATCCTACCGCATCCACAAGTTCCATAAATGATTTCCAGAAGGTATCTGAGGGCTTATTTATATGACAGGCTAGAGATGAACACACCAAATTCATCCAAGAACTCAGAATATGGGCTGAGAGGCCTATAAACAGTGACAAAATAACATGACTGACTTCCATAATTCTGACCCTGACAATACATAGCATCATGGGCTGAGTGGAGAATCAGATGCTCAAACAAATTATATTTATGACCCCCAACAGCCAATAAGGTAAACCTAGATTTATAAATAAAAACAACACCCCCACCTTGCTTCGTACCACGAGACACGTGAATAAATGTGTACGCCGGTGGGCAGGCCTCATTCAAAGGAAGAGCAGCTGTGGGCTTGATCCAGGTTTCATATAACCCAATCATGTCCAAGTGATGATGTATAATTAGATCGTTAATCAACAGGGATTTCAAGGACAGTGATCTGATGTTAATGAGACCCAAACTGAAGACTTCCGTGGGGTTGACAGACTGACATCTTTGAACAGGCCCAAGTAGCTTAAAATCCACTCCACGTTTTCCATCTAGCACCCGGAGAGTGTCAGAAACCGCTGGTGTCACATCAGGACTACAAGTCCCAGAAGCCGAAGAGGAGGGTTTTATTAAATGAAGACCTGAAAGTTCAGCTACAATTTGCCAGAAGGTACATATGAGATGCAAGCCTAGATTTAATGCTTTGGTGAAAGAAATCCCTCCTCTGTACCATTTCATCATGAAGTGGTACAGTGGTACTCCTCAGGGCTATGTCCTCTCTCCTCTGCTTTTCTCCCTGTACACCAACTGCTGCACCTCTGATCACTAGTCTGTCAAGCTTATCAAGTTTGCAGATGACACCACCCTTATGGGACTCATCTCTGATGGGGATGAGTCCACCTATAGGCTGGAGGTCCAACAACTGGTGTCCTGGTGCAGCTATAACAACTTGGTGCTGAACACTGAGAAGACAGTGGAGATTATTGTGGACTTTAGGAAGAACACAGCCCCTCTCCCCTTCATTACCCTGGCAGACACCCCCATCACCATAGTGGACACCTTCTGTTTCCTGGGAATCACTCTAACCCAGGACCTCAGGTGGGAGTCCACCATTACTTCTGTTGTCAAGAAGGCCCAGCAGAGGATGTACTTCTTGCGGCAGTTGAAGAAATTCAACCTGCCAGCAAGGATCATGGTGCAGTTTTACACTGCTATCATCGAGTCCATCCTCACCACCTCTATCACCGTATGGTACGCTGGAGCCACCACCAGGGACATACAGAGACTACAGCGCATTGTACGCTCTGCCAAGAAAGTGATTGGCTGCAACCTTCCATCTCTTCAGGACCTGTACACCTCCAGGACACTGGGGCATACAGGTCGGATCAGAGCCGATCCTTCTCACCCTGGATATAGCCTTTTTGACCTCCTCCCCTCAGGCAGGAGGCAACGGTCCCTTCAGACCAGAACCTCCTGCCATAAGAACAGTTTTTTCCCCTCTGCTGTTAGCCTCCTCAACAAGAACCTTTAGAACTCCACATTGTTGCTATCACCACCATTTATCATCACCATTTATTTATCTTAGCTCATACATTCTGTACATTTTGTAACATTGTTAAAGTGTAAAGTTTTATTATATATTACTTGTTTTACTGCTCTATTTTTGTTTTGTTTTTTTATGTTAGCACCAAGTACTGCAGCAATTTCCCAATGTTGTGAACTTGTTCACTCATATGGCAATAAAACTTTTCTGATTCTGAAGTTGTGTAACTGGGGATATAAAATGCAAAACATGCACTATGCACAATTTCTCCAATCACAGCTCCTGGGTTGTCTGGGTGTCTTGGTGACTTTCCTCACTCTTCTCCTTCTTGCACAGTCACTCAGTTTTTGAGAACTGTCTACTCCACACAGATTTACCAGAGAGTGCCATACTGTTTGTATTTCTTCATAACTGATGTAAAAGTTCAAGACATATTCAGTGACTTGGAAATCAATCAATCAATCAACTTTTTTCTTGTATAGCGCCAAATCACAACAAACAGTTGCCCCAAGGCGCTCCACATTGCAAGGCAAGGCCATACAATAATTATGAAACACAGTCTACGTCTAAAGCAACATAACCAAGGGATGGTCCAGGGTCACCCGATCCAGCCCTAACTATAAGCCTTAGCGAAAAGGAAAGTTTTAAGCCTAATCTTAAAAGTAGAGAGGGTATCTGTCTCCCTGATCTGAATTGGGAGCTGGTTCCACAGGAGAGGAGCCTGAAAGCTGAAGGCTCTGCCTCCCATTCTACTCTTACAAACCCTAGGAACTACAAGTAAGCCCGCAGTCTGAGAGCGAAGCGCTCTAATGGGGTAATATGGTACTACGAGGTCCCTAAGATAAGATGGGACCTGATTATTCAAAACCTTATAAGTAAGAAGAAGAATTTTAAATTCTATTCTAGCATTAACAGGAAGCCAATGAAGGGAGGCCAACACGGGTGAGATATGCTCTCTCCTGCTAGTCCCCGTCAGTACTCTAGCTGCAGCATTCTGAACCAACTGAAGGCTTTTTAGGGAACTTTTAGGACAACCTGATAATAATGAATTACAATAGTCCAGCCTAGAGGAAACAAATGCATGAATTAGTTTTTCAGCATCACTCTGAGACAAGACCTTTCTGATTTTAGAGATACTGCGTAAATGCAAAAAGGCAGTCCTACATATTTGTTTAATATGCGCTTTGAATGACATATCCTGATCAAAAATAACTCCAAGATTTCTCACAGTATTACTAGAGATCAGGGAAATGCCATCCAGAGTAACGATCTGGTTAGACACCATGCTTCTAAGATTTGTGGGGCCAAGTACAATAACTTCAGTTTTATCTGAGTTTAAAAGCAGGAAATTAGAGGTCATCCATGTCTTTATGTCTGTAAGACAATCCTGCAGTTTAGCTAATTGGTGCGTATCCTCTGGCTTCATGGATAGATAAAGCTGGGTATCATCTGCGTAACAATGAAATTTAAGCAATACCGTCTAATAATACTGCCCAAGGGAAGCATGTATAAAGTGAATAAAATTGGTCCTAGCACAGAACCTTGTGGAACTCCATAATTAACTTTAGTCTGTGAAGAAGATTCCCCATTTACATGAACAAACTGTAATCTATTAGACAAATATGATTCAAACCACCGCAGCGCAATGCCTTTAATACCTATGACATGCTCTAATCTCTGTAATAAAATTTTATGGTCAACAGTATCAAAAGCAGCACTGAGGTCCAACAGAACAAGCACAGAGATAAGTCCACTGTCCGAAGCCATAAGAAGATCATTTGTAACCTTCACTAATGCTGTTTCTGTACTATGATGAATTCTAAACCTGACTGAAACTCTTCAAATAGACCATTCCTCTGCAGGTGATCAGTTAGCTGTTTTACAACGACCCTCTCAAGAATCTTGAGAGAAAAGGAAGGTTGGAGATTGGCCTATAATTAGCTAAGATAGCTGGGTCAAGTGATGGCTTTTTAAGTAATGGTTTAATTACTGCCACCTTAAAGGCCTGTGGTACATAACCAACTAACAAAGATAGATTGATCATATTTAAGATTGAAGCATTAAATAATGGTAGGACTTCCTTGAGCAGCCTGGCAGGAATGGGGTCTAATAAGCATGTTGATGGTTTGGATGAAGTAACTAATGAAAATAACTCAGACAGAACAATCGGAGAGAAAGAGTCTAACCAAATACCGGCATCACTGAAAGCAGCCAAAGATAACGATACATCTTTGGGATGGTTATGAGTAATTTTTTCTCTAATAGTCAAAATTTTGTTAGCAAAGAAAGTCATGAAGTCATTACTAGTTAAAGTTAATGGAATACTCAGCTCAATAAAGCTCTGACTCTTTGTCAGCCTGGCTACAGTGCTGAAAAGAAACCTGGGGTTGTTCTTATTTTCTTCAATTAGTGATGAGTAGAAAGATGTCCTAGCTTCACGAAGGGCTTTCTTATAGAGCAACAAACTCTTTTTCCAGGCTAAGTGAAGATCTTCTAAATTAGTGAGACGCCATTTCCTCTCCAACTTACGGGTTATCTGCTTTAAGCTACGAGTTTGTGAGTTATACCACGGAGTCAGACACTTCTGATTTAAAGCTCTCTTTTTCAGAGGAGCTACAGCATCCAAAGTTGTCTTCAATGAGGATGTAAAACTATTGACAAGATACTCTAACTCCCTTACAGAGTTTAGGTAGCTACTCTGCTCTGTGTTGGTATATGACATTAGAGAACATAAAGAAGGAATCATATCCTTAAACCTAGTTACAGCGCTTTCTGAAAGACTTCTAGTGTAATGAAACTTATTCCCCACTGCAGGGTAGTCCATCAGGGTAAATGTAAATGTTATTAAAAAATGATCAGACAAAAGGGAGTTTTCAGGGAATACTGTTAAGTCTTCTATTTCCATACCATAAGTCAGAACAAGATCTAAAATATGATTAAAGTGGTGGGTGGACTCATTTACTTTTTGAGCAAAGCCGATAGAGTCTAATAATAGATTAAATGCAGTGTTGAGGCTGTCATTCTCAGCATCTGTGTGGATGTTAAAATCGCCCACTATAATTATCTTATCTGAGCTAAGCACTAAGTCAGACAAAAGGTCTGAAAATTCACAGAGAAACTCACAGTAACGACCAGGTGGACGATAGATAATAACAAATAAAACTGGTTTTTGGGACTTCCAATTTGGATGGACAAGACTAAGAGACAAGCTTTCAAATGAATTAAAGCTCTGTCTAGGTTTTTGATTAATTAATAAGCTGGAATGGAAGATTGCTGCTAATCCTCCGCCCCGGCCCGTGCTACGAGCATTCTGACAGTTAGTGTGACTCGGGGGTGTTGACTCATTTAAACTAACATATTCATCCTGCTGTAACCAAGTTTCTGTTAGGCAGAATAAATCAATACGTTGATCAATTATTATATCATTTACCAACAGGGACTTAGAAGAAAGAGACCTAATGTTTAATAGACCACATTTAACTGTTTTAGTCTGTGGTGCAATTGAAGGTGCTATATTATTTTTTCTTTTTGAATTTTTATGCTTAAATAGATTTATGCTAGTTATTGGTGGTCTGGGAGCAGGCACCGTCTCTACGGGGATGGGGTAATGAGGGGATGGCAGGGGGAGAGAAGCTGCAGAGAGGTGTGTAAGACCACAGCTCTGCCTCCTGGTCCCAACGCTAGACAGTCACAGTTTGGAGGATCCCAAAAAATTGGCCAGATTTCTAGAAATGAGAGCTGCTCCCTCTAAAGTGGGATGGATGCCGTCTCTCCTAACAAGACCAGGTTTTCCCCAGAAGCTTTGCCAATTATCAATGAAGCCCACCTCATTTTTTGGACACCACTCAGACAGCCAGCAATTCAAGGAGAACATGCGGCTAAACATGTCACTCCCGGTCTGATTGGGGAGGGGCCCAGAGAAAACAACAGAGTCCGACATTGTTTTTGCAAAGTTACACACCGATTCAATGTTAATTTTAGTGACCTCCGATTGCCGTAACCGAGTGTCATTACTGCCGACGTGAATTACAATCTTACCAAATTTACGCTTAGCCTTAGCCAGCAATTTCAAATGTCCTTCGATGTCGCCTGCTCTGGCCCCCGGAAGACAATTGACAATGGTTGCTGGTGTCGCTAACTTCACATTTCTCAAAACAGAGTCGCCAATAACCAGAGTTTGATCCTCGGCGAGTGTATCGTCGAGTGGGGAAAAACGGTTAGAGATGTGAACGGGCTGACGGTGTACACGGGGCTTCTGCTTAGGGCTACGCTTCCTCCTCACAGTCACCCAGTCAGCCTGCCTTCCCGACTGCATGGGGTCTGCCAGGGGGGAACTAACGGCGGCTAAGCTACCTTGGTCCGCACCGACCACAGGGGCCTGGCTAGCTGTAGAATTTTCCACGGTGCGGAGCCGAGCCTCCAATTCGCCCAGCCTGGCCTCCAAAGCTACGAATAAGCTGCACTTATTACATGTACCGTTACTGCTAAAAGAGGCCGAGGAATAACTAAACATTTCACACCCAGAGCAGAAAAGTACGGGAGAGACAGGAGAAGCCGCCATGCCAAAACGGCTAAGAGCTAGTAGCTACGCCAAGCTAGCGGATTCCCAAACAGGGAATCCGACACTAGACAGGCTGTGGAGCAGCACAGGTAACGCACGACAACAGCGGTAAATAAAAATCCACTGGACAGGCTGTGGAGCAGCACAGGTAACGCACGACAACAGCGCCCAAAAAAATAAAATAAAAATCAAAATCCACTGGACAGGCTGTGGAGCAGCACAGGTAACGCACGACAACAGTGGTAAAAAATAAAATAAAAATCCACTGGACAGGCTGTGGAGCAGCACAGGTAACGCACGACAACAGTGCTAAAAATAAAATAAAAATCCACTGGACAGGCTGTGGAGCAGCACAGGTAACGCACGACAACAGCGCTAAAAAAATAAAAATAAATAAATAAATAAAATAAAATAATAAAATAAAAATCCACTGGACAGGCTGCGGAGCAGCACAGGTAACACACGACAACAGTGGTAAAAAATAAATAAAAATCCACTAGACAGGCTGTGGAGCAGCACAGGTAACACACGACAACAGTGCCAAAAAAAATAAAATAAAAATCAAAATCCACTGGACAGGCTGTGGAGCAGCACAGGCAACGCACGACAACAGTGCTAAAACAAAATAAAAATCCACTAGACAGGCTGTGGAGCAGCACAGGTAACGCACAACAACAGTGCTAAAAATAAAATAAATAAAATCAAAATCCACTGGACAGGCTGTGGAGCAGCACAGGCAACGCACGACAACAGTGCTAAAACAAAATAAAAATCCACTAGACAGGCTGTGGAGCAGCACAGGTAACGCACAACAACAGTGCTAAAAAATAAAATAAAATAAAAATAAAAATTCTCTGGACAGGCTGTGGAGCAGCACAGGCAACGCACGACAACAGTGCTAAAACAAAAAAAAATCCACTAGACAGGCTGTGGAGCAGCACAGGCAACGCACGACAACAGTGCTAAAACAAAAAAAAATCCACTAGACAGGCTGTGGAGCAGCACAGGTAACGCACGACAACAGTGCTAAAACAAAATAGAAATCCACTAGACAGGCTGTGGAGCAGCACAGGCAACGCACGACAACAGTGCTAAAAAATAAAATAAAATAAAAATAAAAATCCACTGGACAGGCTGTGGAGCAGCACAGGTAACGCACAACAACAGTGCTAAAAAATAAAATAAAATAAAAATAAAAATTCTCTGGACAGGCTGTGGAGCAGCACAGGCAACGCACGACAACAGTGCTAAAACAAAAAAAAATCCACTAGACAGGCTGTGGAGCAGCACAGGTAACGCACGACAACAGTGCTAAAACAAAATAGAAATCCACTAGACAGGCTGTGGAGCAGCACAGGTAAATGTTCATGTATCCATCCCCTGGCTTGTCTGAAGAAAACTTCCAATTATTTATTACTGATTATTTAGAGGTATAATACCAAGGGGGCTGATTACTTATGTAACCCATCATCTTGGCTTTTATTTTTGTAATTCATTTATATCACATTGTAGAGATTTACTTTCAGTTTGAGTCTAAGAAAGATAATTTTAGAAATTTCTATACTGAGAAGCCTGATTTACTTTTTGTATCTGAAATGCCATAAACAAATTAAAATGCGTGAAATACCAAAGTGCTAAATACTTTTGCAAGCCACTGTATGAGATGTAAGATGCTGCTCCTCAGTGTTTCTCAATTGCCCTCAGAAGTATTGGAACACTTGCTATTTCACACATTTTAATTTGTTTATTCCATTTCAAATACATTTTTTTCTAAAATTATCTTCCTTAACTCAAACTGAAAGCAAATCTCTACAACTTGATATAAATTAATTAAAAATATAAAATTCAGCTTGCTGATGAAGTGGTGTAGAGGAAGATTTTCTTAAAAAGAAGACCTGAAAGTTCAGCTACAATTTGACAGAAAGTAGATTTGAGATGAAAGCCTAGATTTGATGTTTTGGTGAAAGAAACTTTTGTGTTTCTTCATAAATGATATAAATAATGTCCAAGACATATTCAGTGACTTGGAAATGTTCATGTTTCCATCCCCTGAGTTGTCTAAAGAAAACTGGCAATAAAACTGATTATTATTTACAGGTTTTATCAAGAGTTAGAGATTTGCTTTCAGTTTGAGTTCGAGGAAGATCATTTTAGGAATTTTTATTCTTTATTTTTTGGGATTTCTTGTATTTAAAATGGCAAATTAAACAAATTAAACAAACAAATCAAACAAATTAAAATGTGTGAAATTCCAAGTGTTCCAATACTTTTGGAGGGCACAGTATCCTAACCTTATGATGAGTGCAAAATGAGTGTGATATTATTACTTTTTTGTTTAAGAACGTTTAATTTTCACTGTTGCTGCACTTTGTATCAAATCATAGTCATATCGTATATATTATTGATATGAAAATTCAGTGAGATATATCTTCTATTATACATTCCAAATCTAAGGTGGAACTCTACTAGTGTTTACTAAGGCACACCTAAATATCTTTAAAGAGAAAAAAGAGTAAAGCCACTTAGGTGCCTGGTCTTGAGAACCAGGGATAGTAGGTTGAAAAGCTTTTTTATCCCATGGGAACTCTCCCTACCCACCTAAGTGGCTCAAGAATATGGACAGCATATATATACACACGTGACATTTACATGACACTTATAACCCCATACAACCCCAATTCCAATGAAGTTGGGACGTTGTGTAAAATGTTTAATAAAAAAAGAATACAATTATTTGAAAATCCTCTTCAACCTATATTCAACTGAATACACCACAAAGACAAGACATTTAATGTTGAAACTGATAAACTTTTTTTGTGCAAATATTTGCTCATTTTGAAATGGATGCCTACAACACATATCAAAAAAGCTGGGACAGTGGTATGTTTACCACTGTGTTACATCACCTTTCCTTCTAACAACACTCAATACGCATTTGGGAACTGAGGACACTAATTGTTGAAGCTTTGTAGATGGAATTCATTCCCATTCTTGCTTAATGTACGACTTCAGTTGTTCAACAGTCTGGGGTGTTTGTTGTCATATTTTGGGCTTCATAATGCGCCACATTTTCAATGGGCGACAGATCTGGACTGCAGGCAGGCCAGTCTAGTACCCGCACTCTTTTACTATGAAGCCACACTGTTGTAACGCGTGCAGAATGTGGCTTGGCATTGTCTTGCTGAAATAAGCAGGGACGTCCCTGAAAAAGACGTTGCTTGGATGGCAGCATGTGTTGCTCCAAAAGCCGGATGTACCTTTCAGCATTGATGGCGTCATCACACATGTGTAAGTTACACATGCCATGGGCACTAACACACCCCATTATCATCACAGATGCTGGCTTTTGAACTTTGTGCTGCTAACAATCTTTTGTCCGGAGGACACGATGTCCATAATTTCCAAAAACAATCTGAAATGTGGACAAATCAGACCACAGCACAATTTTCCACTTTGCGTCTGTCCATTTCAAATGAGCTTGGGCCCAGAGAAGGCAGCGGCGTTTCTGGATGTTGTTGATGTATGGCTTTCCCTTTGCATGGTAGAGTTTTAACTTGCACTTGTAGATGTAGCGACGAACTGTGTTAACTGACAATGGTTTTCTGAAGTGTTCCTGAGCCCACACAGTAAGATCCTTTACACAAAGATGTCAGTTTTTAATGCAGTGCTGCCTGAGGGATCGAAGGTCATGGGCATTCAGTGTTGGTTTTTTGCCTTCCCGCTTACATGTAGAATGTTCTCCAGATTCTCTGAATCTTCTGATTATATTAGGAACTGTAGATGATGGAATCCCTAAACTCCTTGCAATTGTACACTGAGAAACATTGCATGCAGTTGTGCGCTTGGGGGGTGTTTGTCAGGAAAATGATCATTTCTCTACATTGATTACAGACCTGCAGCGGGTCTGTAATCAACTTTTCTGCAGCGCGGCTTTGCTTTGAACCTTGAACCAATCGAAGCAGTGATTCGCAGATCGAAGCAGTGCTTCGATTTATGATTCATGGATTGATTGCTTTATTTTGCTTTATCCTAATTTTCCCCGCTAAAACCCTGAAGAGCATATGTCTGTGAGTAATATTTAATATTTTTATGTTAAACTGACCTGTTATGGTCTGAAACAGTTGACAGATGTATTTTATAACTTAAAAACGGGACCGATGCTAACGCGTTAGCTGTCTATGGTGTTTTCAGTGTTAAAGTTAGCATTAAGCTGTTCGCATCAGCACATTTGTGTTGATTTGTTTTCTGTATAATTAATGGCTTAGCGTCCGTTGTCGTAAAAGAGTGAAACTGTAATTTTTTTACATTTATTTTTATTCATATATTATAGCAACAACAATAATAGTCTACATAATAGACAGTAATAGTCAATAATAATAGACTAATAATGTTACAATACAATTTTAGAGAAAGAGACAAAAAGAACATAATGAAACAAAACAACAGAAAAGATAAAACCATGTAACAATGAAAATAAATAAATACATATAGAAATAAATGTTTCCTGTGAACACCTAGTGAGTAGCCTACTCTCGTTTAGGTTTTGAAACCTTGTTTCTGAAGTGTTTTTGTGTGATGTGCACAATTTTCAGTATTTTGACTAATACTACCAGTCATTTACACCCCTAGATGAACTTTTATAAAAATAAAAAAAAATCAGTCTGTTTTTGATTATTAACATTTACTTGTACTTTTACTTTCAATACTTGAGTACATTTAGTTGTACATTACTTATCATACTTAAGTACAATAAATACTAGATACTTTACGACTTTTACTTCAGTAGCATTTCAATCAGTGACTTGAACTTCTACCAAAGTCATTTTTTTAGTGGGTATCTGTACTTTTACTTATGTGTGATTTTCCGGTATTTTATACAACACTGGTTTTAAAAGCCGTTTGAAAATATTTAAAATTTTAAACCCAACTTTTTTCCTGTTAAAATTGCCATTTTTTGTTTTGTTTTTTTTTTTTTAGTTTGTAGCCTTAATAATTTGAATTTAATGGAATGTATTGTCTATATTAACAGTTAAATGCATCTTATTGCTAAGTAGCCATGGCTTTATGTTTTGCTTTTTGTTTTGCTTTGTTGGGATTTAGCCATTATTATCTGAAAATCATTACATCCATATGCAGCTGTAGCACAGATACAATGGACCATTACGAGCAGGTAATGGTGCTCAATACAGGTAAGATATAACATGATTTATTCCCGGCAGGATCATAATTCATGTTCTTTTTCACATTGTTTTTTTTTTTTAAACAATATAAAAAAACAACCTCTTTAACATCTTCTTGATGCTGACATTATGAGACTCCAACATCTCCAAGCCCAACTGAACTAAAGCAACTTCCGTCCTCACAAAGCCTCCACATCTGGGACCCTTCCTCCAGTGCGCGTGCTTGCGCGCATGCACACACACACACACACACACACACACACACACACACACACACACACACACACACACACACACACACACACACACACACACACAGCTCACCACAGTTCTGTTCCACAGCTGTGCACAAAGACAGGCCTCAATAAATAATGGCTTTGAATTGGATCCTGTGGGTGTTAGTGTTTGAAACTTTTAACATCTATGAGCGATCGTTTCCTGCAGCGTGACGAATTTCCGGTCATATCCCAAATGAAGTGTTCCTCTTCAAAGACAGAATCTATCTGTCAGACTGTCAGCAGGACAGGGATTTTGAATGGACTAGAGGTGCCAGCTAATAAGCGCCAATAAATGCGGCACCACAAACCAACTGTCTGTCCAACAGGGAAAAGAAATAACAGAACCATTGTGATAGAAAAGGCAGTCAACTGCTGCGGTCAGAAAAAGTCACAACCTGCTGCACAGTCATCAGCTTTAGGAAAAGTGTGTATATGCACACACACACACACACACACACACACACACACACACACACACACACACACACACACACACACACACACACACACGCGCACACACACACACACACACACACACACACACATATATATATAAAATTCAAAATTATCCATAAAATTTGGACTCTAAGGATTTCAATATTTGTACAGTATCTGTTAAATCGAGTAACCTGCATCAAATTGCATTTGTGTACAGGTGATCAATCAAAACAATTTTGTGATTTAGTCCACATCCACTTCCTGATCTGAATAATCCCATGAATGTCATTTTTTTTAACCAAACAGCTGCACCATTTACAGAAGTAATTAAAGAAAACCAAGTTATCTTGTCTACAAATACGAGGGGCGATTGAGAGGATTTAAGCCTGACCCACAAAAAGTAGGACGTGATTCTCCATCTTTTGGTTTCTCAGAATGCAAAAGATGGAGAATCACACCCTACTTTTTCTGGGTCAGACTCAAGACTTCTCAATCACCTCTCATATATAAACCAGTGGGAAAAAACACCTTGTACACTAACTTGGTAGAGATAGTAGGCATAGAATTAGTAAGTCCTACATAGGCTCTCTGGCCCTTTGGTGCCACTGCTTATCTCAGAATACTGTTGTGTGAAGGAGATGAAAGTCGACAGATCCCCCTGGGCAAGAAACCAGTCCATCACAGGTTACATCCCCAGCCAAGGCAGGTACCCATTTTCAGCTGGGTTCAGCGCACTGAGAAGATGCAAATAATGACTCTCGTCCAAGGACATAGATGGGTTCAAGCCAAGAACAGGACTCGAACAATGGGCTATGAGTTGGTAGTCCAACTATTATCATTGGTACTTACATTCTCCACTTCTTTGGAAGGCTTATACGGCACACACTGAGCAAAAAGTATGGTTACACTATGAAGTATGAACCAGTCATCAATCCATCACGGCATGAATATGATGGCCAACACATCGCGATTTACTCTGTGCATCTCTTTTGATCCTCTGTGTATCCACCAAAGTCCAGTCCAGGGCAGGTCAGGTCTTGAAGCATGTGCTGGGCCACATCCACCCCACCACAGACCCGCCTAGTGTCCTGGTTGGTATCTGCTCAGACAGACAACTGGTCCATCACCGCCTCTTGAAACTAGTATAAACCTTACATAAATGTCCAGTGTGCTATCTGAGATCTTCACACCAAAGACCAAAACAACCCATTCTCACAGACTCCCACAGAAAGACAATCTTGTCATCTACTCTTTAGACGTCTCCTCAAACTTCTCCTGGCAGGTGCATCTCTGTGTGTTCCTGACCCACAATGTAACCCTATACTCTGCACCCGCTGACATCAGGTGAAATAAGTGGAGACCAGGACCTGAACAAACAACAGCTGTGACAGCCACAATGTCATTCCAACATTTGTTTCATGCTGAGTAGAGCAATAAGCCAAGTCGTGTCATGAGAACTACCGAGCTAACACACATCCTCACTTGCATAATATTAAATGATTCATCCTCAGATAAAGGGAGGCGAATTTTGCAAAAATAAAAAAGTACTTGCTTACCAAAACTGAAATGTGCAATGACGACAGGACTTATTGACAAGGATGGAATCATATGCTCTTCAGTCATGCTGTCACAGTGATGTAACATAAAGTTCCACTCAAACTGTGAGTGGTGTGAAACCTACCACAGTCTTCACACCTGTGCAGATCCACATACAACAGGGAGCTTTGTGTGTGGTCACAAACAATGGCTACTGATGCAGAAGAAACAAAGAAGCAACATACTTTAGCACCGAAAGCACCACCAGCTGCTTTGCCACGCCATTTTAATATGTTCTAATATGTTTTAATATGTTAACTTCTTTGATGATCACTAAAGCTATAGTAATTTCTTGAAGATTGAAGATTTCATTATTTCAGATTTGAGTCATAACATGCCCTGTCTTGATGAGGTGGAATACGTCCATGCAACTGAGCAAAATGACCTAATCGAGTCATTTGTTGCAGGTCCTGAGCTGTCACTGTGTTGTTAATATGGAGATAACACAATCTTCAATTACAAAATGTTTCAAAAAGGTACCAGTTCTCTCTACCACATATATGTACGTATGTACGTACCACCATAGGGGGCATGCTATTTGTTGTTGCCTGAATTTTCCAAGGTTGGCCCACCGCCTTATTTCCAACTCTGGCTCCTTTGTAGCCTGAGCTGTATTCAGAATGCTAGCACTAAAATATCTAAAAAGAAACATCAAATACATCTAAATAAGATTGGAGGAGCATACACCATTATGAACAAAACCAGTCACCCTCTGCACAACGTCATCAGCAACCAGAGGAGCCTCTTCAGCCACAGACTGCTCCTTCCCAAGTGCAGGACCAACAGACTGAAAAACTCCTTTGTCCCTCAGGGCATCAGACTGTACAAGTCCTCACTCAGGGGGAGGAGGAGTAACAGGAAGACAGAGGACGGGAATGAGAGGGACAGTAGTAACCAGTAGTGGGCAGTAGCTCAGGTATTTACATTTGTAGTTACATTTTACAAATTGTTTTTAATTTTTACTTTTGAGACCCTGTGTGCTGCTGTACAATGCTGCTGGCCTGAGGGATTCTTCCCAAGGAATTAATAAAGTTCTATCTAATTGAATCTAAACAAAGTAGTAATACCAGGGCTGAGAAATGAAAATTGTGAAATCCGAGGAAAATTTGCAGGGGGTCAGGAGGGGGGGTGTACAGCTCCCCAGGAGCTGGGTTCTAGGGCTTTGTGGGGCCCCAGAATTAGTTTTTTATCTAATGATACTTTTTCAGCATCTCCTGGAAGAACAAATCTCCAAAATTAGTGGATATTTAAATGATCCTATATTCAACCTTTTATTTGACCTGTCAATGATGTTGAAATAACAGAATATGACGTGGAAGTAGGACCTGGAATGATTTTCCTTTTAATTGTAAACCAAATTATGAATTAACTCAGAACAATTAAACTACATGGACTTTATGAAGACTGAAAAGACTGTTACAGCATTTAACAAACCACAGCTAAAGCTTGTAGAATATTTGGAAAATCATGGTAAAATATCAGTAACATACATTATAGTAAAAAGTCACATATTCTTGTGTAACTTCATGCAGCCTAAATCCATTCAAGGCCACAATGTCTTTTTTTACAATGAAAGAAAGTCTAGATTAATGGAAAAAAGTCACATAATCTTGTCTAAAATCCCGTTTGAACATCAGAATGTTTATTTTCCAGGGAGAGAAAAATTCTTACAGTGTTTTCCTGAGAGCACAGTTTACATTTCCTGTTTCTTTTATCTTTCAGGTGTGTTGATGAAGCCAGTGACAATTCCACGGATTCTTGTCCTTATAAGACTTTTTCAAACAGTCTTTCTCACCATCTTATCTCTGTGTGACGTCACTCCGTGACACAAACATGCTGCACAATTCTTATTTTACAACCCTGAAAGCTCTAAAAGTTTGGGATATCCACATGCTAAGTTTAGCTTAAGCTAGGGTGACCAGATGTCCCACTTTGTGCCCAAAATTGAGATGTTTTCTGGAGCTGTTGACTGTCAATAACAGCTCCAGAAAACATCTCAATTTTGGGCACAAAGTGGGACAGATGTTTTCTGGAGCTGTTATTGACAGTCAGACGCATTTCAACACTGAAGTCTGACTGTCAATAACAGCTCCAGAAAACATCTCAATTTTGGGCACAAAGTGGGACATCTGGTCACCCTAGCTTAAGCGTCGCACAGGAGCCACACAGCGTCGTTGCAGCAACCAACCAGTCCCGCTTTACGACAACTGTCGTAACAGCTACGCTTTGAGTGGCATTTTTCCTCCGCGAAACTCCATGGATGCGAGGAAACTGATTTGTATCTGTGACACACAGATCAGTGTCCGCGGACTTATAAAACTTACACAATGACGTAAAAAAAGAGAACGCTTTGCGATAAGCATTTTAAAAACTCAGTGAAGTTCATGATTAAAGAGTACAACACTAACACCCCACCCCCCTCCCCATGATGAAATCCGCGGAGTTTTCACAGCCCTGAATACGTACATACCCTGAAACAACAGAATACTGCTGATTTTACTTCTCCTGTGTTCGCACACAGCCGCCACATAGAATATTATTCCTCTGTCTGGAAATGCCCTGCTTTCAAATGGCTTCGTATGTAAACAAAGTTGTTGTTCCCTTCAATACTTCCAAGTACTACGACTTCCACATGACTGTTAGTAAATGTCCGACAGCCATTTGTGTTGCTTGACCGCTTCATTTGTCCATCCACAGCCGATAACCATGTAACACGAATGGTTGGTATCTGTTTCAAGCCCAGTGTTCAGAGCAAACAGAGCCGTCTGCGGTCAGCACCCACCGCCGCTTTCTCTCCAGCTCTTCGTGGTCATGCTTGTCGATATCGGATAAACTTGTGCGGCTTTCTCACTGCTCCAGGTGTACTTTTCCACTGCAGGTAACACCCCTCATAGTATAAAGTTTTTTCAGCTGCATATGAAAGTAACAGTAAACAAACACTGAAAATAATTATAAAATAAGCCAGGTGCCTTTAAGAGAAAATCAGCAGTGTATTAATGCTACCGGATGTGTGTTGACAACACAGTGCATTCTGCACTGCCTTTTTTCAATACGTGGTAAGAAGACGCATTACCCAAAGAGCACAAATTAGCAGAATGCATTATTCGCTTGCAAGGGAGCTCAAAAGCAGCACAGTGGCTTAGTGGTTAGCACTGTTGCTTCACAGTAAGAAGATCATGGGATTGATTCCCACCTGTGGCCTTTCTGTGTGGAGTTTGCATGTTTCCCCGTGTTTGCGTGGGTTTCCTCCAAGTGCTCCGGTTTCCGCCCACTTTTAAAGACATGCAGGTTAGGTGGACTGAAACTTTATGAAAACTTTAGAATTGTCCAGTTCTCCCTTGCAAAAGATGTTGATCTCAATGGGACTAACCTAGTTAAATAAAGGTTAAATCAAAAACAATCTTATTTCCAAGCTAGCTACATGCTAGTTAGCATGGAGAGTGTAGTAACGGAGCTATGCTAGAACAGCTGTTTGTACACATATGCAAGCAACTGAGCCAGCTGGCAAGCAATGATCCACACAGGAGTGGAAGTCTTTCAAAAAATGCTTACAAACAAAACAGAGAAGAGGAGAAAGTGGAAGGAGAGACAGCAGAAGCTTCCCGCAGCAACCATGTGCAGCACCTGCTAGAAACAGTACAAGTCAAGACTAGGCCTCTTCAATCATCTCTGGGTTCATCGTCCCTGACGGGGAATCGACTAAGAGACCATCTTCTTCACCACCGAGGGATTTCCATGACATCTACCACATAGAAGTGTCCCATACTTGTATCCAACACAACTTTGAACACGAGTTTTGTACCTGTACCCACATCCTCATGTGTATATCAAACGGCTGAGATATGCCACGACTACGCTGGACAGTTTAAGTGCGTTTCGGCAGAGTGACTATAGAGTGATACTATGCTGCTTGACTCAGAGCAGCCCGGTGGTCGAGAGGCATGTGCAGACTAACACAAGGTGTAGTCCAACCATGTTCTGGTCGGAAAATACTATGCTGTGGGAAAATGCTATAGATATCAAGAAGAGTTCATCTGTTTGGAGTTACACAGGGTTGTGCCAAGGGCTCTGGAAACAATGACTTTTCCTGACATTTGCCAAATGATGAGGAGGACTCAGCTGCTCTGAACATGGCCAGGTGACAGCTACTCAGGAAAACAGCTGAGGAGCACTGTTACTCAACCCGTTAGAGTAAATTAGTGCATTAGTTGGTGCCTCTCTTTTGGCTGGTGTCAGTTGTTCAGGGTCTGCACAACAGATCCAGTACAGATCCGCATTTGGATTTTTATAAGTTTTATGATGGATACCCTTCCTAACATAATTTTCCAGTTTTAGAAGGAAAAACACACATAACTCCTGGTGTTCCCAAGTGGTCTCCCAGTCAAGTGCTGATCAGGATCTACTCTGCAAAAAGACTCTTACTGGATAGATATGTTTGAACGAGTACTTGATTTTGTCTTAATGTGGCTCAGGTGTGTCATTTTAGGTTCGTGGAACTCTAAGTACAGACCCAATTCCTTGATATTCCTATATACCCCCACTTTCAGTCTAGACACCATATCTTGCGACATGATGTTCTCCAATATTAGGAATTTAGAGCACGACAAGCACTTGTGTTTGGTGCAGAATATATTGAGTCTGTGTCCTGTAGCCATCAGTGTAATCAAAGTGTTATAAAAACTTTGTGCCCATCACCACTTTTGACAGTAACATAAGTGGTCAAATTGAAGAAGCAAACCTCACAGCACATCCAAAAAAAAATCTCATCAATATGTGTCTCAGTCCTTTGAGTTCTGTAAAGCTAAAATGAGACACTGCTTCACATTAAGACGAAAACAAGTCCTTGTTCAAACATATCTACAAAATCCAGTAAGTGTCTTTTTGTGGTCATGTTTTGAGAACATTGTGAGTACTTTCCACAGCCACTCACGCATGAGCAACTTGCAAATTTGCCAATTTGCTTTTTCATGAGTCTGGGAGTGATTAGACAACTCAAGGTTCAACTTAGATGCAGCCCCTCTTCAGAAAAAAAAAAACCCAAAAGTGACAAATCTAAAAAAGAAGCGACTTTTACATACCCGCATGGGATGCACAGCATGTACAGTCCAACTGGAGAGTCTGTTTCTTTCTTTTCCAGTCCTAATCCTAGAGACCCAAAGTACTGCACATTTTCCATTTGTCCCTGAAATAATCAGAGCAGATCAGCTCGGTCAGGTTCAGCTAATCAATTGACTCAGCTGATCTGCTCGAATTAGTTCAAAGACAAATGGAAAACATGCAGTACTTTGGATCCTGAGGAACAGCATACGGAAACACTGGGTTAGACTTGTGTGAAAAGCCTCGGGGCAACTTACACTGTGATTTGGCACTGTATAAAAAAAAAAAAAAATCATAATTAATTGGGCTATAAAAAGCCGGCATTGTTTTACAACCAAACACACTATAATCCTCTGTGTTGAAGAAACCATCTTTACTGCGTCTCTTTTTTGTAAGTTATTGGCTACCAGGAAATGAAGGCCCTCCTCATGTAATTAATGGGCACAATTATGTAATTGAGGAGCGGTCTGGAGGTTGCTGCAAATAGGGCCAGATGTCCTCTGGGCCTGCTTGTTAACAAGCCAGTTCTTCTGATCCCTTATGGTGGGGTCAGCGCCCATACCAAGACCTAGGTCGCCTCTGTGCAGTAACCCAGACCCCCTTTTCTTTCTCTTGTAAATAAAGACTTAGTGGTTTACAAGCCTTCAAATAACCGTAATACCATCAGAGTGAATTAGCTCACAAAGCAGCCAGACGTACAGCCTGACATCAACCCAAACTGCAGACAAATAACACAAATACATGAAAACACTTCACATTCATATATATATATATATACCCACAGATAGTGGTGAGAGGAGGCCTGTGCATACAGTATTGGTTTACTTTCTTTTGGTGTCTTGTTATTGTAGTCTATAAGCATGCTTGGTAACGTGTGCATGTGTCAGCACATTACTGAGGTTAACCAAATGACCAACATCTAAATTTAAAGTTTACATTATTGCTCGGCTGATTTATGCGTTCCTCATGTCCTACTCTGCTTTCTGTTCTCTGTCAGCATTTTGCATTTTCAAAAATTGTAAGGATGAGCATGAATCAAACCCTTGAATGTTTAAATGGTATCAAAATCATGTACAACATTTATTGGGGGCCATGGATTGATTTTGGAGATCGCTTCTGAACAGTGAATCATCTTCTGATGCAACTGTTTAATGTACTATTTTGAGATCAGAAGCAGTTGTTTAATTTATTGTTGAAAGCGAGTCTGAAGCAATGGTTTCATTTACGGTTTGAGAAATTTAAACAGTGAATCATTTCTGTCTGAAGCATTCAAAACTGTGAATTATCTTTGAAGGAACTTTTTATTTCCTGTTTTGAGCTCTGAAGCAATTATTTCATTCACTGTCTGAAGCATTAAAAACTGTAAAGCATCGCTGAAGTAATCGTTTCGCAGGGGTGGTGACCAAGTGGTTTCAGTGCGGAAGGTTCCCAGTTCAAATCCAACCCCTGCCACATTTCTCCTTGTAATGCAGAGTTGCGTCAGGAAGGGCATCCGCGTAAAACTTGTGCCAATTTAACATGCAGATCCACCTTGGATTTGCTGTGGCGACACAGAGTGCAAACAAGGGAGCAGCCGAAGGCATGCATGTCAGCCTATACAGATTGTCCATACATTATATGGATTTTCCCCGAGTTTCAGAGTCATACGGACGTACAAATAAAGTCTTATCGGTAAGTGCACAGTCAGGTGTTACCATTTTAATAATGCAATGTTACGAACCTATATCTCATAAAATAATGCCATTAGGGACATTAGAAGCTATTGCTAAGGACCCTTGGGCATACCTTTATCTGTGCCCTGCTTTTTACAGTTTGGAAATGCATAAAAAAATCTCAAAAATGGTGAATATATGGTGAAAAAAATGCAATTTTTTGCATGTTACCTCGTTTCATGTGAAATTTGCTCATTATGTAATAAAGCTGATATTTATCCTCTCAAACCTTTCAAAGAACTACACCAATCAGTGACATTCCCAGTATTTCTCTGGTCATGACACAAGTTACGGAATCAAAATATCTTCACTTGGAGCCAAGCAGCAGTCATTTGAGTAAAATAATAGGTATGTAACCAGAATCCAAATTTGTCAATTCATTTGAGAAAACACTATGTTCTAAACATAAATCCTTTGATTTTATAATTCCTGTTTATTAGATTTGACACCTAAATGGATCCCCTAAAAACAGTGCTAGTAATTTGTTTCAGTTTTATTGCTGGAACTTCTGGGAAATTCACATAATCAGGGATGTGGATGTCCTCCAAAATATTGTAGTCTCCGTAGTAGCATACTCACAGAGAGGCAACACTAGGTGCAGGAATGATACCAATATATTTCACTAGAGTGTCTTTGTCTCAACCATGATCTAGAAATTGGAAGTGATATATTTATTTTTAGTACCTCAAGAATGACAATTTGTGCCAAATGTAGTCTCCGTAGAGCCTTGTAGTCTCCGTAGTAGTAGCAGCTCTATACTGGAATCACTTGTAAAACTATGATGGAGGTTTTACAGCAGAAATTTTGGTCCAGTCTTTTGACTCACATTATAGGACACAGAAATAACACCATTTCCAATGCTTTGGTGTGTAACGTTTTGGAATAAAAGAGTTCTTCACAGACCTAATGTAGTCTCCTTAGTACCTGTTTTTGTTCACAAGGATCAAGCACTCAGTCTGTCACCGAAAAAATCTAAATGGTATTTGCTCATGAAATTCTGCATGAAGATCCCTTGGGATGTTGTTATCATTGTGAAACAAACTATTAAGCATTATACTGAATTTCATTTTTCGCCAAAAGTGAAACACTAGTGGTACACCTGATTGTGCAATTACCGTTATGGATATTCAGGGTTTGTTCTGCAGCGGGTCTGTAATCAACCGTTTCTGCAGCGCGACTCCAATTTGAAGCGTGAGCCACTGAAGCAATGCTTCGATCCGCTAGCTCGTTGGTTCTTTGATTCGCTGCTCTTCAGAAACGGCGAGTCCGCTTCTTAACCCCTCAAAGCCATTAAAATACCGTGAGTCACTTTTGTGTGGATTAAAGTCACTAACTGGGACTCTTGTCTTGTTGCAGTGAAGAAATGAGAACCGTCCTCCGTTCCATTGGCACAGCTCCAAATGCTGCGCAGCTCTCTGCTGAGACAGAGTCCGGTCAGAATCAATAATAATAATCATTATTATTATTAATAATAATAATAATCAAAATGAATCGCCGCCTTAAATAAAATGACACCTCTTACAAACGTATTACAGACAAGAAACTACAATCTAATAAAACGTTTTTTCCTCCCAAAATGAGACGTGCTGAATTCTTTACAAATTATATCCTGATGTGTAGCACAGCCAGCTGCAAGAGTTCAACTCAGATGTACACATTCATGCCAATAATGTTTGACAGGAAATGCTTTCGACAAAAACTACAGATTTTATTTATTCCTATTTATGTCCAGAAATCAAGGATTCATCATGTAGAGCAGGGGTGACCAAGTTCGGTCCTCGAGAGCCACCTTCCTGACACTCTTAGTTGTCTCCCTGCTCCAACACACCTGAATCCAATGAAAGACTTGTTAGCAGACTTTTAATGAGCCTTTCATTGGATTCAGGTGTGTTGGAGCAGGGAGACAACTAAGAGTGTCAGGAAGGTGGCTCTCGAGGACCGAGGACTTTATGACTTACTTTACGACTTAAATGTTGTTCAATTTCAATTCAACCAGCTTATAAAGTGCCAAATCACAAGCAAAATCCGTCTCAAGGTGCCTCACATAGAACCGTTCAACATAAAAATATTAAAATAAATAAATAAAAATTAACAAATTCAAATACATAATTAAAAACAGAAGTAAAAGAATAAAACAGATAAAAAAATAAAAACTATTCATAAGAAAGAGAATAAAGATAGGCTTTAAGTCTTGACTTAAAAAATGTCCACGGACTCCGACTGCCTCACGGTCGCAGGAAGACCGTCCATAGAGCGGGTGCACGATAAGAAAAAGCTCTTTGACCCGCTGACCTAGAAAACCTGTAAAGCCTGCTTTTAGTACAAAAAAAATTCACAAGAGGTATCAAGGGAATCGATAAGGAATCGGATCGATAATGGTATCGATAGATAAAATCTTATCTATACTCATCCCTAATAAACACAGGGGCGAAGTCGAGGATCATCGACATGCCAGTCTGCAACATTGGCACTGGCGAGGCGATTTTCGATACACTTGATGAAGTTCTGAGGTATGTTTTATTTTGTTCATTATATTTGATTTATTTTTCATGATTTTATTAATGTATTTCCACGAGTGACACACAGTTCTTGTCTCTGTAAAAAATAACTATATTTGACACATTCAGTTCTATAAAATTCAGCTTGACACATGAATACTAGATCTCCATTGTATGAAATTCAACTGTGGAGGAAATACTAATGATCCTGACTTTAATGTCACTGTGGTAACTCATATGTGGACAAAAACCCAGTTATGTGATACTGCTATGCGGTTGTGTGTACTGTAATAAAACTGATTTTGGTGCAATTCGGAAGTTATAAGGATTTTGTGTTGATTTTATGGATTTTCTCACTTGGTTATACAGGTGGACCCTCTAAGGGGTTGACATGTATGTGAAGGGACTTACTATCTCTTAAGCAACCATTTCATTTCTATTTTGATCTCTGAAGCAATTGGTTGAGTTACTCATGTAATATTTTCTTTTACTGCTTTTGAATGTTTTTGAATCATTCCCTGAAGCAGGTGTTTCATTTACTGTATCAGACTTGCTAAAACCAAAAAGTCTCATCACAAATCATTTCTGAAATATTGTTTTGAGCACCGCTGCTCAAAGTTTCATTTACTGTTTTCAGATCCGAAGCAATTGTTTGATGGTTTTTGCAGCAAATTTCATTTACTGTTTTGAGCTTTCAAAGATTCAGTTACTTTTATGTAATATTTTCTGAGTGTTTTGAGCAGTTTTGAATAGATCCCTTAAGTGTATCAGACTTTACTAAACCAAATCATTTATGAAATGCAGTTTTGCTTCACTGATGCCAGTTGTTTCATTTACTGATTCAGATTCAAGCATTTATTGTCATTGCCACAAAGAACAACGAAATTACGTCTGGAGCATCCACATGCGTAGTTAAAAAGAGTTTAAAAACGGTGACACTGTGCAGCATTGCAGAAACCACTGATTTGAGGTTTTTGACACAGTGAATTCTTTACTGAAGCACTTGTTTCCTCTGCTGTTTTAGGAGTTTTGAATTTGTGGTTCATTTGTCCTAAATGCTTTGGGCACTAAAAACTAATGCTACACATTATTGTGTATCCACTGAATTCCTTTATGATGGTGTTCAAGTGTAATAATCCTTTACTTAGGGGTTCTGTTTCCATCAAAAACACTCATAGATCATAAAGCATTCCTGAAATTAATAAATTACACCAAAGTTTCTCTCGGCAGATCAGACAGCAAACCTGTTCAGCTTCAGTGTGGATCACAGAAATCCGTGCCTTTATACGCTTTAGATGCTGTGATGAAACATCAGAGAATCTCCACACAGACTATGTGGGCCCGGATCCTTCTCATGCTGAGCAAAACAAACAGTTATTGCTGGCACGAAATGCAGGGAAGCCAGAATTATGCCTTATCTGATTCAAATTCTTGAGCGAAATGTGAGATGTGTCTGTGTCGTTTCAAAATACTTCTTGACTGCTCGAGGAATGTATATATATATATATATATATATATATATATATATATATATATATATATATATATATATATATATATATGTGTGTGTGTGTGTGTGTGTGTGTGTGTGTGTGTGTGTGTGTGTGTGTGTGTGTGTTCAGGCTGGAATTTTGGAGCATGATATAAAATGTCTTTATTGACAGAATACTGTAATATGAATATTTATCACCAACTGTAAAGGTTTGCTGGAACTTCCAAAAACATTTAAAACTGTTGCTCAAAAAAAAAAAAAAAGTGACAAAAAAGTCACTCAGTGTAGCAGTCGGGGAGGGAGGGGCCAGGCAGTCAGTCAGCCAGTCAGAACGGCTGATTTGTAAATGTGTTCCAGCAGGAAAAGCCAAGCTTCACAGCAAGGCAAGCAGTCTAGAGTCTGCAACTTTCCCCGCTCCAGCTAGCGCGCCGCCCTCCCTGCAGCCCACCCAAGAAGCAGCCCATGGGCATAAATTTGAGATCCTGACTCGCTGCAGATTTAACACAATCTGCATCTCTCTCTCTCTCACTCATACGCACGCACAATCCTCCACTTTGCTTTTCTGCAATGTAAATTTTTTTCACCCCTTACTTTCTCTGGCCCTATCCAAAAGATTCCACTGTAAATGAAAACACAAAATGTTTTTTTTTTTTCGAGGCTTGCCAATAATATTATTTTCCTGAAAACTTCATTAAGTTTGCTCTTGCAAAAACACACCAAATGGACTCATACGTTACTATAACGGGTTTTTACTCGTGCTGTGTTGGCTGTTCACTGTAAAGAAGGAAACACCAAAGCATTATTAAAAATAAAGTTAATCATCGTTTATTCAACAGACACTGTTTCCTGACGGGAAATACTTTCTCATGAATATCCGCAACCAAAATTCAATCGTGTGTTTTCATTT
The DNA here is from genome assembly GCF_902500255.1 of Thalassophryne amazonica. Lineage (NCBI taxonomy): Eukaryota > Metazoa > Chordata > Actinopteri > Batrachoidiformes > Batrachoididae > Thalassophryne > Thalassophryne amazonica. The sequence goes on along the minus strand of NC_047105.1, from coordinate 43,901,344 downwards.
TTAATAGCAGTGGAAGAGAGGAACTAAACAATATTGTTGTGTGGGCCGCCGAAGAGGAGGTACTGCTGGCTCACCACCACCGGATGGCGCCCTGCTTGGAGTGCGGGCTTCAAGCACAAGAGGGTGCCAGAACCACTGGGAGTGACAGCCGTCAATCATCCTCAACACCAGCTGTCACTCATCATCCCATCATCACCATCACCATAAAGGCCGGGCGGCGACTCCACCTCCTCGCCGAGAAATCTCCTACGATACAAGGTAATCTCTCTGCTGACTTATACGTCGACTAATAAGTTGATCTGTTTTGCAGCTGTTTTTTCCTGGTGGTATTTCCTTGACCGGATTTTCGGAGCTGCACGTGTGTATGATTGGAGGTGGAGGCTCTCCCTCCACAAGAATCAGTAATCAAGGTTGCTGGGTGTGAGGATTCACACTCACTACCTTTCTGTTTTTTCTGCCAGCAGTACCAGGGCCGACAACGGAGGACAGAGACCACCTGGGGACTCAGGGCTTGGCGGCTTCGGTGTTCTTCAGGCCGTTGGTGGTAGAAGCGGTGTGGGTCCCGGCTCTTCGTTCATCTGAGGTCTCCTATCTTCGAGCCTGCCCGCAATCCTCTTGTGTATGATTGGCAGTACCTTTGTTTATTTTACGTTGTGTTCTTGTGCAACATTAAATTGTTACTCCTTCCCTTATCCATTGTCCGTTCATTAGCGCCCCCTGTTGTGGGTCCGTGTTACGACACCTTCCCAACAAATATTTATTGTACAGGTCAGGTTAGGGAGCATGCGCTGGTGACGCATCCATGACATTCACCTTGGGTCCTGCCATGGCCAGGTGAAACATGGGTGTGTCCTCGGTGTTCTCCAGCCCTTGTGATCCTCAAAACTGGGGCACCCAGATCACGTACAAGGAAATGTGCCACATGACTAAAATGTCAAAAACGACAACACTCCCTCAAGAAGGCAAATAATACTCCTCGTCTGAATCTTCCAAAGAAAACACTTGTTTGACATGGTGTCATTCCAGCAATACGTAAGGCTCCTCTAAAGATACCTAATACCAATGACATCCAGTTGTCACCTTAGCTCACTGGTTAGTGTTCAACTCTCACAACCATACGGAAAAAAAGAACCAGGATCTTCTATCACTCATGTAACTTCTAGTGGATTTTTGTTTATTTAGTCTTCTTCTTTTTCTTCTTACATATAATGTATTGGTAAATGGCAAATTACCATGACTAACTAGGCCAGAGTTTGTACTACAATCTTCACATTCACCATACTATATGTTTGTCTAATATTACTGACACCTAGTGTTGAAACTGAAAATACTATAATCATCACATCCCTTCTGCTTTGAAGTGAATAATACTACAGTGATGGGCCAAAGCTATATATATATATATATATATATATATATATATATATATATATATATATATATATATATATATATATATATATATATATATATATATATATAAAATGAATGTTTATGAGTTCAATGGTATATTTCATGAGGTGAAAGCTGGAACTTACTGGAATTAAATGTTCATTCCTTTGAAAGAAAGTAAAAACATTTCTTACTGATTTTATATAACAGGTAAAATAGATCCTTGTCATTTGATATTTTATTAATTCCTAAAGAACAGAAAATGGACTTACATTCTGGTGTTCAATTGCTGCTGAAGTCCAAATTGTGACGTGTAGTCCAGTGATGCTGTGCACTGACTTCAGACTAGACATGGGCTGATAACCTGTTTCACGGTATACCGCGGTCAGTGATGCCGGTAACACGTTACTTAGTAACACGTTACTCTAATCTAACCACTTTTTTTAGTAACGAGTAATCTAACACGTTAATCTTTCCAAATCAGTAATCACATTAATGTTACTTCTCCAAGTCACTGTGCGTTACTATTATTTTTGCATTGTGGGACGATAGCAGCATTAAACTTTGTCCGTGGACAGGAGGTCGGGGTTCGACTGAACTGCCCACTTTAAGCGAGCTGTGAGCTTTTCATCCGCGGTTTTCTGCAGCAGCTACGACTCGTCCTCACCTCTTAAAGCGCAGTGACAACAGCACACCTGCACTGAGCACAAAGACATTTTTATGCTTTTTTTTCTCCTTTATTTAGAATTCTGAGCTGAGCCGCTCCGTATCTCCTCGCTAAAAACAGCTGATCCTCCGTGACGCGGAGGATCAGGAACACTATTTTCCACTCAAATGCACCTAAACTCACTTTCTGAGGACCACATGATATGAAAACGCAATAACTTTCTTACCTGTAAATCTGGTCATGTTTTCTGCATAAATAAATGTTATCCATTCTTTGTGCTCAAACTCCAAAGCAGGGACGAATCCAGATGGAATGGGGGTGTGGGGCAGGGATGTGCCCCCCCCAACACCCCTAGATTAAAGGTCCAGTTTTGAAGCCTTTTTTTACTACAACTACTAATACTACTTATAATAATAACAATTTCGACAAGTAAAATGTTTAGAGAGAATTTAAATGTTAGAAAAATGTTAGAAAGAATTTCATAGTTACATTTATAAACAATGTAGGTTAGAAATTGCAAGTTTTACTGTTACAGTGCTGTCAACAGATAAATATGAGAGGGTTGTTGTCGGCAGCTGGGGAAAGTAACTAAAAAAGTAACTAGTAATCTTAGTTACTTTTACAATTGAGTAATCAGTAAAGTAACTAAGTTACTTTTTCAATGAGTAATCAGTAATTGGATTACTTTTTCAAAGTAACTGTGGCAACACTGACCACGATATGAAAAAGCCACGGTATCAAAACCACTATACCGCCCCTACGGTATGAGCAGGCTATGAGAATTCTTGACAGGCAAAGCGGAGGCGGCCACTACTGCCCTTCCCCCTGGCGCGCACCTCTGTCTAAGTTTACAAACAAGCAGCTAACGTTAGCTAGCTCTGCATCATGGTCCCAGCCATGACGCATCTTCAATGCTCTTACTGAGGGAAGGAGGTTGTTTGTCAAAATCTTGCAATACATGACCCCATCCATCCTCCCTTCAATACGGTGCAGTCGTCCTGTCCCCTTTGCAGAAGAGCACCCCCAGAGTATGATGTTTCCACCCCCATTCTTCATGGTTGGGATGGTTTTCTTGGGGTTGTTCTCATCCTCTAAACATGATAAGTGGAGTTGATTCCAAAAAGTTCTATTCTGGTCTAATCTGACCACATGACCTTCTCCCATGCCTCCTCTGAATCATCCAGATGGTCACTGGTGAACTTCAAACGGGCCTGGACATGTGCTGGCTTGAGCAGGGGGACCTTGCTGCCCTGCAGGATTTTAAACCATGACAGCATCATGTGTTACTAATGTAATCTTTGTGACTGTGGTCCCAGCTCTCTTCAGGTCATTGACCAGGTCCTCCTGTGTAGTTCTGAGCTTTCTCAGAATCATCCATACCCCACAAAGTGAGTTCTTGCATGGAATCCCAGACCGAGAGAGATTGACATTCAACTTGTGTTTCTTCCACTTTCTAATAAATAATCATAATAGTTGTTGTCTTCTACCAAGCTGCTTGTCCTGTTGTCCTGTAGTCCATCCCAGCCTTGTGCAGGTCTACAGTTTTGTCCCTGGTGTCCTTAGACAGCTCTTTGGTCTTGGTTATGGTGGACAGGTTGGAGTGTGATTGACTGAGTGTGTGAACAGGTGTCTTTTATACAGGTAACAAGTTCAAACAGGTGCAGTTAATACAGGTAAAGAGTGCAGAATAAGAGGGCTTCTTAAAGAAAAATTAACAGGTCTGTGAGAGCCAGAATTGTTGCTGGTTGGTAGGGGGTCAAATACTTATTTAATGCAATAAAATGCACATTAATTATTTAAAAACTATACAATGTGATTTTTTTTTTTTTTTTTTTTTTGAGATTCTGTCTCTCACAGTTGAACTGTGCCTACAATAAAAATTACAGACCTCTCCATTCTTTGTAGGGTAGGGACGGGTTGTCAAAACTGACAGGGGGTCAAATACGTATTTTCCCCACTGTGTGTGTGTGTGTGTGTATATATATATATATATATATATATATATATATATATATATATATATATATATATATATATATATATATATATATATATACACATAGAACCCCATAATGACAATGTGAAAAAAGTTTTTCGTGATTTTTGCAAATTTATTAAAAATAAAACTTTAAGAACTCACATGTACATTAGTATTCAAAGCATTTGACATGAAGCTAAAATTGAGATCAGGTGCATCCTGTTATCACACATCATCCTTGAGATGTTTCTACAGCTTAACTGGAGTCCACAAGGGGTAAATTCCGTTGATTGGACATGATTTGGAAAGGCACACACCTGTCTACATATAAGGTCTCACAGTTGACAGTGCATGTCAGAGCACAAACCAAGCATGAAGTCAAAGGAATTGTTTGTAGACCTCTGACATAGCATTGTCTTGATGCAGAAATCTGGGGAAGGGTACAGAAACATTTCTGCTGCTTTGAAGGTCATTGGTCAAAATTTTAAAAAATGCTCCAATCACGTTGAAAACGACACCACATTATTTGTCTGATCATAACAATTCCAAAAAGGTATAGTTTGGATTATCAATGACTGAATCAATCTATCTATTTATGACTGGTCCCCGGGCGCCTAATGGCGACTTCTGCTCCTAACTGGCAATTAGGATGGGTTAAATGCAGTAGACACATTTCATTGTGCAGGGAACATGTTCTTTTGTGCATATGACAATAAAATTCTTTTGAATCCTTTGAATCCTTGAATGTTCTGGAAGCAACAAGAAGGCAGCATGTAGCACAACACTGTCCGTTAGGGGTTCAGCAAATGGGTTAATCAGAAAAACAGGCAGAGGGTCAAAGCACAGTTAGCAAACATATCAGATAAACACACAAGAGGAAGGCAGCATGGCACAGCAACAGGAGATCAAATTTGAGAGAACAGCGTGAAAGAGCATGGCCGCTGTTATTCACTTTGGTTGGCCCTCCGCACCACTTCAAAAAAAATATCTGCCAGTAGGGCTGTCACAAATGATTATTTTGATAATTGACTAGTCACCGTTGACAAATCTGATCATAGGTAAATTGCGGCTTAATGCACCAGCATGCAGCTGCTCTTATATAACCATCATTAGCTTCAAGCTTGAAGTGTTTAAGGTATGTGCAAACTAAAAATAGACAGTTAAGATGATAGTTCATTCAACTTTTACTTTGTAACAAAGCCGTTCATTTAAGAGAAATGGTCAGTCTTTGTTCCTACTCTCACCTATGGTCATGAGTGTTGGGTCATGACCGAAAGAACTAGATCGCAGGTTCAAGCGGCTAAAATGGGCTTCCTCAGGAGGGTGGCTGGTGTCTCCCTTAGAGATAGGGTAAGACGTTTGGTTATCCGTGGGGAGCTCGGAGTAGAGTCGCTGCTTCTTCACGTTGAAAGGAGCCAGCTGAGGTGGTTCGAGCATCTGGTAGTGATGCCTCCTGGGTGCCTCCCAAGGGAGGTGTTCCAGACACATCCATCTGGGAGGAGATCCCGGGGAAGACCCAGGACTCGGTGGAGAGATTATATCTCCACACTGGCTTGGGAACGCCTCGGGATCCCCCAGTCATAGGTGGTCAATGTGGCATGGGAAAGGGAAGTCTGGGGTCCCCTGCTGGAGCTGTTGCCTCCTCGACCCGAACCCGGTGCACAGTTTGGCTGCAGCCAGACTGTGCACTCTGATTCTTCTTCTAGTTTATATTTGTTCTTGTGCTGAGCTGCAGGTCTGCGCTCTGAGTTCTGTTATAGTTTATCTTTCTTCCTTTGACCACGAGCTGCATGCGTGCGTGCGAGCGAACCGTCCGTGAGTAAATGTGGAGTTATATAATGTCTGGAGTTATACTTGATGTGGACATGTCCTGTCTCTGGCAATCAGTCTGTGAGCAGGACTTTTATGGACTTTATTTAAACACATTTATGAGAGAAGAGCGCGGAGCTGCAGCAGCTGCAATCAGCAGCATTTTTTTTTCTGTGCTCTTTTTGAGCGTGTAGGTTCACTGCATTGTGTACATGGTATAAAAACAACCCTGCCTGATTTATACTGCAAGAATAATGTAACACAGCAGGGATCACAAATTGGCTTCGGGTAACGTTGTCTTGTGAGGGTGTGGCTTCCAGTCACGTCGAGTAACGCCGCTTTGCCCTGACTTGTGCTGAAACCACTTCCTTTCTGCGTTGAGCACAGGACACAAAAAAAAATTAAATGTTTAATTTTTGGTGTCTGATTTGCTTCGTCCTTTGCATCCCTCATGCTGTTGTGGGGTCGAGCTGCATCATCTCGGCACCGGGTTGCTTCCACGCGGCATTGTCATGATGGCGCCCAACACAACTCAAAGCAGTCCCGGTGTGAAAGGGGCTTAAAGCTAATGAAATCGTCATTGTTAATGTTAACGTTTACAGCTAAGTAGCTCACTACAGACGTTAATGTTAGCAGCTAACATTATCAGACACAACGTGTTTCCTTCTCAGATGCTCCTGCATCGCCGTTGTCCTGCCGTTGAAGGCAAGTTCTGCCTTGCAGATTTGGCATTGCACATTTGTCTCATTCATTTGGTTAATGCTCCCAATCTTTTGAGCTTCTTTGCCAGCAAGCCATGATACTGTTTGGGCATAACTGTTCCGGTGATGTTACACCTGACCCGGATTACCACTACTGCACATGTACGCCAAGGACAAGAAGGCAGCAGAACTTACAGCAGCAGTTTTGAGAGAAAAACAAATCTTAAAAAAAAAATATGACATTGATTTTTAAATTAGTCGACCAACTATTTTGATAGTCAACATAATTGTGACTAGTTGACTAATTGTGCTAGTGCATTCTACTTTCATCCATTCATTTATTCATTTTCTGTTGTTTATCCAGGTCTGGGTCATCCCACACTCATCCCACATTTCCCTATGCTCAAGCCTTAACTCTTCCTGGGGGATCCTGAGATGTTCCCAAGCCAGCTGGTAAATATAATCCCTCCAGTGTGTCCTGGGACGTCCATGGGGCTTTCTCCAACTGGCACGTGCCTGGGAGACCTAAGGAGACGACCAGAGGGCATCCTCAACAGATGCCCGAACCACCACAACTGTCTCCTTTTGATGCAAAGAAGCAGTGGCTCTATTCCAAGTCCCTCCTGGATACCTGAGCCTCTCAGTTTGTCCTGGAGTGTAAGCCAAGACACTTAATGGGGGAATCTCATTTCCACCATTTGTATCTGCGACTTTGTTCTTTCAATCATTAGCCAAAATTCATGACCACACATGAGGACAGGAGTGTAAACGGACTGGTAAATTGAGAGTCTCACCTTCTGGCTCGACTCGTTCTTCACCACATTGGTCCACTGAGCCTTATATATATGTATACTCAACAAAAATATAAACGCAACACTTTTGGTTTTGCTCCCATTTTGTATGAGATGAACTCAAAGATCTAAAACTTTTTCCACATACACAATATCACCATTTCCCTCAAATATTGTTCACAAACCAGTCTAAATCTGTGATAGTGAGCACTTCTCCTTTGCTGAGATAATCCATCCCACCTCACAGGTGTGCCATATCAAGATGCTGATTAGACACCATGATTAGTGCACAGGTGTGCCTTAGACTGCCCACAATAAAAGGCCACTCTGAAAGGTGCAGTTTTGTTTTATTGGGGGGGGGGGGATACCAGTCAGTATCTGGTGTGACCACCATTTGCCTCATGCAGTGCAACACATCTCCTTCGCATAGAGTTGATCAGGTTGTCAATTGTGGCCTGTGGAATGTTGGTCCACTCCTCTTCAATGGCTGTGCGAAGTTGCTGGATATTGGCAGGAACTGGTACACGCTGTCGTATACGCCGGTCCAGAGCATCCCAAACATGCTCAATGGGTGACATGTCCGGTGAGTATGCCGGCCATGCAAGAACTGGGACATTTTCAGCTTCCAAGAATTGTGTACAGATCCTTGCAACATGGGGCCATGCATTATCCTGCTGCAACATGAGGTGATGTTCTTGGATGTATGGCACAACAATGGGCCTCAGGATCTCGTCACGGTATCTCTGTGCATTCAAAATGCCATCAATAAAATGCACCTGTGTTCTTCGTCCATAACAGACGCCTGCCCATACCATAACCCCACCGCCACCATGGGCCACTCGATCCACTCGATCCACAACATTGACATCACAAAACCGCTCACCCACACGACGCCACACACGCTGTCTGCCATCTGCCCTGGACAGTGTGAACCGGGATTCATCCGTGAAGAGAACACCTCTCCAACGTGCCAAATGCCAGCGAATGTGAGCATTTGCCCACTCAAGTCGGTTATGATGACGAACTGGAGTCAGGTCGAGACCCCGATGAGGACGACGAGCATGCAGATGAGCTTCCCTGAGACGGTTTCTGACAGTTTGTGCAGAAATTCTTTAGTTATGCAAACCGATTGTTTCAGCAGCTGTCCGAGTGGCTGGTCTCAGACGATCTTGGAGGTGAACATGCTGGATGTGGAGGTCCTGGGCTGGTGTGGTTACACGTGGTCTGCGGTTGTGAGGCTGGTGGGGATGTACTGCCAAATTCTCTGAAACGCCTTTGGAGACGGCTTATGGTAGAGAAATGATCATTCAATACACGAGCAGCAGCTCTGGTTGACATTCCTGCTGTCAGCATGCCAATTGCACGCTCCCTCAAATCTTGCGACATCTGTGGCATTGTGCTGTGTGATAAAACTGCACCTTTCAGAGTGGCCTTTTATTGTGGGCAGTCTAAGGCACACCTGTGCACTAATCATGGTGTCTAATCAGCATCTTGATATGGCACACCTGTGAGGTGGGATGGATTATCTCAGCAAAGGAGAAGTGCTCACTATCACAGATTTAGACTGGTTTGTGAACAATATTTGAGGGAAATGGTGATATTGTGTATGTCGAAAAAGTTTTAGATCTTTGAGTTCATCTCATACAAAATGGGCGCAAAACCAAAAGTGTTGCGTTTATATTTTTGTTGAGTGTATATATGTCCCTGTTAATGTTTCAAATAAGACAATTAGATGAATATAATATCAAAAACAGGCACTAAAAACTAAGAACATAATAATGTATTTCAACGTAAAGCATAATCTATTGGCCCCAGTATCTGTACCTAGTATGTTAAGTTTCTTCACTTCAGTTCAATGGTTTATTGTGTCTCTGAAGGTTAGGAGAATTGGTGAAATTGACCACAAGTGTGAGTGGGAATGTATTTGTCTGTTTATATATGTTGTCCTTGCAAAAGGCTCCACGCAAACCCCTCAGCCCGTAACCCTTAACTGGAATAGAGCTGCCACAAACAACTATTTTGATAGTCGACTAGTCAACTATTATTTCTGCGATTAGTCAACTAGTCAGATCATACATAAATTGCAGCTTATCGATATCGATACCATTATCGATTCCGCTTATCAATCTGATTCCTTATCGATTCCCTTATTGATACATCCTGTGAATTTTCTGTGTGCTATAAGTAGGCTTTACAGATGTCAACAAAATTTTAAAGTCTTAAAGTAAATAAATACGAAACTGGTCACTGGATCCTTGATGTCTGGACATAATAAATAACCTCTACATGGTGGATCCTTGATCTCTGGACATAGATAGAAAAAAAATCTGTAGTTTTTGTCAAAAGCATTTCCTTTCAGACATTAACGGTATGGATATGTCTGAGCTGAGCTCAGCTGGCTGCTGGAGTCTGCAGGTCTGCAGCCATACAGTCTTGGGCTGCTGCACGTCAGCACAGGATGTCTCATTTTGAGAGGAAAAAAACAACTTTGGAAAGAGGTGTCATTTGATTTAAACAGCGATTCACTCTGTAGTTATTAATTCTAAGCGGACTCTAACTTTCTAACTTGACTCGGCAGCGCAGAATCAGTGCATTATTTTAAAATTAAAAGATGTGTTATATTTTCACTTTGTACAAATGAGAGACTTGACATTAATGTAGTTAAACTATCCAGATTAATTTGGTTTATAAATCAAAACCATAAGTCAAGCCTGCTTTCCTTTTGAGGACTTCAACCTTAAGGCTCGACCGCTGTACACTGTGAAGGGAAATGCCTCTTCCTTACAGCAGTGGGCAGGGCACACAAAGACTGAAATGCTGGCTTGTTGGTTGTGTTGGGTTTGTGATCATCTTTGATTCTAATCAGAAGCATTGGCGGTACTTAAACTCAAAATTGGCTTGTCAGTAGCCGAGAGTATATAAGAGACTATACTGAAAGTTTAGCAGTACCTGTATCTTCTGCTAATTTTTTGTGGTTTATTGGTTTAGCGTTATAAAAGCTAACTTTTCAGTTAGCTGATTAGCGGTTATCAAGGCTAACTTTTTGGTTAGCTGTGTCCACCACTGATGATGTTTAACTTTCCTACCAGTAACATCAGCGAGCCACACTTGATATGTTTTGCAAACAAACATGAAAAGAACATTCTCCTGTAGTCTGTTTTCTCACTTTACCCTAACATTGAAGTTGCAGCTTTTGTCAGAGTTTGTTTACAGTTGCAAGATGCTACAGATGGTGCCATCTTAGAAGTACTAATGTTATGATGTAAAAATCAAGGTTTAATGTCAAAATAAAGGTTTTGAAAATTAATCCCTAAAATTTTCACAGTAAAGGATGCACATCATTATGAGATGCGCAAGCCATATCCGAAGGCTGAGGTCGATCTGGCAGTCAGAGAGATATGCGATCCACATACAGAGATTTCTTGCTTTACATACATACGCATATATGACCTCATGGAAAGGTCTATTCCTTTTTTTTGTTGTATACTGAAAA